>NC_053433.1:115919134-116519134 GCF_007990345.1 Gossypium hirsutum | reverse complement strand
TGTCAAATGATTGAGGCAAGGAAGTTCAACCAAACTTTCACAGCGAGAGCAATTAAGGAAATTAAGGTCGATGGCTCCTAATAAACTAGGAATCTTCCTTAAATTCTCACAATATGAAATGTCAATTTTCCTTAAATTAACAAGGTCCTGTGCAGAAAAAACAACTGTATTACTCTTAAGCATCATCTACTTACTTTAGGCAGTAAAAAATGAAAATGAAATAAATTATAATACTAAGAAAAATAAAAATTTATATGTGATGTATTACAATTAATAGATCAAATGATGTCACCTATTTAAATAAAATAAAACAAAATTTTTTTTATATTTATTTTTTAAAAAATTTTAAATAAGATGCCATATGAATATTTAATACATCAAATTATTATTTTTTTGTTCGAAGAAAGTATGAAAGTACATACCATATAATCATCTTCATTCCCAAGTTGAACCAAACTTTTACATTTAAAGCAATTAAGGAGCTCAAGATTGATGGCTCTTGAAAGATTAGGTATCTTCCTTAAGTTCTTGCAATTTGAAATGTCAATTTCCTTTAAATTAACAAGGTCCTGTGCAAAATAAATAAATAAATAATTAATTATATTACTTTTAAGCATCATCTACATAAAAAACAAAAAGGAAATAAATAATTATAATACTAAGAAAAATAAAATTATTTTATATTTATTTTTTAAAATCTTAAATAAGATGTCTTGTATGGATATTTCATACATCAAATTACAAATTCTTTTTTTCAAAGAAAGTATGAAAGCACATACCATATGATTATCTTCGCCCCAAAATTGAACCAAACTTTCACAATTAGAGCAATGAAGGAGTTCAAGGTTGATGGCTCCTGAAAGATTAGGTATCTTCCTTAAATTTTTGCAATTTGAAACGTTAATTTCCCTCAAATTTACAAGGTCCTGTATAGAAAAATATTTGTATTACTTTTAAGAAACGAAAAGAAAATAAATAAATATAATACTAAGATAATAAAAAGTTATATTTGATGTATTCGGTGTGAAAATTCACCCACAATTAACAAATCAAATGATGTCACTTTTTTATATAAAATAAAAAATATTTCATGTTTATTTTTAAAAAACTTTAAATAAGATATCATCATATGATTATTTGATACATCAAATTATAAATTGTTTTTCCATAAAAAAAATTAGATGAAGAAAATATAAAAGCACATACCATATGATCATCTTCATTCCAAAGTTTTTCCATATTGCCATATCGTAATTTCAACACGATAAGATTCTTTGGATTAAAACTTGATAGAGATTTAAAGGGGAAATAATCCCAACAAAGATACCTTAGCTTATTAGGAAGAGATACACTATCAACTTGGTTTGCAAGTAGCTTTGGATTCCAATCCTCTTTCCCGATCTCAGGTTTATAGAAGTAAATATATCTAAGATTAAACATGTTCTCAAAAACATATGGACATAACTGTTGCTCGTCAATTTGAGACATGTCTAACTTTATTCCTTCAATTGATACAGTCCCCTAATAATGAAAAACATTTTATCAAGTATCAGTGTCTAGATATAAAAGTGTTCAATTTTATTTTTCTTTTTTTAAAAGCAATATATTAAATACTTAACCAACCCAATAAACACTTGAGTAGATCCCATGTTATACCCTTACACACTTGTCATTATTAGTATGGTAAGTAAACAAATATTTTATTTTTTTGAAATAATAACTAAAATGATTATCATTTCATACAATGTAAATACAAACAATTAAACTTTTAATATATTAAAATATATAATTAATTGAATTTATATATTTAAAAATATCAAATATATTTTTTAATTAAATAACAAAGAAAACAAAAAAAAAATGGAAGCCGATTGAGTTTTAGCTTGATTGGCATAGACATTATTGTAATACAGGAGGACATGGGTTCGAGTGCGCTGAAGCGCATTATCATCCTATTTAAGGGTTGAGGAGGGGCTATGCCTAGTTCTAGGCATCGTATAAAAAAGAGCATATATGATTAGAACCTATAATGATATTGTTCAAAAAAAGATAATCGAAAATAATGTAAATACAATTAACGCTTACTTGATTATATCTGAGCACTTGATCCACATCTTCAGGAAACCATAACCTGCTGCACTTTCCTGGGTTTTCTTTACATTTTTGACGAACAATGTCCTTACCAATCTCCTCAAGCATATCATGCATAGAAATATGATAACCATCTATGCTATCAAGTAAGCACTTATCGGCTAAGTTTCTTATTCCACACATTGCACCCATATAATAATTACTTAGAATTTTTTCTACAATATCCATTTTTTCCCCTTTAAAAAAACATGCTACGTCAAGAAATATATTCTTTTCTGGCTCACCCAACCCATCTAAGCTACTCTTCAAAATCTGTGAAATTTTTGGTTCGACATATTGCTTGAGTTTATCCACTTCGCTCTCCCACTCTTTTTTAGACTTTGTATATAGATTAGAACCCAAAACTTTAAGAGCAAGTGGACTACCTTGGGCATATTCTACAAACTTGCATGATAGATCTTGAAAATCAACAACAGGATTTAACAACTTAAATGCAAATGTAGAAAAAAGTTGAAGAGAATCTTTCTTATTCAACTTCTTTACCTCATGTATGTGGTTAGCTCTTCCATTTCTAAGTACTTGTCTATCTCTAGATGTTACAATAATTTTACTTCCAGTACCAAAATATTTAACACCCATAAAATCTATTTGGTCTGGGTCCCTAACATCATCAAGGACAAGAAGTACTTTTTTATTATTCAGCCTGTCTTGGTAAGGGTAGCTTATAAAAGGGGTGTCAATACAAATTTCTTTTTCGTCTAATAGTTTGGAAAGAAGTTCATTTCGTAAAGACTCATCCCCCTGTTTTTTTATTTTCTCACTAACATCTTTAAGAAACAAACGACATTCAAACTTTGGAGAGACTTCCTCATATACAGCATTAGCAAGGGTAGTTTTGCCAATACCACCCATTCCCCAAAATCCTATTACACGGATGTCCGCTTGCTCAATCAACCCCAAAAGATCTTTTTTTGATCATCTATTCCCACCAATTTTTCAGAAGTGATTCTAGGCGCACTATTCACCAATTTTCTTGTAACATCATCAACTATATCCTGGATATACTCGGTTTCAGATCTATCAAAGAAGCAAAAAGTAAATATAATTATATATGAAATCTAAAACAAAGATAAGTCAAATATAAGAAGATGAGAAAAATATAGTTACTTGTCGTCTTTTATATGAATTCCTTTTAATTTCCCGACTTTAGCGAAGGCATCTTTCCATCGTTTCACCTCATCTGTGGGCCTCTTTGATT
This sequence comes from Gossypium hirsutum, assembly GCF_007990345.1. Taxonomy (NCBI): domain Eukaryota; kingdom Viridiplantae; phylum Streptophyta; class Magnoliopsida; order Malvales; family Malvaceae; genus Gossypium; species Gossypium hirsutum. The sequence goes on along the minus strand of NC_053433.1, from coordinate 116,515,785 downwards.
CATGGTGTGCAAAGGATGTTTTGAAACTCCCACCAAGATTCCGCACATTGGAAGGATCGACATGGTAAAAGATGGGAAGAACAATATGTCCTTCAGAGCGATTACGGTCCATGATGTCAGAAACTTCAGCTAAGCATGATTTCGAAGAAGCATAGTCTTTAGATAAAACGATGATTGAGAGATTTGAGACTGCAATTCCTTGCGAAAGTGCTAGTAAAAGTTGCTCCCCTGTTTCCAGTGTATGTTCATCAAAGAAGACATTCAGTGCCTTGTCTTTCAAAGCTTTGAGCAGATGAGCGGTGAAGTTAAAGCGGGTCTCACCTCTGAAGCTCAAGAAAACTTGATGCTTCATTGAACAAGAAGAAGAAGAAGCCATGAAAGTGTGCTTGATTTAATTAGGACTAATTTTACCGCTTTGTTTACAAGTAGTTACTAAATGCTTTCAACCCTTGTTATAGTATATTTCACTCCCTGTGTGATATTTAGTAAGCCTTGACTGTGACTTTTGTGTGAGAAAATTATTTAGATACTTGGTGGGTACCTTTTCCTGCTTGTTCTACATTAAGGCAGCATTGAATTATATTTTCAGAAAATTAAAGGCGTAATAGATTTTTAACTTTACAAAAAAAATCATTTTATCCGTCAATTAATTTTTCATGTTTAGTCTTTGAATTTATATTTTCTTTCAAATCACCTAAAATAAATGAAAAAAATTAATATTTGTTAATTTTGTTAATGTGATATCTACATCATGACTATTCATATGTACGACACATTCACAATTATATTGTTTATCTAGTTAAATAATCTTGTACTTCGTCTACTAGTTAAATAATCGGTTCATGTCAACGCAATATTGAGTATAAATAATATGATTCATTAACTCGACTTGACTTTAATTGAAATTTTTTACTCGATTCGATTCAATTAAAAAAATTCAAATTGAGTTCAGTTGCTGAAATAGGATTCGTCAACTCGACTAACTCAAAATTTTTTGACTTGATTTGACTCGACTCGATCGAATACTTACCCCTAGAAGCTCATTCCCACTTCTTCCAACCACTTTACATGAAATTCTTCACTTGAGAAGGCTCAAACTTTTGTTTTGGTCCTTCAATTATTCCTAAATTTAGATTTTGATCTTTATACTTTAAACTGGCACAATTTGATTCTTTATTACAATAATATCGTTAGTAATCCAAGTAGGTATTACTATTAATTATTCCAATTGAAATACGATGTGAAATTTTCTTAAAAACATTGTTTCCTCATAAAATTTCAAAGCATAAGGATCCCATTCATATGAATCTCCAATGGGTGTAGTAATTAAATAAATAAAGCCCTCTTTCACAATTGAGGGCCAATCAAAACAATTAAAGAGAACGTGTTTGTTATTATTTTTTTAGTGTTTAATTCAAGTTTTAGGGTTAATTTGATAAAAGTTAATTGCTAATATTATTACGGTTAAAGTTTTCATGATTTGTTAATAGAACAAATTTAGTATTAATTTTGAATTTGCTTAATTTTACGTTTAATTTTTCAAATACAGCTCGATGGATGAAATTTAATTCGGATTTTTGGGTTGATTTGATGAAATTTAATTGTTAATCATATTAACTAATTATAAATTTTCATCAAAGTAATTAAACACTAAAAAATTAATATTGTTACCTTCAAGTACCAAAATGTATAACTTTTATAAAATATAAGAACCATAAGTACTACGTGCAAGAAGATATAATTCTCTAAATATAAGAAAAAAGTGTTATAAAAACTTAAAAAGCATATAAACATGTACTCGTATCCATCATATGATTCCAATGAAGAAAGGTTAAAAAGAGGGAGACAAATAAACAAAGAAAAAAAAAATAAAACAACAAACCTACCTTGCTGCATCATATGAATGGAATCCTTATGCAAGGGGGAAAGAGGTGATTTATTTAATTACCCATTGCTGCGTACCATATGAATTGGATCCTTATGTAATCAGTTTTATATTGAATGTGTTGTGCTGGGGTTTGGTGATTGGTGTGGAATCTCAAAGTCGCAAAATCGTGATGTAAAAATCTATTTGTTAATGACTAAATTAATTAGTTGGGATTATTATAAATATAAAGAGTATTGTCAAGTTTACTTGCTTTACTACCCTTCATAGTTTTTGTTGGGGATCAACCCGATTAAGTAACGAATAAGTAAAAAATAGTAGAAGAAATAAAGAAATTGAACACACATTTAACGTGGAAAAAACCTCTCCAAAGAGGATAAAAAATCATGGGCAAAGATAATTTTACTATAATGGTAAAAGAACAAAGAGTACAAAAGATGAAAATAAAAACTAAACCTCGAAACCCGAAAACAAAGAACCCTCAAAACGTAAACACAAAATTCTCTAAATGTGTTATGAGTTTTAATCTCTAATGTGTGTATTTTCTAAGGTTGTAAAAGAGTCTATTTATAGGCTAAATTCATAGGTCAAATAATAATAAAATAATCTAAACTAATCAGAGTTTGATTGAAACAAATAAACAGAGTTTAACTAGAAGATTATTTCTCAAATTTAACTAAAAAAGGAGTCATACTTAGCAAATCTCCACATTGACTCATATTCCCACAACACCATCTTTGCCAAAGCCCACCACGGGCCTATCTTGAATTATGCAAGGAATTAACTTAGTCGAATCTGTGCTTAGAAATTAGAAGACTTCTAGCCTTCGACTTGTACACTGCCAAATCAAAACTAACCCGGGTCTAATTTTCACGAACACAATGCCTTAACTTTTCAAAACCTTCATCCAAAATAGAATCTTCAACGAAATGATCATACATTTTTTCCTCCTATGAACAAGTTGCCTCCACTCCAAACGAGTTGATTTTGACTCTGTAACAAACGAGGGACATCGGATTTTACTAGTCATTGTAGAACCTTCTAGAATATAAAGACTATTAGTTCTTTTACCTTTTAACAAAACGAGAACTCCACAAGATACTTTAAATCGCTTGACTTGATGTTGATTCTGCAACCTTTCGAGCCTAAAATACTTAAGGAGATGAGATTCTTTCATAAATCAGGTACATACCTAACATTTAAGAGTGTCCTAATCATCTCATCGTCTATTTTAATTTTAATAGTACCAATATCAATTACCTTACGGATGAATCGTTTCTAATGCGCACAACCGAACTGTATGTGGAGAACCATTCTCTATTGAGACACATGTGAAAACAACATCCCGAATCTAGGATCTACTCGGATGTAAGCTTAGAGTTATTGTTTGTTAACACTATTAAGAAATCATCATCGCTTTCATCGGCCAAATTAGCACTAGTTACATTTTCCTCGTTACTTTTAGCAACTCATTTATTTCGAAGTTTATAACAATATGCTTTGACGTAACCTAACTTTTTACAATAACGACACCTTTTGTCTCGTTTTTTTAATGCTACCAAAATGGAAGTTTGCCTATTTGCCTTGTTATCTGAACCAAACTCATTGTCGAGTTTGTCTCTACTCAACAAATGAGTACATCTTCGAATAAGAGTTTATCTCTGCCATATTTATCTTTGCCATAAATCATGGTCCCCGTGAAAGACTTGTATGAAGGGGGTAAAGAGCACAATAATAGCAATGCTTGATTTTCATCATCAATCAGAACCTCAATGTTCTTTAAATCATTTAAAAGAGTAATGGATTGACTGATGTGATATCTAAGAAGCTCACCTTCGTTCATGCGAAACGTAAATAGACGTTGTTTCAACATTAAACGGTTAGTCAGAGACTTGGTCGCATAAAGAGTTTCTAACCTTTTCCACAAGGCGAATGACGTCTTCTCCATCAATACCTCCTACAATACCATATTCGCGAGGCACAACTGGATTGCAGACAAGACCTTTTCATCAAGCTCTTCCCATTCTGTTTGATTTAGATTCTTAGGCTTTTTTCGATAACAACTTTTTTAGGCCAGTTTGAACTAGAATTGCTATCATCCGAACTTGCGACGAATTGAAATTTGTGACACCATTGAACTTCTCAATTTTCAAACTTGTTGCTGACATCTCTGAATAGACTGATCTACAAAAATTGAACTAGATCTGATACCACTTGTTAGGGATCGACCCGATTAAGTAACGAACAAGTAAAAAATATTAGAAGAAATTGATAACTTGAACACACAAATTTAACGTGGAAAAAATCCCTCCAAAGAGGATAAAAAACACAGGTAAAGATAATTTTACTACAATGGTAAAAGAACGAAGAGTATAAAAGATGGAGATAAAAACTAAACCCTGAAAACCCGAAAATAAAAAACCCTCAAAATATAAACACAAAATTTTCTAAATGTGTTCTAAGGTTGTAAAAGATCCTATTTATAGGCTAAACTCATAGGTCAAATAATAATAAAATAATTTAAACTAATTAGAATTTAATTGAAACAAATAAACAGAGTTTAACTTCTCAAATTTGACTGAAATAAGAGTCATACTTTAACAATTTTTTTAATATACATTCGATTCCAACAAGAAAGGTTTAAAAGAGGGAGAAAAGACAAACCAAAATCCAAAGGTTGCGTGCTCAATTATTCTTTTTTTCAAGTATTTATATGGGTTTCCTCTATGGGTTGGCATTGAAAATAACATCCGGGCTCCATGTGTTCATTCAACGAGTTTTGAGATAAGAGTAACTCTGCCAAATTCTGCGTGCATTTATATAATCAGGGGAAAAGAATGCCATGAGGATACTAACAATCAGAATGAGTCCAAAGTCATTTACCCAAGGGCATATGCTTCCTCTCAAGGGCCAAAATCATTGAGTAGAAGAAATTGAAGATCTTAAAACTCAAAAGCATAGGTGATGACTTGAGCTTAGCCAATTATCTACAAGAGAATCGATTTTCTATAACGAAAATAACATAGCCAATTATAAACATAGTAAACAACGCTGCATATAGATATCTACATTTGATTCCAATGAAGAAAGGATAAAAAGAGGGAGACAAATAAACAAAGAAAATAAAATAAGAAAACAAACCTTGCTGCATCTTATGAATGGAATCCTTATGCAAGTGGGAAAGAGGTTATTTATTTAATTACCCATTGCTGCATACCATATGAATTGGATCCTTATGCAATCAGTTTTATATTGAATGTGTTCTGCTGGGGTTTGACAGAAAAGTTAAGTGTCATCACCTTGATATTTACGGCAGTGCATTCATGCTTCCATTGATGAGAAGAAAAAGGTAAGAGTGTTTAGACAAAACAACGGATGGATTTTGTGATTTGAGGGAAAAAGAAAAAAGCAAAATATACTAAGGATGCTTTGATTGGCTACATTTCTTTAACTCTCCCACCCAACAAAAGTTTAACATACTTATCATGTTAGGTATCATTCTAAATATATATATATTTAAAGCCACTCTACAAAACATTACTTTAATTTGTTTGGGAAATGGTGAATGGTGTGTAATTTCAAAGTCATTGTCTTCTAATGGGACAAAATTGAGATGCAAATAATCTATTTGTTAATGACTAAATTAGTTGGGATTATTATAAATATAAAGAGTATTCTCAACTTTACTTGCTTTACTACCCTTCATAGTTTTTTTAGAGTACATTCGATTCCAACAAGAAAGGTTTAAAAGAGGGAGAAAGAACAAACAAAAATCCAAAGGTTGCGTGCTCAATTTTTCTTTTTTTTTTTCAAATCAATTTTAAGAATTTTATTAATAACAAAACAAATGGAAGATCACATTACGTCAACTACCAATTTAAACATCAATTACATTGAAAATGTCCAAACATCAATTTCTTTTTCCCAAGTTGAATATCTAATTTATTTTTTACAAATAGTACCTAAATTAATCTTCCGTTACTCATTTTACATCAAAATATTATATTTATTAAAAAATTCCAATCAATAATAAACCGTTACATCATATAAACATAAAAATATTTTTTTAATTCTTTAATTTTTTCTATTTTTATCTTTTATAATGTCTAATAATATTAGACGATGTACAAGATTTGTTGAAATCCTTTGTTGTAGGAGGTGCGAAAGTTTGGTTGAACTCATTTGGCATCTCCTAAAAATTTTGATATTGAGGGGTATCATAATCTCAAGAAGTTTCCTAAGGTCCTGTCCCGAATCATTTATCTTTGTTGCGTTTAGAAGGAACTAGAATAGAGGAAGTGCCTGATTCAATTGAACATCTCATTGGGTTTAGAAGTGAAGATTGGTGACCTAAACTGGCTTGGGAAGATATGGTAGGGTCTCCGAGTAGTGTTGGCTCTGCACTGCTACTTGGGGGAGGCAGATGATCAGAATCCAAATCAACATCAATGTTCCTCTCATTGTGTCTGCTTTAGTATAATTTCATGTAGATGAAAGCTAATAGAATGATCACGCAACAGATGCTTGGTCTAATTAGTTGCTTGATTACTATGACCCACACCATTCTGTCTATAAATAAGAATTTCTCCACTTCATAATTAGGATCGTCAACTATTCTGTCAACAAGTTAAATGATCCACTTGCTGTAAATTAATTTTAAATCCGAAGATTTTTCATAATAAGATTTTTCACCATGCCAAATTTGTTGAATTTTTTAGATTTAGGATAAAATTAATAGGATGTGCAAACATACGAGGGTTAAATTTGTTATTGGACCGGAAAAAAATACTCACGTTAGACTTCCCTTATTAAATTAACTGCGTTAAATATTTAATTTCGAAAAGTTGAGTGACTAAATCGTAAAGAAATCAATAGTTGAATAATTAAAATAGAATGAATTGTATGATTTGGATCATAATTTAGGATTATAGAAGCAAATCATTGTAGATGCTAGAATATAAATTTCTAATTTATCGGATATCATTTCATAAAAACAAATGTAAGAGCCAATTGGATAAAATCCGAAATTATACGAAGAATATAAGGTGATAGAATAGTCAAATCTTTGTGATTAACTCACTGATTATCAATTCCAGCAAGTTGATATCTCCTCCTACAAGTCTCAATTTGGGGACTTAAATCACTGATTACCAATTCCAATATTGCATCCTTTCAATTAAAAACAGAGTAAAACATGTTCTGTTACCATTTATGGATTTCATTTTGATGGAATTTGTTGAGCATTGGCCTGCAATGCAACATGTGACCAGCAGCTACTTCAAGCAGACCAGCAATGTAGCAGAACCGAGAGCAGCAACAGCTTGGTGCATTTTGTTTTTTCTTTTTGTTCAAATGTAATTTGCCTAGTTTATTTGTAACTTGAAACTAAAGCTAGTAGGATTAGTTTTTGATTTGTACTTGATGTAATGGCTGATGTGTCAGCTAGCTTTGATTTGAATTTCAATCTTGTATTAGTTAAGTATAGGTGGGAGCAGTTACATTGTTAGGTAACTGTCAAATTCACTTTGTAACTTACATATAATTTGATATTATCAATGAAAGAGCATGTTTTTCAGCTCAATCTTCTTGTTGTTCAATTTCTTTCTCTTTTCAAACTTTTGCCTCGTTTTCTTACTGTCATTTTTTAGCAAACTTAGTTTGTTTTGTGATTTGTTGCTGCCTTTGTTTCAACAGAATTCTTTGTAACTTTCTGAAATATAATGTTGACTTCAAGAAATACACAAAATGGGGGAAATCAACTTGGCTCAAATATGTCAACAAGCGTCATGTCTTATAATCTTGAATATGAAAAAAGAAAAGAAATTTGGTTCAAGTTTTAAATGCTGAAACAACTTGAGTAGATGTACCATTGCATTGAGGTTCCATCGCCATTGAAATTAACCTCCAGCTCCATGTGTTAATTCCCCAAATCTTGAGGAACAATAATTTTTGCAAATTCTGCATGCATTTAAATAATCCATTGAAAAATAGGAAAAAGGACATGATAATGCTAACAAAATCACAAAGAGTCAAAGGTATACCTCTCCAAGAAGGCTAAATTGCCAAGACTACTAACATATGAATGGTTCCTCTAAAGCTCCAAAAACCAGAAAGCGAATGAGGCATATCTGTTGTCAACAGGTACGGCCTCAACATCTCAGTTCAACCACAAATATAAGGCAATCATTCAGTAGAAGAATTAGAAGCTTACTTGTTCTTCTTTTCCTCCCTCTTGACTCTGCTTCCTCATCTGCTTTCCTTACATCAATGATTTCCATCTTCATTCCCTTCACAGTAGCGAATTCAAAAAGTCAAAGCTTTATCTCTAGGTTTCGGCTAACTTATACTACATTGAATTAAACTCTGTAACTAAAAAACATGTATAATGTGAGAAAAAAAAAAGAAATGCCGACAAGAGGTTGTTGGTTTTTTGTAGGAAAACAAAAAGAGAAAAACAAAGCTTTATTTTCACCATGAATTTTTAGAATAAAAATAATTAAGAAGCATTGATCCTACATTGACTTAATAATTTGACTCACAAATCCAAGCCATAAAGCCGCAGCATCTTTCAATATAGGCACCAATTCACCTAAAATATGAGTGGACATTACCTTATCCAATCCCCCAAACAACTTCCCTCCCACAAGCGATTCTTCCGTCCCTTGAATCACCATCGATTCCCCCAATATTTCATTCATCACTCAACTATTAGCAAACATTTACATTGGCTAACATGAATCAAAATCATAAATCATGCAATCAGAATTTATAGCATATGTATTCACTAACTTTTTAAAGGAAATATGGAGCATAAATCTTCACTGACCGCCTATCGCATGAGCACCCACCGATGTTAGAAACTAAACAATGTGGCTGAATGAAGTCCATCACTGATCCCTTGAATTAAAAATACAACCAATAACAAGTCAACTGCCAATAAGAATTTAAGTATGAATCTTATTATCTGAATTTTGGTACCCACCAAAAGCCCCTATGGATATCTTATGAAGTCCAAAGCAGAATCATTTTGGTACTGTATTGAAATCTCCAGTTGCCATTCAATTTTCCTCCAAATCAATTAATATGGGGAATTTACTTCTTGGACCATATATTCTATACCTACAAAACAAGACAGATACAACAAGGGAATGGAGATGAGAAAAATAAGCAACTACTAGAAACTATTGAACAAATTTCCCATTCTAAACAGAACTATCACAAAATACACTTTTAACATTGATAGTGTTGAACTACAACGTTTCAGTTTTCCCACTAAATGCAAAGCAATTTATAAAGCAGAGCAAGTTAGATTCATCCTGGTTGGTTTTAATTAGTTAAAGCACTTCATTTTCTTTCAGAGACAATTTACAAGTTAAAAAATTACCATTAAGAATGGCAGAAAATGTTGAAATATGTATATATTTTAAATTTAATTAGGTAGATAAATCTTATTTGGATAGATAAGTTTTATTCATATTCTAGAAATATTTTTATCTTTTAGTAGTTTACTAGAATAAGGGAACTATTTTCTTTTTATGTTTTAGTAAGTTTATTGGAATAAGGGAACTATTTTCCCAATTAGGATTAGGACTTTTTTTTCTTTATTTAAGTTCAATTCTTTAGTTAATAAGAGAAGTACAATTTTATTCAAATCTCTCTTGAAATCTTTCATGGTATCAGAGCTAGGTTAAAATCTCTAGTAATATCATGGTTAAAACAGCCTTCACTGGAGATAAGAGATCCAGCAATCAAACAGAGAAAAAAAGTTCTACAATTGAAACAACTACCGAGAGTACAATGACTCAAGGGACAGAGGCGTCTCACCTTTCTTTTCAATTGACATCTCACAAGTTGAATGGCAAGAATTATCTGGAATGGTCGCAATCCGTAAAATTAGCAATTGATGGGCGCGGCAAGCTAGGTCATTTAAATGGAGAAGTTGAGCAACCACAGGTGGGTGATCCAAAGATGAGCAAGTGGAGGTCAGAAAATTCTATGGTAATTGCGTGGCTTATTAATTCCATGGAAGCTTCCATAGGTAAACCTTTTCTTTTTCTCCCAACTGCTAAAGATGTTTGGGACGCTGTGAAAGACACCTATTCAGATTTAGAAAACGCTTCACAGATTTTTGAGTTAAAAATAAAACTGTGGAAAGCTAGGCAAGGGGAAAAAGAAGTTACTCTTTATTATAATGAGATGATGTCTCTTTGGCAAGAACTGGATCAGTGTTATAATGATGAATGGGAGTGTCCCGGAGATGGTGTAAAAGCTATGAAAAAAGAAGAGAATGAAAGAGCTTATTTGTTTCTGGCTGGTTTAAATAAAGAATTTGATGAAGTGAGATCTCGGATCCTAGGGAAAAAACCGCTTCCAAAACTTCGTGAGATTTTTTCTAAGGTTAGAAGAGAGGAGACAAGGAGAAAAGTAATGTTAAAGCCAGGGTTTGAAGCTAATGATGATAATTCTGCTCTTGTAACTATTAAAAATAATGATGATAGTGAAAAAAAGAAAAAACCTTGGTGCGATCACTGCAAAAAAATATTGGCACACTCGTGAAACGTGTTGGAAGCTCCATGGGAAACCGACAAATGGAAGGAAAAAGAATGGCAATGGTCGTGGTTCACAATCAGGGGATAGCAGAGCTTTCCAAACAACTAATGGAAATTATGAGGGCCAAAGTTCTCTGGAAGAGTCTCCATTCACTAAGGAACAATTAGAGCATCTACACAAGTTTTTTCAATCACCACAATTTCGGATGAATTCTTCTATTCCTAACTCATCCAATAATCCTTCTTCCTCTTTTGCCCAATCAGGTACTAATTTTTCTATTTTTTTCAGTGTTAAGCCTTGTAAAACAAACACATGGATCGTTGATTCTGGAGCTAGTGATCACATGACTAGTAGTCATTTTCTTTTTTCAACTTACACACCTTGCGCAGGAAACAAAAAGATCAAAGTAGCAGATGGGTCCTTCTCGAATATAGCCGAGAAAGGCACTGTTAAAATTTCATCTTCCTTGGTTTTACATGATGTTTTACATGTGCCAAATCTAGCTTGTAATCTCATATCGGTCAGTAAATTATCCCAGTCCTCAAGTTGTCATGTTATATTTGACTCCTCTATGTGTAAGTTTCAGGACATGGTCTCGGGGAGGATGATTGGCAATGCTAAAGAATTTGGTGGAATTTACTTTCTTGAAGACAACCATCTAAGTCAACCAACAACTACTTTATGTTTAAATTCTGTTTCTGATTTTGATAAGGTTATGATTTGGCATTATAGGCTTGGACATCCTAATTTTTATTATTTAAGATATTTGTTACCTAATCTATTTAAAAATAAAAGTCCTTCTTCATATCATTGTGAATTTTGTGAATTGGCTAAACATCATCGGTCATTCTTTCCACCTTAAAAATATAAAGCCTCCAAACCTTTTTCGTTAATTCATAGTGATGTTTGGGGACCTTCAAGAGTCTCGACTTTTTGAGGAAAACGTTGGTTTGTCACATTTATTGATGATCATACTCGACTTTTTTGGGTGTTTTTATTAAAAGATAAGTCCGAAGTTAAAAATGTGTTTCAGTCTTTTTATGCTATGGTGAAAACACAATTTGGTGTGAAAATAGAAGTATTTCGAACTGACAATGGTGGGGAATTTTTTAGTGACCAATTAGGTATTTTCTTAACCAAACATGGAATAGTCCACCAAAGTTCTTGTACAAATACACCACAACAAAATGGGATTGCAGAAAGAAAAAACTGACATCTTTTGGAAGTAACTAGAGCCTTGATGTTCACTAGTCAAGTACCACGTTATCTTTGGGGCGAAGCCTTGTTAACAGCTACATATCTTATTAATAGAATGCCCAGTAAAATTCTAAATTATAGAACTCCTTTTAGTCTCTTTAAAGATAACTTTCCTAACTCTAAATTGATTACAGATTTATCCCTCCGAGTTTTTGGGTGTAGTGTTTTTGTTCATCTTCACAACCAAGGTAAATTAGATCCTAGAGCAAAAAAATGTGTCTTTGTTGGTTATGCTTCTAATAAAAAGGGTTACAAATGTTATGATCCAATTGATAGGAAGATTATAGTTACCATGGATGTCACATTTGTTGAAACAAAATCTTATTTTCATTCTAATCTTCAGGGAGGGAATTATACTAAAGAAGATTCTATAATTGATCAAGAAGAGACTAGGAATATACAACATAGGAATTCTAATAATAGGGAAGGCGAATTTATAATTAACACAAAAATTAATGATGTTAATGTTAATAAAAAGGAGGATGAAGGTGTAGAGTCTGATCATGAAAATAAAGAACAAACAAAGGAGTTAATTGTTTACTCAAGAAGAAATCGAAATCAAGAAAGTGGAATCCACCAGATTCATCACCAAGAATCCGACCCACAAGATCCTGTCAAAAGCCCAGGTAAAGCTCATAATCCAGCCAATGAATTTTTTGATTTAGATATTCCAATTGCCAAAAGAAAAGGTGTTAGAAATATTGTCAAATATCCCATGTCTAACTTTGTACCCTATAAAGCCTTATCTTCGACATTCTCAACCTTTGTTTCGTGTCTCGATACTGTCCAAATACCAAAAAATGTGAAAGATGCTTTACAGGTTCCTGAGTGGAAGGAGGCTATTTTAGAGGAGATGTGTGCTCTTGAAAAAACAGGTACATGGAAAACAATGGAATTACCTGTAGGGAAAAAACAGTGGGCTGTAAATGGGTGTTCACAACCAAATTCAAACCAGATGGATCTTTAGATAGATACAAAGCCCGGTTGGTAGCAAAAGGGTACACTCAAACATACGGGATAGATTATCTTGAAACATTTGCTCCAGTGGCCAAATTAAATTCCGTCAGAATTCTTTTATCAATTGCTGTTAATCTTGATTGGTCTTTACAGCAACTAGATGTGAAGAATGCTTTCCTAAATGGAAAACTTGAAGAAGAAGTTTACATGGATCCTCCTCCAGGTTTTGAAGAAAAATTGGGAACTCGAGTATGTAAACTCAAGAAATCTTTATACGATCTGAAGCAGTCTCCTCGAGCTTGGTTTGAACGATTCACTCAAGTTGTTAAAAAACAAGGTTACTCACAAGGGCAAGCTGATCACACAATGTTCTATCGACATTCACAAAAAGGTAGAATAGTTGTTATTATAGTTTATGTCGATGATATCATTCTTACAGGAGATGATGTGGATGAAATAAGACGTCTCAAGGAGCATCTAGCATTAGAGTTTGAGATCAAAGACTTGGGTCCTTTGAAATACTTTCTTGGAATGGAAGTTGCTCGATCAAAGAAGGGTCTTGTGGTCTCTCAGAAAAAATATGTGATTGATCTTTTAAAAGAGGCTGGGATGAGTGGTTGTCGCCCAGCTGACACACTAATTGATCCAAATGTAAAATTTGAAAATAAAGAAGGTCGATTAGTTGATAAAGGGTAGTACCAAAGATTAGTTGGTAAGTTAATTTACTTATCACACACAAGGCCAGACATAGCTTTTGCAGTAAGCTTAGTGAGTCAATTTATGCACTCCCCAATGGAGGAACATGAAGAAGCAGTGTTTCAAATTCTAAGATACTTGAAGAGTTCACCGGGAAAGGCCTTATTCTTCAAGAAATCTAAACAAAGAGGAATTGAAGCTTATACAGATGCGGATTGGGCAGGCTCAATAACAGACAGAAGATCTACATCAGGATACTGTACATTTGTTTGGGGAAACCTTGTGACTTGGCGAAGCAAAAAACAAACTGTTGTAGCAAGAAGTAGTGCAGAGGCTGAGTTTAGATCAATGGCTCAAGGAATTTGTGAAATGGTTTGGTTAAAAAGAATTATGGAAGAGCTGAGGAAACCAATAACTTCACCAATGAAGTTGTACTGTGATAGCAAAGCTGCCATTAGCATTGCTCACAACCCAGTCCAACATGACAGAACTAAACATGTTGAGATTGATAGACACTTTATCAAGGAAAAGATTGAAGAAGGCCAAGTGTGCATGCTGTTTGTTCCTTCAAAACAACAGATTGCTGACATACTCACCAAAGGACTCTCTAAGACAAGCTTTGATTTTCTTGTAAGCAAGTTGGGCATGATTGATATATATGCACCAACTTGAGGGAGGGTGTTGAAATATGTATATATTTTAAATTTAATTAGGTAGATAAATCTTATTTGGATAGATAAGTTTTATTCATATTCTAGAAATATTTTTATCTTTTAGTAGTTTACTAGAATAAGGGAACTATTTTCTTTTTATGTTTTAGTAAGTTTATTAGAATAAGGGAACTATTTTCCCAATTAGGATTAGGACTTTTTTTTCTCTATTTAAGTTCAATTCTTTAGTTAATAAGAGAAGTACAATTTTATTCAAAGCTCTCTTGAAATCTTTCAGAAAAATGTATGTTAATATAAAGAAAAAGAGGAATGAAACCTAATTACCTATGCATTTAGATGACAATATTGAGAAGCTGCAACTCCTCAAAAGCAGAGCCAAAGATGGATAGAAATAAAACTATTTCAATCGTTTAGGCCATCCATCCCCTTCTTCACCATCATTGCTAAAGTTTCTTTTTTTCCTAGCATGTCTCGTTTGTATAGCATCAGTATCACTCTGTGCAGCCACATAAAAAACATGAACACCACATCTCACCACCTCGATATATTCTTCTGCTTCTTCTTCATAATAATTGAAATTTCTGATGTAGAATTAAAATGATGCCTCCTCATAATTCTTGTCTTCTTTAACCAAGTCGATGCAAGATAGAATGAACACATGATCACCCATGTACTTCTCTGGCTCAAGAGCACCGATCAAAAATACCTTACTTTTGAACTTTTAATAACCGCCACCACCAGCGGCTGTCAATTGGTACTCACAAATATATTCAAGACATTCAAGGCGACGGCAGTGAGTGATATCGGCCACAAGGCAGATAGCAAAAACCAAAAATCTGCTCCCACTACACCCATTTGGAGTTATCTTTAATGTTAAGGAAGACTTCATGCTCTAACACTCAAACTTATTTGATGAAATTTTGTTTCCCGGATGCCCATTTCTTAGCTAGGAATCCAATTTTGATCATGGCATTCACCTCAATGTTATCAATTGACTCTTGGTTCAGGTTGAAGCAATTACAAAATAACATGCTAAACACATAGCCATCATCATCACCTAATGAATCAAACTGATATAAATTTTGATCAGCGAAGGATACTTTTTCTAATGATGTGCAGTCATGTACATACAAGATTTGTTGATATGGTGGAAGCTCTGAGAGTAATTTAAGGCTCCTACAATGATTCATTTTCAAAAATTTAAGGCTTTTAAACCTTAAGACTGATGAGGCCACATTAACACTTGGAATCTCTTTCGAATCGAACAGAACGATATTACACTGTAGCTTTTGAATACTTGAGCCGCTTATATTTAAGTATTGAAGATTACTTAAGGTGTCTAAGGACAAGGCCACTTCTTCAATTTGAGTTCCACTTAAGTCTAATCTCATTAAGTTTCTTGGGATTTCTGGGAATTTCATGATTGGGCAACGACTAAGATTTAGATAACGAAGGGATTCCAAGTTCACCAATACACATTTTACCCTTGTGCCACTCAAATATATGTCCTTAAGATAACCCAAAGGTTCAAAAGAAGAGGATACTTCTTCGATTAGAGTCCCAGATAAGTTTAAGCTTGTTAAGCTTTTTGGGATTTCTGGGAATTCAACCAATGGGCAATGACTAAGATCCAAATTACGAAGGGATTCCAACTTGATCGATACTTTTTTTACCCTTGAGCCACTCATATTTAAGGTCTGAAGATTACATAGAGAGTCGAAAGGTAATGACACTTCTTCAATTTGAGTGCCAGATAAGTTTAATTCTGTTAAGCTTCTTGGGATTTCTGGAAATTTGATCATTGGACAATTACTAAGATCTAGTTCACAAAGGGATTCCAACTTTGAAATATTGATCGATATTTTTTTGACCAACAAGCTTACAAGTTTGATGAGATGCTCAATTGAATTAGGCACTTCTTTTGTTCCAATTCCTGATACGTCCAAAGAATGAAAGTGACTTGGTACCTGATAAAACTTCTTGAGACTACTACAACCTCCATGGAGTCGAAACCCGAAGTTGAGGAGAGATGCCAAATAATCGAGGCAAGGAAGTTCAACCAAACTTTCACACTTAGAGTATCGAAGGAGTTTAAGGTTAATAGCTCCAGAAAAATTAGGTATCTTCCTTAAATTCTTGCAATTTGAAATGTCAATTTCCTTTAAATTAACAAGATCCTGTGCAAAAGAAATATATATAAAAATAACTACATTATTTTGAAGCATCATCTACTTACTTTAGGCAATAAAAAATGAAAGGTAAAGAAATAATTATAATATTATGAAAAATAAAAATTTATATTTAGTGTATTGGGTGTTCAAATTCACCTACGATCAAATGATGTCACTTCTTTAAATATAATAAAATATTTCATATTTATTTTTAAATAATTTAAATAATATGCAATTATATAATTATCTGATATATCAAAGTATAATTTTTTTCTTTAAAAAATTATTAGATAAAGAAAGTATGAAAGTGTATACCATATGATCGTCTTCATTCCAAAGTTGTTTCATGTTGCCATTCCGTAATCTCAACACAACAAGATTTTTTGGATTAAAACCCGATAAAGACTTGAAGGGGTAATGATCCCAGCTAAGAATTCTTAGCTCATCAGGAAGAGGTATACTTTCAACTTGGGTTGCATATAGCTTCTTATAATTAAATTGGTCTTGATATAACGCTGCAATATTGTACAGACGAAACTTGAAGTCGATATATCTAAGCTTATGCATCTTCTCAAAAGCAGTAGCACAAAGTTGTAGATTATCAATTTGAGTCATGTCTAACTTTATGCCTTCAATTAGGCCAGTCCCCTGATAACAAAGAGAGAGAACAAGTTATCAACAAAAATTTGTAGGCATTCCATTAAATCACTAAAGAAAGTACTAATTAGGCATACCTTCAAATAGGTCGTGTATGTTGTTTATCAAGTACTAATCGAAAATACCTTTTTACAAGAATTTTCAGATGCAAAATGTTTTCACCTTTATTTTTGTTTTTTAAGGAATGTATTAGATATTTAACCAACCCAATAAACCCTTAGTAGATTCCATGTTATGTCATAAGACATTTGGTCTTTATGTTTATAGTAAGTAATACATAGTTTAGTTTTTGAAATAAAAATTAAAAAGGATAATATTTTATACACGGCAACAAAGCATATGAAAGAATAAAGAGAATATAAATACAATTAAAGCTTACTTTGTTATATTTGAGCACTTCTTTCACGTCTTTATGATTCCATAACCTACTGCGTTTTCCAGGATGTCTAGATTCTTGCATAACAATGTCTTTGCCCATCTCTTCAAGCATGTCATGTGTAGAAATAAATATATCATCTTTGATATCAAGTAGGCACTTGTCGACCAAATTTCTTATTCCACACGTTGCACCTGAATAATAATTACATAGAATTTCTTCTGCAATATCCAAGGGTTCCTGTTGGATTTTCAACACACTTTCACCGAGTAAAGTAAGAATTTCAAACAGAGCACCAGCAGCAACGTATTATACCCGGGTAAAATATGAAGGAAAAATGCTTGAAGTTCAAGCTTTTAGCTACTGTCAAGAATGGAGAACAGAACTTAGAATTTTTAGAAGGCAAAGGAAGAATGGAGCATATGGAAAAAAATCTGATTATTTCATTCAAAATAAACTTTGGCTCAAAGCCATTACATATACCAGTCATTGGCTGGTCAAAAGATCAACAAATTCATCACCTAAACACTACCTAACTCTAGTTATTACATTGGAACTTACAAAACTAAACTTGTACACTTAAGTAAAGTTGGTCATCAGCTCCTACATCATCAAACTACATCAAATGTAGGCTTAAACTAAGTTCAAAACGAACTAGAACACATTTCATAGACTTGGTTACAAAAGAACCAAAACAAACAGATTCAGTTACACGTACTTTACCCGGGTAACTTATGTGTATGAATTCTTGCACATACTTTACCCGGATAACTTATGTGCTTGAATTTGTATGGGCTGCATGTTGACACTTTGGCTTCTTCACATGCTGCATGCAGGCCAATTTCCAACACTCCTCCTTGGCTTACATGCTGCAAGCTCTTGTTCTTTAAGCATTCTCTGATGATTTGGTTCACTAAATCATTTTTCTCATCTCCTTTTGCTTCCAAATCTCTTTGAAGGTCCTCAACCATTTGCTTCAACTCTGATTTTTGATTCTCCATTTCATTCAGTTTTTCGGATGACTTTTGTTTCTTTCTATCAAACTGCAATTCTAGTTTTTCCTTCTGGATATGAAGAGATTCTAGCTGCTGCTGCAATGTGTTTGCCTCATCTATTAACCTCTATACTTGATTTGATGCTTATCACCTTCAAATGCAAAATTTTCTTTCAACAGAGCCTTCTCAGCTTGCAACGTCTCCTTCTCTGATAGCAGATTATTTTCCTGAGCAGTCAAGTTCTTCATACCAGACAATGATTCACTATTATCATCCTCAAGTTTTTTCGTGAGAATAAAAATTTCTTTTTCTCTCTTTTCTAACATTATTTTGAGTTCTGAAATACGGGATTGGAGTCTTATTTTGTTCTCTCAGTTTTTCTGCTTCACTTGCTTTGTTCTCTAACTGCTCTGCCATATCTCTGTTAATTGCTTGCAATGATTTCAACTCAAGCTCCAAGCTAGTTACATGTGCCTTTAATTCTTTTATCTGAGCAGATGATTGGTTCCCATGCATATCATGCACCTCTTTGAATGTAAAAAATTTCCTTTCTTTCTCAACCGAATTAGTGAAATTTTTAACCGAATCTTCTTTGGTTAGCTGAGCCATTGACATGTAGTTGGCATGGCTAAGCCTCTTGTGACACAACTTGGATTCATCTGCAGCAGCTGTGTAGGCACTATCTGGACTCTTATTCCAGTCCACAATAAAACTTTTTTCTGTCATAGCTACTGTCATGAGCTTGGATCCACTAGGATCACTAATCAGGCATTCTTTACCTTTGAATACAACTGAATAGCCCTTCTCAAGCAGTTGAGCAATGCTAAGCAAATTTCTATCAATTTCAGGCACTAACAAGACATTTTTAACAAGTTTGGTACCTGTAGGAGTGCTTATCAGCACATCTCATTTGCCTTCAACTTTCATGAAGTGTCCATTTCCGACCTTCACATTTGTTTTGAAGCTTCTGTCAATTGACTTAAAAATGCTAGCATCAGGGGTCATGTGGTTTGTGCAACCACTGTCTATCAACCATCCATCTGTAGCTTTTCCTTTAACAGCTGAACAAGAAACTGCAAAAACTTGTTCTTCTTGGTCATTGTCTTCTTCTACTACTTGAGCTTCAGCTCTTGGCTGCTGGGGTTGGTTGTATCTTGGTCTGCCTTTGTTTTTGCAAACCCTTTCTACATGACCCATCTTCTTGCAAAATCTGCACTGCACATCAGGCCTGAACCAACATACTTTACCCGGGTGACTTGCCCTTCTGCAGTGTGGACAGGGTGGATATCTTCCTGCACCATCTGCTTTAGGCTCGTTTGACCAGGTATTCTTGCCTTCGTAGGCAGAGGTGCTCGAGGCAGACTTGGCTTCGACTTGAAAGGCACCTTCTTGGTGCTCCTCTTGTCTGCTGGCCCTCCTTTGCTCTTGTGCATACAGAGCATTGATCAGCTCTGTTAAAGAGATGCTGGTCAGGTCCCTTGAATCCTCTAAGGAGGATATTTTTGCTTCATACCTTTCTGGTAAGGTAGAGAGCACTTTCTCCACAATCCTTGCTTCACTAAAATGCTCACCAATGAGCCTCATGCTATTTACTATAGCCATAATTCTATCTGAATACTTCTTGACAGTTTTCTCTTCCTTCATCTTTAAGTTCTCGAACTCCCTTCTCAGGTTCAACAACTGCTGCTGTCTTGTCCTCTCAGTACCTTGGAACTCCTCCTTAAGATTGTCCCAGGCTTGCTTTGGAGTCTCACAAGCCATGATCCTGGTGAAAATAACATCAGAAACACAGTTCTGAATGCATGACATGGCCTTGTGCTTTTTACTTTTTTCTTCAGAATACTGCTTCATTTGAGCCACTGTTGGATTTGCTCTCAATGGTTCTGGTTCAACATCTGAGTTAACCACCTCCCATAGATCAAATGCCTGGAGGTAGGTTCTTATCTTGACTACCCAAATGTGATATCCTTCTCCATTGAAAACTGGAGGTACAGCTGGTGAGAAGCTTGATGAAGCCATCAGTATGTGATTCAACTATAACAGGTCCACTAAGACAAGGGCTCTGATACCAATTGTTGGATTTTCAACACACTTTCACTGAGTAAAGTAAGAATTTCAAACAGAGCACCAACAGCAACGTATTATACCCGGGTAAAATATGAAGGAAAAATGCTTGAAGTTCAAGCTTTTAGCTACTGTCAAGAATGGAGAACAGAACTTAGAATTTTTAGAAGGCAAAGGAAGAATGGAGCATATGGAAGAAAATCTGATGATTTCATTCAAAATAAACTTTGGCTCAAAGCCATTACATATACCAGTCATTGGCTGGTCAAAAGATCAACAAATTCATCACCTAAACACTACCTAACTCCACTTATTACATTGGAACTTACAAAACTAAACTTGTACACTTAAGTAAAGTTGGTCATCAACTCCTACATCATCAAACTACATCAAATGTAGGCTTAAACTAAGTTCAAAACGAACTAGAACACATTTCATAGACTTGGTTACAAAAGAACCAAAACAAACAGATTCAGTTACACGTACTTTACCCGGGTAACTTATGTGTATGAATTCTTGCACATACTTTACCCGGATAACTTATGTGCTTGAATTTGTATGGGCTGCATGTTGACACTTTGGCTTCTTCACATGCTGCATGTAGGCCAATTTCTAACAGTTCCCCTTTAAAGAAGCATGCTATGTCAAGAAATATATTCTTCTCTACTACACCTAGCCCGTCAAAGCTACTCTTCAAAATATGTGAAATTTTTGGTTCAGCATATTGCTTTAGTTTATCCACCTCACTCTCCCACTCTTTTCTAGACTTTGAATATAGTTTAGAACCCAAAACTTTAAGAGCAAGTGGATTACCCTGGGCGTGTTTTACAAACTTGTGCAGTAGATCTCGAAAATTAGCTGCTGGATTCAACATCTTCAATGCAAATGTTGAAAAAAGTTTGAAAGAGTCATTCGTATTTAGCTTCTTTACCTCGTGTATGTGGTTAGCTCTTCCATTCTTAAGTACCTGTCTATCTCTAGATGTTATAATGATTTTACTTCCAAGACCAAAATGTTCAACACCCATAAAATCTATTTGGTCTGAGTCACTAATATCATCATGGACAACAAGTACTCTTTTATTGTTCAACCTCTCTTGGTATGGGTATCCTATGGAAGGGGTATCAATACAAATTTCTTTTTCGTTTAATAGTTTAGAAAGGAGTTCATTTCGTAAAGACTCATCCCCCTGTTTTTTTATTTTCTCACGAACATTTTGAACAAACAAACGACTTTCAAACTTTGGAGACACTTCCTTGTATACAACATCAGCAAGGGTAGTTTTGCCAATACCACCCATTCCCCAAAGTCCTATTACCCGACAATCTTCTTGCTCAATCAGACCCAGAATTATCTTTTTCTAATAATCCATTCCAAACAATTTTTCAGAAGTGCTTCTAGGCATAGTGTTCATCAGTTTTCTTGTAACATCATCAACAATCTCATTGATATACTTGGTTTCAGGTCTAGAAGAAAATTAAAAAAGTATAAATAATTATATAGGAAATATATAAAAAAAGAAAAAGATAAGTAAAATATAAAAATATGAGAAAAATATAGTTACTTGTCGTCTTTTATATGAATTCCTTTTAGTGTCCCTACTTCAGCGAAAGCAGTTTTCCATTGTTTCATTTCATTAGTGGGCCTCTTTGATTCATGGTCTTCAAAGGATGTTTTGAAACTCCTTCCAAGATTTCGCACATCAGAGGGATCAACATGGTAAAAGATGGGAAGAGCAGTATGCTTTTGTGTGTGCTTGCGGTCCATAATGTTAGAAACTTCAGCCAAGCATGATTTCAAAGAAGCGTAGTCTTTAGATAAAACGATGATGGAGAGATTTGAGGCTGCAATTCCTTGAGAAACTGCTGGTGAAAGTGGCTCCCCTTTCTCTAGTGTATCTTCATCGAAGAAGATATTCAGTCCGCTGTCTTTCAAAGCTTTGTGTAGATGAGCTGTGAAGTTAAGACGCGTGTCTTCACCTCTGAAGCTCAAGAAAACTTGATGCTTCACTTGACGAGGAAAAGAAGAAGAAGACGACGACATGATATTAATCAAAAGCTGTGAAGTTAAGTCGGCTCTTGTGTGTGTATATGTGATGCTATTTTTTGTTTCAAAAGATTAATATCAAGAAGAAAAATTGTTCTAATGATGATGATGGGCGTTAATTTCCAAGTCAAGGTCTTATCTAGTTTACTTTTTTACCATAAAACTAAAATAATTTCATTTCTTCAGTTTCATGCATATTTAGAAATAACTTAAATATTTAATTCTGAAAAAACATGTATAAATTTTATTATAGGCACATAATTAAATGTTAACATTTATTCTCCGAATTTGAAAACTCGATTTAACTTGATTCTTGAATTGTTTTTCTTATATTGATATTCGAATTTGGATTTTGTCAAGCAATTATTTAGTCTTTTTATATAACTTTGTCAAGAGATGATATGTCGCTCTAAAATTTTGTTATGTAATATCCTAAATATTTTTTTAAAATTTAGACTTCAAAAACAATCTTAAATTTTATAAAAATTCATAATAACTATGCTACAGAGCTGTCAAGAGTCATCTTCTCATCCTTTATTTCCCCGAAGCTATATAATTAAGAATTTCGGTGAAGTTTCATGGAAAATCCGTATATTATAGACATACATATTGTTGTAAAATGCACAAGGAAAAGATAGTAACATGATATAGGTTTAATTTTTTTATTGGTTAAGATTCAATCTATGGATAAACCAAACATTATAGAAATGGGGTTTGGGGGCATTTATTCTTTATGAAAAGCTCATAAGTGTCAAATTGCTCCATTAATTGCAGAAAGGGTAGTAGGTAAGACCCTAGAAAATGAATGGTGGAAAAAAAACAGTGCCTTAATTTTAGGGGAAATATGAAATGGACATCCATATTTGTACACAAAAGTATATGCTGTGGACCATAAAAGGCAGTTGAGTCTTCATATTTGATGTACAAAATGGACCCTTTATGGTAAACTTAAGCTTAGCTCCACTGAATTTCTAACCACCATTTTTCTTTGTTTCTGTTTAATAATAGTGCATGCATAAAAATAGATGATTTCATCAAAAGGACTACCATTGTTATACTATAAAATAACCACATTCAAGTTTTGCCCTATTTGCTATAAAATAACCACTAAATGTCTACGGAATATTAGTAAGTTAATATAAAAATTTTATTAAAAAATTTCAACATTGGCTGCTTCATTAAGTAAAAAGGGCTAAATCGTAAAAGATGTAAAATTAGAGTTCTATTAATTAAAGGTACCAAATGACTATAGGACTTTAATGTAAGAGGACTTATGTGGTAATTAGACCATTATTACTTTGGGTGGACATTTATGGGCATGAATTAAGTAAATTCAAGGTTATTTAATAAAGGTTAAAATTGTAAAATTAATAAATTAAGATAAAATTAAAATAAGGCAAATAGGTATCATCTTTCTAAAGGTTCTTCTTCACCGAAAATAGAGTAGAAAAACTCCATTCTGAAGGCTTAACATTCGGCTAGGGTAAATTCTTCATGCAAGGTAGGTTTTCAAGCCCGTTTTTAATGATTTTTATGTTTTTGAAGTAGTTGTAGCTTAATCTAGCTAGCCTAGGGGCTAATTTGCAAAACTGTAGAAAAGTTAGGGTTTTTCCATGAATGTGTGCATATGATTCTTGATGTTTGATGGAAGAAAATGAATCTTTGTTGTTAAATAAACAATTTTTGTAAAGTTAATTTTGTTGAAAATGTCAAATAGGGATTTATTAGTAAAATGTGTAAATTACATGATGAAATTGTGAAATAATGAGTTGTATGACTTGCTATGACTTTATAAAGAATTCAGCTAGTTTAGTTCGTGGATTAAATTACATGAATTTCAATTTACGGGCTTAAAGACTAATTTGTAAAGAAGTTAAAATATTAGGGGTAAAAGTGTAAATTTGTAGAAGTATGTATTTTGGACTAAATTGAATAGAATAGTTGTTGAATGGATTGAATTTACTTATTTATATCAAATTAAGCCTCGTACGGATTTAGATCGAGGGAAAGATAAAGTGTTGGACTAGTCGATCTTATTTCATCGTTTTTGTGATAGAGGTAAGTTTGTACGTTTAAATAGCATTTAAATGTATTTATTTTAAATGTTATTATTTTATTTATCATATCATGTCACGATGGAAAATCCAACAATGTTACAGCGACTATCGAGCCCTTTTGAACCTTAGGAATATATATGATACAAATGACATGATCATTAGGGTTACCATGTTTCAGGTGCTGGTCCTGAATGTCCTACCGATGGTTTAGTTTGAGCATTTGTTGTGGATACTCGTTAGCTTGTGTGAGTAGGCTCATATATGGCTCGTATGAGCATTTACGTAAAGGAAAACGAAAAGAATGATTTCGACCATATGTTAGCACACTTTGTGTGAGCTTCCCGTGTATCTGATATTATTATAAGTGGTTCAACGGGCATGTAAAGGGATGAACTGGTAAGGGTTCCGATTGATTTCATTATGAAATTATGGGAAGGTATGAAGTATTGGCTATCAAAGTATGTATAGCCATGTTATGAAAGGTATGAATTCATATGTATTATGATTATGAAAATTAACCTTACCATGTGATGAATTTTGCTAAGTTATGTGATTAAGTACTAACTTGTGTTGTTGGTGATGTTTAGGCTTGTGCCAAGCTTGTGTTAGATTGATTCATGTTTATTTTTAAGCTTATGCATTGAAATGGTAAGCATTGTTTATGATTTACGAACTTACTGAGCATTATATGCTTACATTGTGTTTCTTTTCTATGTTTTATAGATTATCGGAAGCTCGATCGGTTTGGAAGCTCGTTGGAGACCTATCACACTATCCAACGACTATATCGGTAATTTTTTATGTTTTGAGTCATGGTTATAATGACATGTATAGGTGAATTGTGTTTGATGAGATTGTCGTTATGTTTGGCTTGTAAATGTGGTATTATGGTTGATGAACTTTTGACATTTTAATGCTTTGATGGTTAGTGTTGAAATGGTCAAGTGAAGTTATGTTGAATGACTCATTTGGTATGTTTGAATGTGATTTTGGTATGTGGTCATTGTGGTAAGATTTGGTATGGAATTAGGTTAACAATGTTTGGTTAATGAATGGCTAAATTATACATATGTTTAGGTTGATTTGATGCTATGTGATTGAGGTGCCTTTTGACATATTGGTTGTATGGAAAGATACCACATTGAGCTAGCTTTATTATGCATGTTTTAGGTACATTTTGAAGTTTGATTTTATGTGCAAATGACTTGTGGGTGTGAGAATGGATTGTGTGAAAGAAATGGTTTGAAATTAGTCTATTTCTTGTCCACACCGCCTAAGATACGGGCGTGTGTCTCAACTGTGTGTGACACACAACCGTGTGTCCCCTGTAAGTTTCAAAGGGTTGCAATTATGGGACAAATTGGAGACAAAATACATGACCAAAGATGCTATAAGTAAGAGAATTCTTATCAATCATTCCAATAATTATCAAATGGTTGATAGTCGTTCTGTTATGGAACAATTCCTAACCATGTTATAAACTAAACAATAAGGCTGAATGAAGTCCACCATAAATCCAACCAATCAAAAGATAATTTAAGTATGAATCTTAATATCTAAATTATGGTACCCATCACAGCTTACTATGAACTCCAAAGCAGAATCTTTTCGCTACTGTATTCAAATCTCCAGCGGCCATTCAGATTTCCTCCAAATTAATTAATAGATATGGAGAGCTTCCTTCCTAGACAATATATTATGTACCTACAGTACAAGACGGACACAACAGGTTTTTTTTTTCATTGGCTAAGGCAAAGCTTTTATTAATTAATAAAAAGGAAACATACAAACGGCAGTGCTATAATAGCAGAATCTAACACCAACATGTAAGAATGAAATACACCAAAATTTGAAAGGGAGTGTAGAAGGCCCAAATTGCCCAGGCCCATTTTACAAACCTAAACCAACTAAAACAAACCCAAATGGCCCAATAAAAACCTAAACCCAATTTAAGCCCAAACTAACCCTAGCCCAAACAAAAAACAAAAAAAAAATAAAAAGAAAGGAAGAATCAGATTTTTCAAACCCTAGGTGCGCCGCACCTAGGGCCTTCGGCTAACTGCTCTCTATCCCATCGCCCATACCACCTGCTTCACCGCCACTGTGCCACCGCTCAAGTTGCACCTGCAAGAATTAAAAAGAAGTGACAAGTAGTTGAACGAAAACACTTTGTAAATGGCTATATAAAGCCTTTAATCTTTTTGGTTTTTTTGGTTTTTTTGGTTTTTTTTGGAGACATTAAAAACAAAAAAAATAAATTCAAATATATAAAAAAAAGCAAGCAAACAAACAAAGTTCAAAAAACGAATTAAGGTTATTACTTTCCTACGCTTATTTGTTTCTTTTTTCTTTTTTTCCATCTGTTCATTTTCGAATATATTCATACATCTATATTTTTTTTAAAAAAAAAGGGGGAGTAGTTTATATAAATAGATCAAAAAATATTAAAAAAATAAAAAATACTTTTTTTGAAGTTCCGGCCACCGTGTGCGGCAGCCGGCGACAACGGCGTCTACGGCGGTGGACGGAGTCGGAGCTTGGCCTGAGGGGAGGGACACTTGAGAGAGAAGAGAGAGCTTTTAAAGTTTTTTTTTTAAACAAAGGGTGAAATGATTTTTTTCAAAAAATTTGACTTATATAGGCCCCCAAAACGACGTCGTTTTGGGACTAGCTTCAAATGCCCAAAACGACGTCGTTTTGCCCTTGGTCCGACCCGATCCAACCCGCTCCAGCCTAGGATCCGCATGTTTTTAATGGAAGGGCTATTTTCACTTTTAACCCTTCCACTTTTTTATTGTTTTAAAATTAAGTTTTGTTTATTTTTAAATGTGCCCTATAATTTATTTTTGTTTTCATTTTGATCCTCCCTTATGCTGTGCGTTTCAGAAGGGAAGG
This sequence comes from Gossypium hirsutum, assembly GCF_007990345.1. Taxonomy (NCBI): domain Eukaryota; kingdom Viridiplantae; phylum Streptophyta; class Magnoliopsida; order Malvales; family Malvaceae; genus Gossypium; species Gossypium hirsutum. Next base: position 116,488,508 of record NC_053433.1, on the reverse strand, counting down.
AATATTGCCCTTTTGGCCCCCACTTCTTTTGCGCATTGCAAAATGGACCTTCCCCTATCATTTTATTTTGGATTTGCCCCGAAACTTCTGTTTTAAAGCCCAATTTAGTCCCTTTTCACTATTTTGCTATTTTATTTTCAAATTAATTATTATTATTATTATTATTATTATTATTATTAATGTATTATCACTACTACCACTTTCTATCTATTATCATTATCTTATTTAAAATATTATTATTATAGCTATTATTATTATGATATTTTACTATTACATTTATTGTTAGTATTAGTATTAATTATAATTATAATTATTACCATTATAATTATTACTATTATTATTATCTAATATATTATTATTGTCACTATTATTATTATTCTACTATTATAACTTAACATATTATTATTACTTTTATTTTTATTATTATTACCATTATTATTTTTTTTATCTTTATTTTCTTTACTATTATTTTTATTATCATTATTTATTTATTACTATTGTTATTATTATTATCATATTATTATATATGTTTTACTAATTGTACTTTAAATATTATTTATTTTAATTTGGTTCTTTACTTCCAATATTTTTAAATCTTTTCCCTTATGTTTATTTATTCATTACTTTATTATTATTGTCCTCACTATTATTTATTTATTTCATCTTTACTTATTCAAATTCATATGTATTATCATTATTGTAATTTGTTTGTTAATATTACTATGACTACTATAGTACATTAGTATTACCATATCATTTATTTATCATATATCCTTGACTTGTATAGTTGTTTTATATTATTGCATTATTATTCCCCATGAACTATGTTTATATATAATCGGTTATCTTTGAATCACATTTCGAATAAGCTCATGTCGTTTTAAGCTTACGTTTGATAATTATTTAGAAAAATTTAAAAATAAAGGCAATATTCTATTTTTTGGGGATTCGAGAGATTGTGCCCTAACGTGCTGGGTTTCTATTTTTTTCGTTTGACCCAAATAACCGAATAACCTTTTAAAATTAAGGTGCATGAGTTTTGAAAATCCAAAGATCGGCTTACTCTCAAGGGTTTAAAGTGTTGTGTCCTAACGTGTTGATGTGACATTTTATTACTTCGGGACGAAAAAGTCTTTAACATCTGCTTCGATTTATCTAAACATCTTTGCAAAATTATCATTAATAAAAAGAGGGATCGTATTTTAAATTCTTTTCGAGTTTTTAAATTTTGACATTAAAACATTAATTAATCAATTAGGTACCAATTTTGGGCGTTACGAGGGTGCTAATCCTTCCTCGTATGTAATCGATTCCCAAACCCGTTTTCTCAATTTTCGTAGACCAAAATTGTTGTTTTAGTAAATAGAAATTTTTTATTAAAATGACCAAATTTTTAGGTGATCCGATCATACCTAAACAAAAAAGATGAGTGGCGACTCCATTTTCGTTTTTAAATAAGTCGACGCCTGTTTTCAAAAAAATGGTTTCGACAGGGAGTTACTCCACTGCACCCTACACTCTCCTTGAATTATATTTTACCCAGCCAAAAACCAAGACTTTTCAAGAAGCTACCATGTCCCTATTGCAAAAAGACATTGGAAATGCTCTTGAACAGTTCCAAGACCATCTTTTTTACCCCACTGTTTAAGAATTCAATATCACCCAGCTTCCAACCTCAAATACAATTTTCCCCCTTGACTTAGCCATGTAGTGGGAGATTCTCACCTTTTGCTTCTGCACGAAATCATGGCTTAGACTCAACCAAATCGTTAAACCCACAACAGGTTAGTGAAGATGAGAAAAATAATAAGCAACTACCATAAAATATTGAACAAATTTCCGTTTTATAGACAGCTATCACAAACTCCACTTTTAGCATTGATAATTTTGAACTAAAACGTTTTAGTTTTCCAAAAAATGATATACCTCTTTCTAAATTACAAGTAATTTATAAATCAGAGCAAGTTACATTCATCCTGGTTGGCTTTAATTAATTAAAGCCAATTCATTTTGTATCATAGGCAATTAATTTAAAAGCTTAAAATTTACAACTAAAAATGGTACGGAAAAAATTTATGGAAGTAGGAAGAATAAAATGAGCCTACTTACCCATGCAGGTAGATGATATGATTGAGAGTTGTAACTCCTGAAAAGCAGAGCCAAAAGAAACAAAAACTATTTCAATCTTTTACGCCCTCCATCCCTTTCTTCACCATCATTGCTAAAACTTCTTTTGTCTCCAATAGGTCTCGTTCTTGTTGGTATAGCACTTTCTAAATGACAAGCAATTTATAAAGCAGAGCAAGTTAGATGTCATCTTGGTTCTAAAGCAGTTTATTTCTATCATAGCCAATTCACAAGTTAAAAGTTTATTATCAACAATGGTAGAAAAATATGGTAATATCACAAATGAAATGAAACCCACTTACTTGTGCAACTGGAGGTCTTAGGTTTAGTGCTCAAGTTTGCCTAGCCCTTTTATGCTGTGGGTTGGGACTTAGGTTCTTCATCCACATAAGATACATGTACGCCACATTTCTTCACCTTGATATCTTCTTCGCCGTAGTATTTGATGTAGAATTCAAATGATGCTTGCTCATAGCCCTTGTCATTTTTAACCATATCGCCACTAAGTAAAATCAACACGTGATCACCCATGCACTCCATTGATGCCCAATTTTGTTGCCTGCAATGCCACTCACTTCTGAACTTTTCATGACCACCACCACTAGCAGCTGTCAGTTGGTATTCACAGATAAAGTCAAAACCACTGAAGCTTACGCAACCAATGAGGTCGGCCACAAGGCAGATAGAAAAAGCCAAGAATCTGCTCCTATTACACCCATTTGGAGCTATCTTCAAAGTTAAAGAAGAATTCTCGCTTTGATATTCAAACTTACTTGCTGAAATTTTGCTCCCTGGGAAACAGGAAAAAAAATTTGGTGGACAAACATCATATTTTGATGCCCATTTCTTTGCTAGGAGTCTAATTTTGAGCATGGCATTTGCCTCAATGTTATCAATTGAATCTTGATTCAATCTGAAGCAATTACAGAATAACATGGAACAATCAAGCTCTTCAGCAAAGCAAGAATGGAGTTCATATAGATCTTGATTTTGATCTGAGAAAGATACTTTCTCTAATGATGTGCAGTTATTTGCATCGAAGTATTGTAGATATGGAGGAAGCTCTGAGAGTAGTTTAAGACTGTCGCAATAAGTCATTAGCAAAACTCTAAGGTTTTTAAACCTCAAGATTGGTATGGGCGCATCAAGCCTTATCTCTCTCGAGCCGAAGAGGGCGATATTGCACTGCAGCTTTTGAATACTTGAGAAGCTCATATCTAAGCAATGAAGATTACTTAAATGGTTGGAACAAAAGGACACTTCTTTAATTTGAGTCCCACTTAAGTTTAATTGCATTAAGTTGTTTGGGATTTCTGGGAATTCAGTGATCATGGAATAACTAAGATCCAGACCATGAAGTTTTTCCAACTTTAAAATATTACTTGATACATTCTTTACCCTTGAGCCAGCTAAATCCAACTGCTCAAGCATGTCGAGATACCCAATTGAATCAGGCACTTCTTCTATTCCAGTATTTGACAAATCGAAATCCATAAACATATTTGGAACCTTGGGAAACTTCTTGAGATTATGACATCCCCTGAATTCAAGTTCTTCTAGAGATGCCAAATGATTGAGGCAAGGAAGTTCAACCAAACTGACACACCACAAACATATAACTCTTTTAAGGTTGATGGCTCCTAATAGATTAGGGATCTTCCTTAATTTATTGCAACGAGAAACATTGATTTCCCTTAAATTAACAATGTCCTGTACCAAATCAAAACAAAAATTAGCTATATTACTTTAAAGCATCATCTGCTTACTTTTAACGGTATTAAAAGTGAAATGAAAAAATAATTATAATAATATAAATAAAGTGACAAATTATATTTGATGTGTTGATGTAGTATAAGTTTATTCACCATTAATAAATCAAATAATGTTGCTTCTTTCAAAAAAATATAAAATAAATTTTTTAGTGTTTATTTTTAAAAACTTTTAATAAGATGCTATAATATGATTCATAAATAAATAAATTATTAATCTCCATTTAAAAAAAAATTGGATGAGGAAAGTATGAAAGTATATACTAGATCATCATCTTCATTCCAAAGTTGTTCCACCTTGCTACATTGTAATCTCAATATGACAAGTTTTTCTGGTTTAAAATTTGATGATAAAGATTTATTGGAACCCACCATTGTTTGAAAAGTCAAATGGGGTGGGCACCGAAAGTAGAAAGTAATATTGGTTGGCAAGTTGGGTTAAAAGTTGGTATGGGATAATTGCAATTTTAGTCCCTAATTGTATAGGGACATTGCAAGTTGATCCTTGAACCTCAACTATAAATAGGCCTAACCATTGCTTACTTTCTTCATCCCATAATTGCCATTCTCTACTTAAGGCATTATTCTCTCTCTCTATTTGTAAATTTCACTTGTAATTTTTGGAGTGAAATATATTTGGTAGTGCCCGAGGACGTAGGCAAAATTTGCTGAACCTCGTTAAAATTCTGGTGTTCTTTATTATTTGTTTTGTATATTTTGTGAATGTGATTGTAGTGATTTATTGTGCTATTAAATTACGATAGAGGGATATTCTGGCTAGGAAAGACTTGGTATTTAAGTGATCTTCGTGATCTACCTCTCTTTCCTGGGAATTAAACTTAGTGTGATTTTTCAGTACAATAATTTTACTCTTTCACACGCTTCCGCGCAACAATTGGTACCAGAGCCAGGTTCGTACTTGGGGAATACGACCGTTTACGGTACTATTCACGTATACAGTACTATTCATGTATATAGCACTATTCACGTATACAATACTGTTCACGTATACAGTAGTTGGGATTGAGGAGAAAAATGACAGCAGCATCGTCATCAGCAAGGACTACTGTGACAAATGAAAAATTTGAAGTAGAGAAATTTGACGGTACCAATAATTTTGGTATGTGGCAATGTGAGATCCTGGATGTCTTATGTCAACAAGAGCTAGATATAGCCCTTGAAGAAAAACCTGACAAGATGGATGACAAGAAGTGGGCGAAGATCAATAGACAGGCGTGTGGTACAAGAAGTACTCTGTCATGAGGGAGACATCAGCGAAGAAGTTATGGGATACACTAGAAGAAAAGTTTCTAACGAAAAGTCTTGAAAATAGGCTTTATATAAAAAAGAAACTTTATCGATTCACGTATGCACCCGATATGTCGATGAATGACCATGTGAACTCATTCAATAAAATTTTAGCAGACTTGCTAAATTTGGATAAGAAATTTGAAGATGAAGACAAGGCATTATTGTTGTTGAATTCCCTTCTTGATGAATATGATCATCTTACCACCACATTGCTTCATGGGAAGGACACGATCACATTTGATGCAGTCTGTAGTGCGTTGTATAAATCTGAGACTCGAAAGAAAGATAAAAGAGATCACAGAGATACAATCGCAGAAGTCTTAACAGTAAGAGGTCGTTCACACAGCAGCAAATCTGGTAGAAGGGGAAAGTCCAAAGGGAGACCTGCCAAAGATGAATGTGCCTTTTGCCGTGAAAAAGGGCATTGGAAAAAGAATTGTCCTAAGCTACAAAAGGGCAAGGCTATTTCTAATGCATGTGTAGCGGAGCATGATGAGGAGTCAGACTTTAGCTTGGTTGGCATGGCAATGGCATGTCAAACGGATGAGTGGATTTTGGATTCAGGATGTACTTACCATATGTGTCCTAATAAGGACTGGTTTTCTAGTCTTAAAGAGCTAGAAGGTGGAATTGTTCTTATGGGCAATGATAGTGCTTGTAAGACAATGGGAGTGGGTACAGTCCAATTGAAGAATCACGACGGCTCAATCCAAGTCTTGATAGATGTTCGCTACATACCTAGCCTGAAGAAAAATCTCATCTCATTAGGGACCCTAGAATCTAAAGGGCTCACAATCACTTTGAGAGATGGATTACTAAAAGTAGTAGTTGGGCAACTGACGGTGATGAAAGGCACAAGAAGAAATAACTTGTATTTTTTAAATGGAAGTACAATTATTGGATCAACATCAACAGTTTCTACAAAAGATGTAGATTCAGAGGCTACCAGATTATGGCATATGCGATTGGGACATGCTGGTGAAAAAGCTTTGCAGACATTGGTGAAGCAAGGCTTATTGAAAAGTGCAAATTCTTGCAAAATGGAATTCTGTGAACATTGTGTTCTGGGCAAGCAGAAGAGGGTAAAATTTGGTCCAGCAATTCACAATACGAAAGGAATTCTGGACTACGTTCACAGTGATGTGTGGGGACCTACCAAAGTAGCTTCTTTGGGAGGTATGCACTATTTTGTTACTTTTGTTGATGATTATTCAAGAAAAGTATGGGTGTATCTAATGAAAAGAAAAAGTGAAGTTTTGGATGCATTTCTAAAATGGAAGAAGATGGTGGAGACTCAGACTGGTCGAAAGGTCAAACGACTTCGATCAGATAATGGTACTGAGTACAAAAACGATCCATTTCTACAAGTATGCCAAGATAAGGGCATTGTGTGACACTTCACTGTTCGGGATACACCACAGCAAAATGGGGTGGCAGAACGAATGAATCGAACTATACTGGAGAAAGTTCGATGTATGTTGTCCAATGCTGGATTGGGCAAAGAATTTTGGGCTGAGGCAGTTACATATGCGTGCCATCTAATTAACCGTTTGCCATCAGCTGCAATAAATGGAAAAACTCCTATGGAGATGTGGACTGGTAAATCTGCTACTGATTATGATTCTTTGCATGTATTTGGTTCCACTGCATATTATCATGTAAAAGAATCTAAGTTAGACCCAAGAGCAAAGAAAGCATTATTCTTGGGTATAACTGATGGAGTAAAAGGATATCGTCTTTGGTGTCCTGATACAAGGAAGATTGTTTTCAGTAGAGATGTGACTTTTGATGAATCAACCATGTTGAAGTACAAGGATTCACAAAAGGATGACAAAACCAGTAGTACTTTGCAGCAGGTGGAGCTTGAAAAGGTTAACGATGATCCAGCTAATACTGAAGGGACAAATGATGAAGAGGTTCCTACCCAAGAACCTCTACAGCAACAAGATTCAATTGCATATAGAAGGCCAAGAAGAGAGATTCGTAAGCCTGCTCGCTTTGATGATATAGTGGCCTATGCACTTCCAATTACAGATGATGATGTTCCTTCTACTTACACAGAAGTAATAAGTAACCCTGTTGGTGTAAAGTGGAAGTAATGAATGAATGAAGAAATGCAGTCTCTTCATAAAAATAAGACCTGGGAGTTGGTGACACTACCCAAGGGAAAGAATGCAATTGGATGCAAATGGGTATATGCAAAGAAGGAAGGATTTCCTGATTAAAATGAAATTCGATACAAGGCTAGATTAGTAGCAAAGGGTTACGCTCAGAAAGAAGGAATAGACTACAATGAAGTGTTTTCTCCAGTTGTGAAGCATTCGTCTATTCGGATTTTGCTAGCCTTGGTTGCGCAATATGATCTTGAACTAGTTCAGCTTGATGTGAAGACCGCGTTTTTACATGGTGATTTGGAAGAGGAAATCTATATGACTCAGCCAGATGGATTCAAGGTTGCTGAAAAAGAAAATTGGGTTTGCAAACTGACAAAGTCGCTTTATGGATTGAAGCAATCTCCGAGGCAGTGGTACAAGCGATTTGATCAGTTCATGAAAGGGCAAAGGTACACAAGAAGTAAATTTGATCATTGCGTGTATTTTCAGAAGCTACACGAAGGAACTTTCATATACTTGCTCTTATATGTTGATGATATGCTAATAACATCTAAGAGCAAAGTTGAGATTGAAATATTGAAGACTCAACTCAATCTCGAGTTTGAGATGAAAGATCTAGGAGAAGCTAAAAAGATTCTCGGCATGGAAATATGGAGAGATAGAGCTCATGATAGAGTTAGCTTGTCTCAGAAGCAGTATTTGAAAAAGGTACTACAGTAGTTTGGCATGAACGAGCAGACAAAACCTGTAAGTACCCCGTTGGCTTCTCATTTCAAGCTTTCTGCACAACTATCTCCTTCGACGAATACGGAACGAGAATACATGTTGTAAGTTCCGTATTCTAATGCAGTGGGTAGCTTGATGTATGCAATGGTGTGTACAAGGCCCGACATTTCACAGGCAGTTAGTATAGTGAGCAGGTATATGCATAATCCTTGAAAAGGACATTGGCAAGCTGTGAAATGGATTCTACGGTATATTCAGAAGACCGTGGATGTTGGATTACTGTTCAAGCAGGATAATACACTTGGTAAAGGTGTTATTGGGTACGTTGATTCTGACTATACCGGTGATTTGGACAAGCAAATATCAACCACCGGTTATGTGTTTACACTTGCTGGAGGACCAATAAGTTGGAAGTCTACACTACAGTCTACAGTTGCATTGTCAACCACAGAAGCCGAGTACATGGCTGTAACAGAGGCTGTAAAGGAGGCTATTTGGTTACAAGGTATGGCTAAAACCTTTGGGTTGGTTCAGGAGCATATTAACGTGTATTGTGATAGTCAAAGTGCTATTCATTTAGCAAAGAATCAAGTCTATCATGCACGTACAAAACATATCGACGTACGATTCCATTTTGTGCGGGAAATTATTGAAGAGGGGAAAATTTGTCTTCAGAAGATCAAGACTGCAGATAATTCCGCAGATATGATGACCAAGGTGGTAACAGCAACCAAGTTCGAACATTGTTTGAACTTGATTAATATCCTGCTAGTTTAACAGTTGAAGAAGGCACTATCAAGTATTGTTGTCAAAAGCAGAAAGAATTGTGTGAAGATAAGATTATCGTAATCAAATCTTCAAGGTGGAGATTATTGGAACCCACCATTGTTTGAAAAGTCAAATGGGGTGGGCACCGAAAGTAGAAAGTAATATTGGTTGGCAAGTTGGGTTAAAAGTTGGCATGGGATAATTGCAATTTTGGTCCCTAATTGTATAGGGACATTGCAAGTTGATCCTTGAACCTCAACTATAAATAGGCCTAACCATTGCTTACTTTCTTCATCCCATAATTGCCATTCTCTACTTAAAGCATTATTCTCTCTCTCTATTTGTAAATTTCACTTGTAATTTTTGGAGTGAAATATATTTGGTAGTGCCCGAGGACGTAGGCAAAATTTGCTGAACCTCGTTAAAATTCTGGTGTTCTTTATTATTTGTTTTGTATATTTTGTGAATGTGATTGTAGTGATTTATTGTGCTATTAAATTACGATAGAGGGATATTCTGGCTAGGAAAGACTTGGTATTCAAGTGATCTTCGTGATCTACCTCTCTTTCCTGGGAATTGAACTTAGTGTGATTTTTCAGTACAATAATTTTACTCTTTCACACGCTTCCGCGCAACAAGATTTGAAGGGGTAATAATCCCAACGGAAATATCTTAGCTCGTTAGGAAGGAATGCAATATCAACATCTTGGTCATAAGGACGACTCTCAGCCCAACTAGTCCCAAAAAAGATGCAGATAAATCGAAGATTATGCATGTTCTGTAAAGCCGTAGGGCTTACCCGTCGAAGATCAGTAGGAGACATGCGTACCTTTATTCCTTTAGTTAGATCAGTCCCCTAATAACCAACCAAAGAACATCCAAATATCAGTATAAAACAAAGTGTTTTAGTATGTTTTATTATTACCAATTGAAAAATAGTGCATTAGAAATTTAACTAAACCGATAAAACCTTAGCAGATTCTATGTTATATTCTAAGACAATGGTCATTATTGTTATGTCATCGGCTAACCAATACACTCATCAAATTAAAGTTTGAAAATAACTACAAATAATTAAAATTGTTAATTAATAGAATTTACACACTTTCTTATTAAATCAACCAAATATGAGAAAATAAATACAATATAAATACAATTGGCGCTTACTTTATTATGTATGAGCACTCGATCCGCATCTTCAGGACTCCATAACCTACTTTGCTTTTCAGGTCTTTTAGATTCTTGACGAACAATGTCTTTACCCATCTCTTCAAGCATATCATGCATAGAAATTTTGTCAAAATCTATGATTTCAAGTAGGCTCTTGTCGAGCAAGTTGCTTATTACACATTCCGCACCCTTATAACAACAACGTAGAATTTCTTCTACTTCTTCTCTTAGTTCCCCTTTAAAGAATGTTGCAATATCAAGGAATATATTCTTCTCTAGCTCATCAAGCCCATCAAAACTACTCCTCAAAATCTGAAAAAATGTGGTTGGGCACATTCCCTTAGTTTATTCACCTCAGTTTCCCACTCTTTTCTAGATTTTTTGTATAGTTTAGAGCCCAAAACTCTAAGAGCAAGTGGATTGCCTTGGGCGTACTCCACAAACTTGATCGATAGATTTTGAAAATCAGTATCTGGGTTCAATTGCTTAAATGCAAATGTAGAAAAAAGTTGAAGAGAATCATTTGCATTTAACTTCTTCACCTCATGTATTTCATTAGTCCCTCCATTGTTAGGTACTTGTCTATCTCTGGATGTTACAATGATTTTACTTCCACGACCAAAATGTTTAACACCCATAAAATTTATTTGATCTGGGTCACTAACATCATCAAGTATCACAATTACTTTTTTATTGTTCATCCTCTCTCTGTAAGGGGATCCTATCGAAAGGGTGCCTATATGAATTTTTTTTTCATTTAATAATTCAGAAAGAAGTTCATTTCGTAAAGATTCCCTCCCCTGTTTTATAATTTTCTCACTAACATTTTGAAGAAAGCAACTATTTTCGAACTTTAGAGGGACTTCCTTGTATACAGCATCAGCAAGGGTAGTTTTGCCTATACCACCCATTCCCCAAAGTCCTATTACTCGACAATCTTCTTGCTCAATTAGCCTAATAATTTTCTCTTTCTGGTCATCTATTCCAATCAATTCATCAGAAGTGCTCCTAGACATACCATTCATCAATTTTTTAGTAACATATTCAACAATATCCTTGATGTACTCGGTTTCAGATCTAGCAAATAATCAAATATATATAAGTATATATGAAATCTAAAACAAAGATCAATCAAATATAAGAAGATAAGAAAAATATAGTTACCTGTCAAATTTACATCCTCGTATATGCCACCCTTTTAATTTACCGACTTTTGCAAAGGCAGCTTTCCATCGCTGTACTTCATCACTTTGCCTCTTTGAATCATGCTCTTCGAAGGATGTCTTAAAGCTTCCATCAATATTTCGCACATCAGAAGGATCAACATGGTAAAATATGGGAAGAACAATGTGTTTGTCAGTGGGATTGGGCTTGCGATCTATAATGTGAGAAAGTTCACCTAAGCAAGCTTTAGAAGAAGCATAGTCTTTAGATAAAACAAGGATTGAGAGATCCGAGTTTGCAATTGCTAGAGAAAGTGATTGCGAGAGTTGCTCCCCTTTTTCCAATTTATCTTCATCAAAGAAGACATGCATTCCCCTATCTTTTAAAGCTTTGAGTAGATGACTGATGAAATTAAGACGCGTGTCTTCACCCCTGAAGCTCAAGAAAACTTGATACTTCACATGAGGAGGAGGAGAAGAAGAAGAAGGCGAGGCCATGAAAGTTTATGGATTGTAAGATTGAGGAAAAAGAGAACAAAATACACCGAGGGTGCTTTGCTTTGCTTCTTTTTCCTTTTTCTAATCGTAGGAAGAAAAAGTGTGTTTATTAAATGGGAACGAGAATGAAAGTGTTCTTGTTAGACTTAAGCAGAGGCGATGAATTGAACTTACCCAATTATGTTTTGCCGACCAAAAGTGATAACGTGTATCAATGAAATTCTTTCTTTTGAAAAATTGGGCTGCCTATGAAACAGGGGCGGCGGATTTAGTAAAATTTTTATTTAAGCTCTTAAATTTTAAAAAAAAAATTAAATTTATAAAAGTAAAATTATATTTTAGCCCCTCTAAAATTATAAAAGTTCGATTTAATCTTTTAAAAATTATAATATAAAGATATAGATTATAAAAAATTAAACTTTTATTTAGCCCTTAAAAATTTATTCAGACTTCACCCTGGTATGAAAAAAAAATAAAGAAAATAAAATAAAGGGTTAAATATACTTTTTAATAATTATGTTTCGCTTTGATGTTTATTTTAGTATCTATATTTACTTGACTCAATTAATATTTGTATGATTTAATTTAATTTTTATAAAAAAAATTATAGAAGAATATTATGAATTTTTTATTTTTATAATTTCTTATGAAACATTATAAAGTATTTTTTATTTTGATACTTTATATATATATATATAACTATCAAACATCAAAACAAATCAATAATATTGACTTCATTATGTTCAAATAAAAACAAATCAATGCTGTCAAGGGCCATCTTCTCATCCTTTCTTTCCACGAAGCTACATAACTAAGAATTTCGCTGGATTTTCATGGAAAATCTGCATATTACAATCATATATATTGTTGTGAAATGCATAGGAAAGGCACATGACATAGTTTTAATTTCTTTATCGATTAATATTAAAATGTATGGATAACCCAAACATTATCTTGCAATTATACAAATGGGATTTGGGGGGATTTATTCTTTATGCAAAGCTCATTAGTGTCTAATATCTTCATTAAATGCAGAATGAATGGCGGAAAAAAAACAGTGCATTAATTTTAGGGAAAATATGAAATGGGCATCCATATTTGTACACACAAAAGTATAGGCAATAGACCATTAAAGACAGTTGAGTCTTTATATTTGATGTACAAAATGGGACCCCTTTATGGCAAACTTATGCTTAGCTTCACTCAATTTCTGACCACCATTTTTCTTTATTTCTGTTTGATAATGGTGCATGCATAATAACAGATGATTTCATCGAAAGGACTGTCATTGTTATACTATAAAATAACCACATTTAAGTATTGCCCTATTTGCTATAATATAATTTGTGTTTTTCTTATATAGTATATCATAGTTTAGGATTAGAGATAAAATGATTGTCAATGCTAAGATTCAAGTTTTGAATTTATCGGTAATAAAATACTCAATTCTTACTCACTGAATCACTGATTACCAATTCCAATATTGCATCCTTTCAATCCAAAAGCAGAGTAAAAATCAAAGTTCAGTCTCTGATAATCTTGGAAAAAAGAAAATCGATTTAAGTTTCTGCCCAGACTGATGTAATAATCAAGTCAAATGACTCTACCATGTAATCAACACTTGACATTGAAGTTGATAGTGTTTTTGTTGGGTTCCACCATGGGATAAACATAAAAGCTCATTAATCCATCTTGAGAATGAAAAGTGTGATAGGGTTGGCATTGAAATAACATCCACCTCCATCTCTTCATTCCAGCAACTCTGCCAAATTCTGCATTTATTTTAATAAATCAGGTAAAAGGAAGGCTAAAAATATCACAATGAATCAAAAATAGTTATTGGAAATTGTTAATTATGAAAAGCAAAATGTATGAACCAATTGGATAAAATCCGAAATTATAGGAAGAACATAAGGGGGTAGAATAGTCAAATCTTTGTGATTAAGTTAGTGATTACCGATTCCCGCAAGTTGATATCTCCTCCAACAAGTCTCAGCTTGGTGACTTAAATCAATGATTACCAATTCCAATATTGTGTCATTTCAATTAAAAACAGGGTAAAACATGTTGTGTTGCCATTCATGAATTTCATTTGTTGGAGTTAGTTTTGGTTACAGAGAGAGGAAGAGAAGAAGAGAGAAAAGAAAAACAAAATTTTGTGAATAATGGAGAAGTTCCTTGTCTGTTCAACTTCTCACAAAAAACTTTACAGCTGCTTACCACTTAAGCAAAATAAAACTTAAAACATAAGTCAAAGAAACTTACATCAGAAAAGCTTATTGCAGCCAAATACTAAAAGCCTAAAGCAACTGACACACAAAACATATATTTTAAATTCTAATATCTGTTAGGGATAAGAAGTCAGTAGTTAGTTAGTTAGCTAAGGTTGTTATCAACTGTCAAGTTAGTTAACATCTATCTCTATTAAAGGCATGTACTTTCACAGTAATGTGTATGAAAAAGATTTATCAGTTGGATTCATTTACTTGTGTGATCTTGACATGGTATCAAGAGCCAGTGAGTTCTTGGCATAGTCATTTATTTTTCCAACTGCGTTTTCTTGCTTCATTCATGGAGACTGAAACCCTACATTCCAGTGCCACACCTCATCACTCGTCGAATACTGCTTCTCAAGGTTAGAATTCTACACCTTTGTCAAATGTTCAATATTTCTCGAAACATGATATGGTCAAGCTTAGTGAACAAAACTACTTGCTGTGGAAACATCAAATTTTACTCATTCTTGAGGGGTATGAACTTGAAGGATATGTTCTTGGTACTATTTCTGTTCCCTCTCCTCTTATTCCTGGACCTGATGGACAGTCTGTTCCTAATCCGTCATTTCTTCTCTATAAAAAGCAAGACAAATTTCTAGCCTCTTGGTTGCTTTCTACGATAACTGATGAAATCTTGGTACATCTCACGATGGCCAAGACCAGTTTTGAAGTTTGGACAGTCATTGAAAGACGTTTCGGTGTGAAGTTTACTGTTAAAATTTCTAATATGCGTCATGCCTTGTATTCTGTCAAGAAGGCAAATCTTTCAGTAAAAGAATACTTGGCCAAGGTGAAAACGTTGTGCGATAGCCTGATTGCTACTGGCAGTCGAATATCTGAACAAGAACAGGTCAGTATAATTTTAGCTGGCCTCTCGATGGAATATGAATCTATTCGAATTTTTGCCTCGACGACTCCCATATCACTTGAACTCTTAACTGATATGTTAATCGACTGCGAGTCAAGACAACTAGCTCTTCTAACAGAGACACCGTTCCAAGCAAATCTCGCTTTTCATCCCAAACAAGCCACTGATGGAAATTCAACACATACTGGGACTTCAACTCACTACCAGCAGGAGTATAAGCCTGGTCATCGGGGTCATGGTCGTGGTTTGTCTCGTGGCAGGGGCCGTGTGAGTAGTCGTGGCTGGTCTCGCTCTAAGCCTGAGTGTCAACTCTGTGGAAAGATTGGTCACTTAGTTCAGACCTGTTATCATCGTTTCGATGAGACTTTTTCAGGGGTCGACTCCAACCAGCAAGTGTCTGTTAATTGTCATCAATTTCAAGATCAAGATGGCTCCTCTACACGTTCTTGTTCTCGTAAATGCAACTCCTGTTGGCAGCCTTCTTCTCAACCTTCGTTTTCTCCAGATTCTGATCAAGGCTGGTATCCTGATTCTAGAGCTACAAACCATATCACACCAGATATAACAGCCCTTACGAATGTTGCTCTCTATGTAGGTACGAGTCATGTGTCTATGGGAAATGGTGATCCTATCTCTATTGCTAATGTAGGATCTACCAATCTGTTGGCTGGTTCTAGGCTGCTGCGTCTTCAAAATGTTCTCCATGTTCCTACTGTTTGTAAAAATTTACTTTCTGTTGGTTAGTTTGCCAGAGATAATGCGGCGTATTTTGAATTTCACCCGTTCTTGTGTTATGTGAAGGATATAAAGACAAAGAAAACACTCCTAGTGGGCCACATGCGTGATGGTCTTTACAGGTTCGACGTGTCCAACTCGTCTCCTTCCTCATCTGGTGTGCCTTCACAACCCACCTCGATGTTCTTGGGTGCAGCTTGAGTTTCCTCTTCCACTGATTTGTGGCACAAACGACTTGGACACCCCTGTCCCAATGTGCTTGGGGTTGTTTTGCGAGACTGTAATATTCCGTTTATTAGAAAAAATATGTTGAATGTTTGCTCAGCTTGTCAGTTTGGCAAAGCCCATAGGCTGCCTTTTAAAGCTTCTAGCACAGTGTACTCAGCACCTTTTGAATTAGTAGAATCTGATGTTAGGGGTCCTTCTCATGTTCAATCAAATGGTTTTGTCTACTATGTTTCATTTGTAGATATGTACAGTAGATACACCTGGGTTTACTTTCTAAGGTCAAAGGCAGATGTGTTTCAGTGTTTTCTGCAGTTCAAACAGATGGTCCAAGTTCAATTTGGTGGTTTCATTAAAATGTTTCAATCTGACTGGGGAGGCGAATACTATTCGTTGTCTAGGGAACTTGCCCGTCTTGGCATTCAACATAGGGTCACTTGCCCTCACACTTCTGAGCAAAATGGGGCTGTTGAACAGAAGCATCGTCAGATAGTTGACATGGGACTGACTCTTCTTGCTCAAGCAGGTTTACCTCTGAAATTTTGGTCGTATGCTTTTGCGCATGCTGTTCACCTGATAAATAGATTACCAACACCTCTGCTAAAGCAGTGAAGTCCCTATGAAATGCTATACAAAGTCAAACCAACCTACTCACATGTTAAAGTTTTTGTGTAATACCCCATACCCGTACCTGAGACCGGGATAGGATACGAGGCATTACCGAGATTTTTAGAATAATTTCAATTAATTTATATTATTTAGTATTCATTTTCATGTTTCATGTAACGCCCCTAACCCGAATCCGTCACCGGAATAGAGTTACGGAGCATTACCGGAGTTACTGATTTATTTATCAGATATTTTATTTCATCTAACGTTCATATTTGGATCCAATTAAAATCAAACATATTGTCCCTTAACGTATTTATTTTTCTCGATATGTTTTACTTGAATTTATTACTCGTCTCAATTTACTTAATTTCTTTGTATCAACGTATCAAAGATAATCACCTATTTACATATCATGATAAATATCATTGTCTTGCCATTTCTTCATAAACATAAATCAGGTAATTCATTATATCGATATTTCATGCATTTAAAAATACAATTCAAGTTACACTAACTTATCTTGTTGCTTGTTCATGTTTATAATTTCATTAATCCGATATATTTTCTTTTCCACGTTCAAGTCTTGTATTCTAGTCATCCGGATCTTTATAAAGAAATTTGATCGTCATTTTCATTTATTTCATGTACTAATACATTCAATTAATGCTCTAAACAAAATTACCATTTTATCCCTAAACTTTTAATTAATGACGATTTCATCCTTAGCCTAAAAAAATAAATTTCTTGCAATTTAATCCTTATTTCTAGCCATTATTCTCAAACAAACTGATAACAACCCATGAATTCTATAAATTATCAGAATTTTTCATAATTTCAACACTTTTCAACTTAATCCTTAAAACATGTTTTCCCCGATCTTGAGCTAAATTAATAATTTCATTCAATTTTGTAATTTTAAATAATAAAATAATCCATTTCATGCAAATTGGTCATTTCTAACATTTTTACAAAATTATCCATAAATTGTAGAAATCGAATTAGAGGATGAATAAAATATGAAATTAAAGCTTATTGAGTCTAGTTTCTTATAAAAGAAATTATATAAGCAATGGAATTGTAAATCATGAGATACAATAACTTTTGTGAGATAAGGTCAGAATGATTTCGGGTTTCCCTGTTCTGACTTTGGAAAATCATAAAAAATTTAATAAAAATAATTAAAGGCTTAAATTTATATGTTTAGAATCCTTAATGAGTCTATTTTCAAGAGAAATAAACGAAAACATCATTAGAATTCTGTACGAGGAGATAATTAATTTTTAGTGAAGAAGGGTCAGAACTGTTAGACAGCAGATCAGGGGCAAATTTAAAGAATAAACTGTACTTATTGCCTAAACCAAAAATTCTGAAAATTTTATGATAAGAAGATATATGAGTCTAGTTTCATGAAAAATTATAGGATCTTAATTTAGAGTTCCATAGCTCCAGATATAAATAATTTAGTGACTATGACACAGATGAATAACTTTGAATATACATACAAGTCAAAAGTGAAATTATTGATAACGTTACTTGTAAGCATGACATATACATTAAGGATGTGGAATGGAGAGGAGGAGGAGGAAAATATATATGAATATTCAGTTAGCATGGCTAATTTGCATGTTTTAAGCTCATGGACTAAATTGAATAAAAGTAAAACTTTAGGGGGTAACTTTGTAAAAATGTCAAAGATGACTAAATTGAAGGGAATGAATTGTTTTATTATCTAAATTAATAAATTGAATGAAATTATCAATTTAAGATTGGGTGAAATTTGGAAAAATGGTAAATTACCAATATGTCATAAATCTTGGTATTTCTGCAATTTAGTCAGGTAGATTCGTATATCTTGAATGAGCATGTAACTATGACAATTTAAATATTGTATCGTATTTTATATGATGTTTGAATTGAATATTTGAAAAGGATGTTACATTTTGGCTGTGCCTGTTATCCTTGGTTGAGGCCTTATCATCCCAACAAACTACAATTTCGATCCAGTCTCTGTATTTTTCTTGGTATTGGACCCAACCACAAAGGGTATCAATGTCTTGACAAGCATGGTCGGGTGTTTATCTCTAGGCATGTTACATTTGATGAGGCTCTTTTTCCCTACCAAACTGCGTTCTCCTATGAATAGTCAGTTCGAGTGATTTATCGTCAGTCTCCCCTTCCCGTGGTGATTCCAGGATCTTCTTTAGTTCCTCCAAGTTCCTCGTCTCTAGAACATGGTCCTTCGACACATGAGGATCTTGCTCTCTCGGCCCCTGAGGAGCATAGTCTCTCAGCACATTCAGCACATGCGGACGGTGTTGCTCAACCACAGTCTCGAGTGGACTCTTCTGCCCAACAATCTGCATCTAGTCTTCGTATTGGTCAAGCACAGTCTCGAGTGGCCTTTCCAGTACAACAATCTGCTTCTAGTCACTCTTACTTGCCTACCTCTGAAACTTGCTCTTCCTCTTCTACCGGGCACGTTCAGCCTCGTACTAATACACATCCGATGCAAACTAGGTCCAAAAGTGGGATTTTTAAGCCACGGTTATTCACTTCAGTCCTTACTGATCATGAGTCTACTTCCATCGTTGAAGCATTTCAAAGCCCTGCCTGGACAGCAGCTGCTCACACTGAGTACACTGCTCTACTCGTGAACCACACTTGGGATCTTGTGCCTCTACCTGCTGGCAGGAAAGCAGTGGGGCGTAAGTGGATATTTAAGATTAAACGAAATACCGATGGGTCTGTCACTCGGTACAAAGGTCGGTTAGTGGTCAAGGGCTATCTCCAAGAGGCTGGTGTTGACTTTCGGGATACTTTTAGCCCTGTTGTCAAGCCAACAACGGTTCGTGTGGTGCTAGCTCTTGCGGTCTCGATGGGGTGGTCTCTTTGTCAGGTTGACATCAACAATGCCTTCCTGAATGGTGATTTACAGGAGGAAATATACATGGTGCAGCCACCAGGGTTTGAGCAACTTGGGGATAATGGTCAACAGCTGGTGTGTCGATTAAGAAAAGCACTATATGGCCTCAAGCAAGCCCCTCGGGCTTGGTTTCATAAGCTCAAGGAGTTCTTAGTTGCTACAGGGTTTGTTGCCTCTAAAGCTGACACTTCTCTATTTGTTTCTCAATCGGGCTCCCAGCTCATGTATGTTTTAGTCTATGTTGACGATATTATAGTTACTGGAAACAACAATCAAGCTATTAATCAGTTCGTAGAGAAGCTTGATGATCAATTTCTTTGAAAGATCTTGGCCGCCTTAACTACTTTCTTGGTATCAAAGTCCAGTACACCACCACTGGTATTTTTCTTAGCCAACGAAAGTATATATTGGATCTGTTGCGAAGGGCTTCTATGGAGGGGTCTAAAGCCACACCTACGCCTATGATCACGACATGTCAATTGTCAGCCACTGAAGGACAACCTGTTCAAAATGCTTCTTTATACAGGAGCATTGTTGGGGCGTTGCAGTACGTGGTTATTACCAGACCCGATATTACTTTTGTAGTTAACAAAGTGTGCCAGTTTATGTACAACCCTTTGGATATGCACTTCAAAGCAGTCAAGAGAATCTTGCATTATTTGCATGGGACCTTGGATCATGGGTTACATTTTACAAAGAACTCGAAGCTCTTGCTTGAAGGATTTTTTGATGCCAGCTGGGGGTCTGACATTAATGATCGCCGGTCCACATCTGGTTACTGCGTCTTTCTTGGAGGGAGTCCAATCTCCTGGAGCTCCAGGAAGCAATAGGTCGTCTCAAGGTCGACTGTTGAGGCTGAATACAGAAGCCTCGCCCATGTTATTGCTGAGATGATATGGATCCAGTCACTGTTAACTGAACTAGGAGTTTCTCTTCGCGGCAAATCTCTTGTGTAGTGTGATAGTTCAGCGGCTGTGGCAGTAGCAGAAAATCCAGTGTTGCACTCAAAGTTTAAACACGTTGAATTGGATCTCTTCTTTGTGAGGGAGAAAGTTTCTCAAGGTCTGTTTCAGGTGGGTCATGTACCAAGTCAGGACCAGGTTGCAGATATACTGACTAAACTGTTAGCGACAAGTTCTTTCAGCAAGTTCCGAAGTCAACTTCGAGTGTTAACCAGTGGAATGTTAGTAATGGCAAAGGAAGGAACAAGCTCGGGGCATGTTAGGGATAAGAAGTCAGTAGTTAGTTAGTTAGCTAAGGTTGTTATCAACTGTCAAGTTAGTTAACATCTATCTCTATTAAAGGCATGTACTTTCACAGTAATGTGTATGAAAAAGATTTATGAGTTGGATTCATTTACTTGTGTGATCTTGACAATATCAAACTCAAAATACATCAGCACTCCACCTTGAGGTTCATATTGGACATACCAAGCTCATGCTTAAGGAAAGAAATTTTATTCCTTGAAAGAAACTGTCATCAAATCAGCAACCTGCATCTCAGAAGAACAAAATTCCATCTTAATCAGCAAATTTTTTTTAGCCTCACGATTGGCATGAAACTTCACGTTGATGTGCGTTGTTCTACCATGCTAAACTGGATTTTCAGCAATAGCAATAGCTGACTTATTATCACACAAAAGAATAGAGGCACTTTCTTACTCAAAACCGAGATCAGAAAGTAAATTTCTCAACCAAATTGCTTGGTTTGCAGCAGCAGCTATATATTCTGCTTCTGCGGTTGATTGAGCCACAACTTGTTGCTTCTTGGAACTCCAACAGATTGTACCTGAGCCAAGGTTAAAAACATACCCAGATGTACTCTTCATGTCATCCAAACTCCCTGCCCAATCACTTTTAGAATATCCAATCAACTTCACATTTCCTACCTTTAAATAATTCAGCCATTCACTTGTTGTGCCCTTCACATACCTAAGAACCCTCTTGGCAACTCCCAAATGAACATCAGAAGGTGAACTCATAAACCTCGATAACAATGTTGCAGGGAACATTAAATCAGGTCTTGTTGCAGTCAAGTAAAGTGAACTTCCAACTATGCTTCTATAAATAGACGGATCACAGATTTTTTCACCATCATTCTTTGACAACTTCAAGTTTAGAGGCATTGGTGAGTCAACTCCTATGCAAAATTCCAGCTTAAATTAGGTGCTTTCAACGACACACCACTTTTTAAAGCAATGCACTAGATATTTAACTAACTCTGGTAGATCCTTGAGTGGATCCTATGTTATACTTTAACTCATTAGGAAATATCTTCTTACTCCATGTTCAAACCCTCCATAAATATCTAAGGTTATCATTGTTCTATAAAATAGTAGGACATAATCGTATGTTATCAATTTGAGGCATCTTTAAGTAAATTCTTTAATTTTTTAAAGTGATGAATTAGGTATTTAACTAACATTTTTATCCTAAGACATTGGTCATATCATATGAAGACATCTTATTACAAAATCTTCGAAGTAAGAAGATGATAACACACAATTAAAAATAAACTTACTTGAATCTTTTTCAAATCTAATTATTTTATCATATATGGTGCATCAAACTAAAATCTGAAAATGGGTACATTTAATTAAATTTGTTAATAGGTGATAACACATATTTTACTTAATCATGACAAAAAAAGAATATACAAACAATTAGCATTTACCTTATTATATCTAAGCACCTTATCCACATTCTCAGCATTCCATAACCTACTATGCATTTCGATGCTTTTAGATTCTTGACGACCAATGTCTTTTCCCATCTCTTCAAGTATATCATGCATAGAAATTCATTGACAAGGTGTGATACCAAGTAATCTCTTGTCGACCAAGTTACTTATTCCACACACCGCACCCTTATAACAACAACTTAAAATTTTTTCTGTATTTTCCTTACACGTCCATTTAAAAAAGCATGCTATGTCAAGAAATATATTCTTCTCCAGCTCACCCAGCCCATCTAAGTTACTCTCCAAAATCTGTGAAATTTCTGGTTCGACATATTGCTCTAGTTTATCCACTTCGCTCTCCCACTTTTTTCTATACTTTGCATATAGTTTAGAACCCAAAGCTTTAAGAGCAAGTGGACAACCATGGGATAATAAATGATTTCACGTGTCGATTTGGACCCGTGTTGTCTTAAGTTTATATGTTTTGTTTATTTTTCTATTGTTTAACAAGTCTTCAATTTTAAAAATTTTTGTCAGCTCTTGTAGCAAGTTTTTTGGTATTGCTTATACATGTAATCTTAGGTTTACAAGTGATTTTGGGGATTATTTTGTTGACATCCTCTCTAGTTTGGTGAATACTCAATTCTTTTGTTGATTTTTACTCGTTGCTTTAGACCATCTGTGGCTAATTTCCTTATTACATTAAGTGCTTGCAATCACTCCAGATACATTGTGCCTGAGTTGTGACAAAGCCAATTGTCAACATGTCATAATGTTCTATTAATGCTGAGGCTAAAACTGTTGAAGTTGGCCTGCATGCATCCAAGAAGCAGAGAAGCTGCCCGAGCCATGAAGTTGCAACTGAAGTTCATGTTGTTGATTTATTTAGTTACTACAAGTGTTTGTTTTGTAACTTAGTTAGACTAGAACTAAGTTGGTAATGTACTTGATGTAATTCGGTAATGTTTGAGCTGATAAATTAGCTCTACTAAGTGTGCAAGTTAAGTTTATCAATTTACTAGGATATTAATAGAGTTAGGTGATGATTAGGTGATGTTTGTTTCATTTTGACCCCCTTATTGACTGGTATATGTAATGGTTTTATGCATCAATTCATTGTTAATGAAAAATTATCAGAATTCTTCTTCATTTTTTTCTGGTTTTACTCAAGCATTTCTTGTTCAAAGCCTTAGTTAATTCTATTTGTTTGCTCAGCAAGTCTCGAGCCTTAAAGCTCAAGTTTCTGTCAAAATTTATTCATCTTCCTTTTTAGTTCCAACAGTTAGTATCAAGAGCTTATTTCTTAGTGGACATGTCATTCTTCAAGTCTAAAAGTCATGTCTTTATCTGGATTCTCTCCAGCTCCACCACCAGTGTTCAATGGTGAAGGCTACCACATTTGGGTAGTAAAAATGAAGATCTACCTACAAGCATTCAACTTACGGCAGGTTGTTAACTCGGATGCTGAACCAACACCTCTAAAACCCAATCCCACTGTGGCTCAGATCAAGCAACATGCAGATGAAAGAACCAAAAGACACAAAGCCATGTCTTGCATCCAAAATAGTGTGTCTGATGTGATTTTCACAAGAATCATGGCTTGTGAGTCACCAAAGTAGGCCTGGGATAGGCTAAAGGAGAAGTTTCAAGGGACTGAAAGAACGAGATAGCAACAAATATTGAATTTAATAAGGGACTTTGAAAATTTAAAGATGAAGGAAGAAGAAACAGTGAAGCAATACTCAGACAGAATTATGGCTGTTGCAAACAGCATAAGATTGCTTGGAGACCAGTTTAGTGAAACAAGAATAGTGGAAAAGGTCATTGCAACCTTACCTGGGAGATATGAAGCCAAAATCTCATCATTTGAAGACTCGAGAGATCTGTCTAGCATCTATTTCACTGAGCTGATCAATGCTCTTTATGCTCAATAGCAAAGAAGAGCTAGCAGATAGGAGGAGCATCAAGAAGGTGCCTTCTAAGACAAGAGTAGACCAACCTCGAGCTCCTCTAACTACAAAGGGAAGAAGGTCTGGTTAGACAAGCCTATGAAAGATGGAGCAAGAAGAAAATATCCTCATTGACCAAATTGCAAAAGGCTAAGTAATCTAGCAGAAAATTGTTGGCTTAGGCCTAATATGCAGTGTAAAATCTACAAAAAAAAAATGGGTCATTCTGAGAAAATGTGCAGAAACAAAGGCATGCTAAAGCAAAACCAGCCTCAATAGCCTAGAGCTAAAGCTCAAGTGGTAGAAGAAGGTAGTGACCAAAAAGAGCAAGTCTTTACAGTCTCTTGTTTTGCTGCCAAAAGAAAAGCCACAAAAGTATGGTTGATTGATAGTGGTTGCACAAACCACATGACCTCTAATGCTACTATCTTTAAGAAAAATGATAGAAGCTTCAAAACAAGGGTGAAAGTTGGAAATAGACACTTCATCAAAAACAGAAGGCAAAGGAGATGTGCTGATTAACACTCCTACAGTTACCAAACTTGTTTCAAATTTATTGTTTGTGCCTGAAAATGATAGAAATTTGCTCAGTATAGCTCAGTTGCTAGAAAAGGGTTATTTAGTAGTGTTCAAAGGCAAAAATGTTTGATCAGTGAGCCAAGTGGATCCAAGCTTATGTTAGTGACCATGGCTGACAAAAGATTTGTGGTGGACTGGAACAAGAACTCAGACAGTGCCTACACAGCTATTTTAGATTAATCCAAACTGTGGCACAAGAGGCTAGGCTATGTCAACTATAAGTCACTGGCTCAGCTGACCAAAGAGGACCTAGTTGAAAAATTCTCCAAATCAGTAGAGAAAGAAGATGTTTGTGAAGTGTGCCAGCTAGAAAAGCAAGTCAGATTGCCATTCCCTTCAAACAAAGCCTAGAGAGCCTCTGAAAGGTTATAGTTGGTCCACACTGATGTGTATGGCCCTATGAAGACACAGTCTCTGAATAGAAGCAAGTATTTTATCTTTTTCATTGATGATTACTCGAGGTATCACTAGATTTACTTTCTAAAGCACAAGTCAGAAGTGGCCTTAGTATTTTGGAAGTTCAAGGCTGCAGCAGAAATAGAAATAGATTGTAAACTAAAGATATTGAGGTTGGAGAATGGGACAGAGTATACCTCTGCAATGTTTCAAAGTTTTTTTTATGAAGCAGGCATCAAGCACCAACTCACCAACACCTACACACCTCAGCAGAATGATGTTAGTGAAAGAAAGAATAGAAGCTTGATGGATATGGCCAGGTGTTTGTTGTTTGAGAGAAATTTTCCCAAGACCTTGTGGGCTAAGGCAATTAACACTGCTGTATATCTTCAAAACAAGCTACCAACCAAGGCATTGGTTCATAAAACTCTATTTGAGGCCTGTTTTGGGTTTAAACCATCAGTTGCTCACCTGAGGGTCTTTGGATGCATATGCTATGCACATGTCCCAGCAGTAAAAAGGGACAAGTTAGCCAAAAAGGCTCAACCTGGTATCTTGGTGAGCTACAGCAATGTGAAGAAAGGCTATAGAATTCTAAATCCTTCAACCAACAAAGTCTTTGTGATAAAGGGTGAGAAGGATGAATGCGAAAGCGGATTGTAAAGTTTGTCAAAGCTGTGGATTTGACTTAGGGCTCTAGACGTTCGGAAAGAAACTTGGATTTTTTTTTACACAACCTGAAATGAAATTAAATCCAAGTTAGATAAAATAATTAAAACAAATGATAAATCAAAGATTCAGGAAGTGAATAAAGAAGATAAATGGAAAGATAATGGAAAGATAGAACATGGTGTGTAGAAGTCCTAAGAAGCCTTGGAAACATGAAGAATCCACAACCCTCTTCAAGCAGCTCTAATTTCCCTTCCAAGATAAAAACCTTGGCAAGAAAAAGTTTGAAGATGATCCCCACAATCTAAAAAGATTGTTAAAACTCTTCTAAAAGAAACTCAAGAGAAATTCTTGAAAAGAAAAACTCAGAGAGAATTTATTAACTCAAAAGAGAAATAGAATAATAACAAATTGTCTCCTTGTGTATAATGTAAAGGCCTATATATAGGCTAGATAAATAAATCTAAATAAAACTCCTAAGTATACTAGAACTCTAATTTAATCTAAACAAGAAGTAGTTTTAAACTAAACTTTCTTGTTAACATAAAATTCCTAAATAACTTAAAATACTTAATAATTATCAAAAATTCAAAATAAAATAATAATAAAATAATAAGAGCTAATAAATAAAATATTGTGCTCATATATAATAAAAATTAAGCCTAAAACTTAAACCCAATATGAAACATCTAAGCTTGTAAGATCAATTGGGGTTCTTGAAGTGAAATGCTTAAGCTTGTTAGCATTTTCCACATGGGCTTGTTGTCATAGACTGAGAGTTTAGGCCCACGAACATAATTAGTTGACATAACCTATAGAAGTTTGGTTGGATGTTTGCTTTATTTGACAGCTACTAGACCAAACATTATGTTTACTGTAAGTCTGCTATCTAGATTCATACATTGCTGCAATGTGAAGCATTTCAAAGCTACCAAAAGATTTCTCAGGTACATCCAAGGTACACTGAACTTTGGAATGATGTTTATCAAGGTAGATGACATAAAGCTACTTGGTTATACTAATAGTGATTGGGCTAGATCAGTGGATGATATGAAGAGCACCTCAGGGTATCTGTTTACCCTTGGTTCAACCATTTTTTGTTGGAGTTCGAAGAAGCAAAATGTAGTTACTCAATCAACTGCTAAAGCAGAGTATGTGGCAGCTGCAGGAGCTGTCAACCAAGCCATTTGGCTAAGAAAAATCATGGGTGATTTGAATCTACACCAAAGGGAAGCAACAAAGATCAAATGTGACAACCAGTCTTCTGTTGCAATTGTAATGAATCCAGTGTTCCATGGAAGAACCAAGCATTTCAAGATAAAGTTTCATTTTGTTAGGGAAATGGAACAAGCTAAAGAAGTGAAGCTAATTCATTGCAATTCTGAGGATCAGCTTGCTGATATCTTGAAAAAGTCTTTTTGTGTGTTAAGGTTCAAGGAATTGAGAGCTAAAATGGGAGTCTGCAGCATGCAAGCCAAGGAGGAGTGTTGAAGTTAGCCTATATGTAGCCAAGAAGCAGAGAAGTTGCCCGAGCCATGAAGTTGCAGCTGAAGTTCATATTGCTAATTTATTTAGTTACTTCAAGTGTTTGTTTTGTAACTTAGTTAGACTAGAACTAAGTTGGTAATGTACTTGATGTAATTAGGCAATGTTTGAGCTGATAAATCAGCTTTACTAAGTGTGCAAGACTAGGATATTAGTGGAGTTAGGTGATGATTAGGTGATGTTTGTTTCATTTTGACCAGCTTATTGACTGGTATATGTAATGGTTTTATGCCTCAATCCATTGTTAATGAAAAATCATCAGAATTCTTATTCATTTTTTTCTGGTTTTACTCAAGCATTTCTCTTGTTCAAAGCCTTAGTTAATTTTGTTTGTTTGCTCAGCAAGTCTCGAGCCTTAAAGCTCAAGTTTCTGTCAAACTTCATTCATCTTCCTTTTTAGTTCCAACAAAAACCTTTGTTGTGTTGATGGAGCTTGTCCTTCACCATCTACGACAAGTGTTAAATATTTAATATTACTAAAGATAAGTATATCAAGATCAAGTTTACTTGGTCCTTCGGAAAAAAAGAAGTTGAAGTTTACTTGATAAATGATTTTTCTTTTTACATGTAATTCCAAAAAAAAAGTAAAATAACAACCAAATAATATAGATGATGACTCCCAATTCTGAAAGCTTGGCTGACTTTATTTTTTTGGTAAATTATCTTGTTAGTCAATCCAAAATAGAGTCATCTCTATTCTAATCACTTTGAGATTTTCTTTTATCAATTTAATCAGTACTATTAAAAAATTGTTCAAAATGGTTACTCAAACTTTAACTCATCTACATATTATTGGTTGGACCTACCATGTCATCATTTCTTTCACCTAATATTTGTTGTAAAAATAAAAAAATGAAACATTATTCTTTTAATGATCACTTTAGAAATCACAAAATTTTAAGTTAATATTTTGACCCAAATTCATAACCAACAAACCACCAGGGCCCAAGTCATCGTCCTTGCAAATCTACAAATAGCTCCGATTGTCGATTTCTCATTGTCATCATCATTAGTTGTCAGAGGAGCCACCGCCACTATCGAAGGAGGGGGAAACACCCTCCCATTGGTAAACAATGACTGCCCATTTCGCGCTTCATGATGCTCATTGTGAGTTATCCCATCACCCCTTCCAGCTTAGTTGTCGCATCCTAAAACGCTCCATCAGGGGCAAAGGCAGAAAAATTTTTTGGGGGCCGTATGAAATTTTAATTTTTTATAATTTATATCTTTATAATTTATAAAGGATTAAGTTGAATTTTTATAATTTTAGGGGGGCCAAAGTACAGTTTTACATTTACTAATTTAAAATTTTTAAAAAAATTTAAGGGCCTAAAATGTAGTTTTACATTTTAGGGGGCAGGGGCCAATGCTAGCCCCCCTGGCTTCGCCCCTGCGCTCCATCACCGAACCTCCTCTCAACATCCAGAAACTCCTCGAGAAAAGCCGACTTGGAATCACCATCCCTACAACTGCCACCACTTCCTCCTCTACCTAAACGTTCCCACCCGAACACCACTACCAACATCCTTCTCTTCTTGGGTTCTATCGTAGAGGACTCAGCGTTCACAGGTTGCATCTAGCAGTAACCAAAATAGGGACGACCCTATTTTAAGGTGACTAACGGAATTGTTTGCTTATATTTTCTTCATTAATTTCTACATTAGATTTTTTTTTTGTAAAACTAAAATAAATTCATTTTTTTCAATTCAAGGAGTACCCAGAAAAGAATTAAAAATAGGTAATTCACAAAAGAAAAGTATTTTTGTTAAATGAAAAAAGTTTAACCTGGCATTTCTTCAATATTATTGGTCTTTTAAAAAAAATTGGTATTATAAGTAATTTAAATTCTATAGGGGTGAATTGATTAATCTTGTCTTCTTTTGTGGTGAATGGCTTCTATCTGGGGTCTGTTCTTACTGCAGATTTCTTGACAAACTAGCATTGAGCCTCTTTCTTCTTGATGCCATTTTTATTTTGATCTTATGGGATTTTTAGGCCATGTTGTAACTGTAATTTTGCTTGCAAAAATGTATATTTTTTATTAAAAAATATTAAACTATCCTCTTATATACAAATTAAATTATATTTTATGACATTGTTTTTATCTTTTTTATAATAAACTAATAAAAAAATTAGAGCAACTGTTTTTATCTTTTTTATAATAAACTAATAAAAAAATTAGAGCAACTAAATAGAAATTACACGTTGATGGATATTAAGTAGTTTTCAAAGCATAAAATGTTGATGCCCAAATTAGTTTGGATTATTATAAAAATATAAAATTAGGCTGAAACAAATTAGATAGGTAATCCTCAAAAGCGTTTTAGTAAATGTAAAAAATATGTGGTATACTTACACTAACAATGGAGGTTTTTTCTTAATGTCACGAGTGAGAATAAAAAATTGTCGTTCTTAATCAAGGCTTGTCTCAATTAAGAAATAAGTCATAAATTTTGTCTAAGCCTACTTTTTAGACATTGTAATTTTTTTCAAACTCTTTTATATTTTAAATAAACTTTCAAACTTTCACGGTTCAACAAATGGTTTGGCTCTCAATTTGTATATTGCCAATAATGGTAGCTGATACCTATTCTTTTTTGTTTTTTTCGTTTTAGAGTAATATCTAATTCAATAGAACTCTTTTCCTTGCTTAGTCTGTGAAAGAACTGATTAATTGTACGATTTGATTCCAACACCCCAAAGTATAGATTCATTGATTGCAAAAAAGCAAATAGTACTATGTTACAAAGTTGTCAAGAATCTTCAACTTTTTCTTCTTTTTTTTTTCCTCGAGGCATTCGTTTGATAAAAATGCAGTCACAAGCAAAGGCTGAAAGGAGTCAAAAACAAAATGGGATACAGAGGGGAGAAACAGAAAACATTAAAAACAAAGGGAAACATGTAGTATGGTAGTCTTTACACTACCGTAAGTTTATTGTACACCATACTAAAAGATCATAAAATGATTTCGCACACTATACTAAAAACTGGCTTTTTTTTTTTGCCCAGTTTGGAAAATAATTCCAGTGTTCTCAATCATTTGGGCAATAAACTGGGTTAATGAATAGTGATAACACTCTATCCTTGGTTTCATTACCTTCAATAGCATGACCATCGCCATTTTGATACATCAATAAAGATATTCTTGCAAGGTCCATAGCAATTTCAATAAACATCCGAGAGAAAGGAGATTTAGCCATTTGTTCTTCATTCATCTTTTTCGATGCTGCATCAATTAATTTCTTTATGTGATCACGAGCTTCTTCTTCAGATGCCCCACTTTCGTTCATATAACATTGGATTGATTTAGAAACATCACCTCTTTCGAGTTCATACTGATCAAAAAAAGAAACAGGCAAGCATATCACTATTAAACTAATTAACTAATGGAAATTTTAAGTTTACAACTATATGTATTTATTAATATATATTGCTTACCGATGATGTCCCTAAATCATCTGCTAATCGTACAATTATGGACGACCAATAAATTATATTGGGGTAATATGCTTCAATGTGGTGCAATCCCTCCTCTGTTATAAGATCTGTTGCCAAATAGGAATGACCAAGCATTACAGAACCCGATATTGAAATCCAAGCATTATCGATGTACTCTTGCAGGGTTGGCGTATATCCAATGTAATACCATTTTGCCTCCAACAAATATGATTTACAAAGATTCGTCCACTAAACATTTATATTGAACCATGAATAACACAAATCAGACAGAGGTCATAAGGAAAAGTAAAAGAGTCTTAGGAATTGGTTTAATACAACTTTCCTGAGGAAGGGAACGACATCTATCCCGTGTTCCTTAAGAGTGTCAAAAGCCATTTCATTTACGGAATTGTATACTGTTGATAAGTTAAATTAAAAAGGGGTTGAAAAGTCAAAAATGGTGGGAGGTGCAATTGGCACCGAAAGAAAAAAAATAGTTGGCAAGTTGTTTAAAGTTGAAAGGGATAATTGCAATTTTGGTCCCTAATTTTTTAGGCCATTTGCAAGTTAGTCCCTGGACTTCAACTATAAATAGGCCTAACCATTTCTCATTTCAACCATCCCAACCAATCTTTCTCTCTTAGTTTTCTCTCTTCTCCCATTTGAGAATTCTTAAGGAATTCTATTTGTTTGTAATACTTTGGAGATAGTAAAGTTATCATCTGGTGTTAGTGCCCGAGGACGTAGGTATAATTTACCGAACCTCATTAAAACTCTTGTGTTCTTTCTTGTCCTATTTTTCTTTCAATATTTGAGGGTATAATAGTAGTATTTAATTGTGCTATTAAATTACTATAGAAGGGATATTCTGTCTAAGGAAATACTTGGTATTTAAGAGATCCATGTGATCCACCTCTTTTCCCTGGGAATTGAACTTTGTGTGATTTTTTAGTACAATAATTTACACGCTTCCGACCCTATTGGAACAACAAGTGGTATCAGAGCCGAAGGTTAATCGTAGTATGCTCTGTGGTTGCAGTTTAAACTGATCTTCCACATCAGAAAAGATTTCCTTAGGTATATTGAAAGATTATGGAGAAAACGGTCGGTGTAGGAGCTTCAACATCGTCCATGTGGACAAGACCGACAATTGCAAATGCAAGATTGGCCGTGGAGATCTTTGATGGCACGGACCATTTTGGTATGTGGCAAAGTGAGGTTCTAGATGCCCTTTTTCAGCAGGGTCTAGACATTGCCATTGATGAAGAGAAACCAGATGATGTACAGGAGAAAGATTGGAAGGCGATCAATCGGTTGGCATGTGGCACAATTCGATCATGCCTTTCTCGAGAGCAGAGGTATGCTTTTTCAAAGGAGACTTCTGCAAATAAGTTATGGGTGGCACTTGAAGAAAAATTTTTGAAGAAAAACAGTCAAAATAAGCTCCACTTGAAGAAAAGACTGTTTCGCTTCACTTACGTCCCAAGTACCACAATGAATGATCACATCACCAAATTTAATCAGTTAGTCACTGATTTGCTGAATATGGATGAGACATTCAAAGATGAAGATTTGGCTTTGATGCTGTTGGGGTCACTTCCTGAGGAGTTTGAGTTCCTAGAAACTACTCTACTTCATGGCAGGAGTGATATATCTCTGAGCGAAGTCTGTGCGGCCTTATACAGTTATGAACAGAGAAAGAAGGACAAACAGAAAAACTCAATCAGAGATACAGAAGCTTTAGTAGTCCGAGGTCGTTCATACACTCGGAAGAAAACTCAAAAGGGGAGATCAAAGTCAAAGTCCAGACTCGGGAAAGATGAATGTGCTTTTTGTCATGAGAAAGGCCACTGGAAGAAAAATTGTCCAAAGCTGAAGAATAAGGGAAAAGCTGCTGTAGATGCTTGTGTTGCAAAGCATGATACTAGTGACTCTGAACTATCACTGGTTGCATCATCATCGTCGTTCCATTCAGATGAGTGGATATTGGATTCGGGTTGTACCTATCATATGTCCCCTAACCGGGAGTGGTTCTCTGATTTAGTAGAACTAAATGGAGTTGTTTATATGGGCAATGACAATGCCTGTAAAACTGTTGGGATAGGTTCAATCCAATTAAAGAATCAAGATGGATCAACCAGAGTTCTGACTGATGTTCGGTACGTGCCCAGTTTGAAGAAAAATCTCATCTCATTGGGAGCCTTGGAATCCAATGGTTCAGTTGTTACTATGAGAGATGAGATTTTGAAAGTGACATCTGGCGCACTTGTGATATTGAAGGGCATCAGGAAAAATAACTTGTATTACTACCAAGGTAGTACAGTTATTGGAGCAGTCGCTGCAGCTTCCGGTAACAAAGACTTGGACTCAATGCAGTTGTGGCATATGAAGTTGGGACATGCCAGCGAAAAATCCTTGCAAATTCTGGCAAAGCAAGGATTGTTGAAAGGTGCAAAGGCTTGCAAATTAAAATTTTGTGAGCACTGTGTTCTGGGAAAGCAAAAGAGAGTGAAATTCGGCACTGCTATCCATAATACAAAAGGTATTTTGGAATATATTCACTCAGATGTGTGGGGGCCTTCCAAAACACCTTCGTTGGGAGGAAAACACTACTTTGTTACTTTTGTTGATGACTTTTCCAGAAGAGTTTGGGTGTATACCATGAAAACTAAAGATGAAGTGCTTGGAGTTTTTCTTAAAT
The DNA here is from genome assembly GCF_007990345.1 of Gossypium hirsutum. Classification (NCBI taxonomy): domain Eukaryota; kingdom Viridiplantae; phylum Streptophyta; class Magnoliopsida; order Malvales; family Malvaceae; genus Gossypium; species Gossypium hirsutum. The sequence continues at coordinate 116,455,267 of NC_053433.1, read as the reverse complement.
GGAAAACTATGATCGAAAACCAGACTGGCAAGAAAATCAAGCGGCTTAGGACGGACAATGGAGGGGAATATAAAAGTGATCCGTTCTTCGATGTGTGCCAAGAGTATGGTATTGTTCGACACTTCACAGTTAGGGATACACCACAACAGAATGGAGTGGCAGAGCGTATGAATCGAACATTGCTGGAGAAAGTTCGATGTATGTTGTCCAATGCTGGGTTGGGCAAGCAATTTTGGGCTGAGGCTGTGACATACGCTGGCCATCTTATTAATCGTTTGCCATCATCTGCATTAGAAAGAAAAACTCCTATGGAGGTATGGTCTGGAAAACCGGCTACAGATTATGATTCCTTACATGTGTTTGGATCCACTGCATATTACCATGTGAAGGAGTCAAAGTTAGATCCGAGGGCAAAGAAAGCTCTCTTTATGGGAATCACTTCTGGAGTGAAGGGATTTCGTCTTTGGTGCTTAAGCACAAAGAAAATGATCTGTAGCAGAGATGTTACCTTTGATGAATCTGCCACATTGAAAAAGGTAGCAGATAAAGATATTCAGACGAGTAATACTCCACAGCAGGTGGAGTGTACTCCAAAACAGGTGGAGTTTGAGCAGATGGGGATTTGCCCAGTTAATAAGTCTAATTCTCCAGCCACAATGGAGGAATTAGAGGTTGAAGAGGTTCTGACCCAAGAACCACTAAGTACACCAGAACCAGTTGCAGTTGCAAGGCCACGGAGAGAAATTCGTAAACCTGCTCGATTTACTGATATGGTGGCCTACGCCCTTCCCGTTGTTGATGATATTCCTATCACTTATCAAGAAGCAATGCAAAGCTTAGAAAGTGATAAATGGAAAAGCGCCATGGATGAAGAAATGCAGTCTCTCCGGAAGAACAATACTTGGGAGTTGGCGCAATTACCAAAAGGTAAAAGGGCAATCGGATGCAAGTGGGTATTCGCAAAGAAAGATGGATCTCCTAGCAAGAAGGATATTTGCTACAAGGCAAGATTGGTAGCTAAAGGCTACGCTCAGAAGGAGGGAATTGACTACAATGATGTATTTTCCCCTGTTGTGAAGCATTCCTCCATTAGAATTTTGTTGGCCTTGGTAGCACAGTTGAATTTGGAGCTAGCTCAACTTGATGTTAAGACAGCTTTCTTGCATGGTGAGTTAGAAGAGGAGATCTATATGACTCAGCCCGAAGGATACACAGATGCTGGTGGTAGAAATTGGGTTTGTAAGCTTAACAAATCGCTATATGGATTGAAGCAATCTCCGAGGCAGTGGTACAAGCGATTTGATAGCTTTATGAGAAGGCAGAAGTACACAAGAAGCAAATATGACAATTGTGTGTATTTGCAGAAGCTGCATGACGGATCTTTCATTGTATGTTGATGATATGTTAATCGCTTCGAAGAGCCAAAATGAGATAGATAAGCTGAAGGCTCAGTTGAATCAAGAGTTCGAGATGAAAGATCTAGGTGAGGCCAAGAAGATTCTCGGCATGGAGATAAGTAGAGATAGACAGAGAGGCAAGCTTTGTTTGAATCAGAAGCAATATCTGAAAAAGGTATTACAATGTTTTGGTGTAAATGAAAACACAAAACATGTAAGTACCCCACTTGCTTCTCATTTGAAACTTAGTGCTCAATTATCTCCGAAGACTGAAGATGAAAGAGAATATATGGCGAAAGTCCCATATGCTAATGCAGTTGGGAGTTTGATGTATGCGATGGTGTGTACGAGGCCTGACATTTCACAAGCTGTTGGAGTTGTGAGCAGGTATATGCATGATCCTGGAAAAGGACATTGGCAAGCTGTGAAATGGATTCTACGGTATCTTCGAAAAACCGTAGATGTTGGTTTAATTTTTGAACAGGATGAAGCACTTGGTCAGTTTGTAGTTGGATATGTTGATTCCGACTTTGCTGGTGATTTAGATAAACGTCGTTCAACTACGGGGTATCTGTTTACTCTTGCGAAAGCCCCAGTGAGTTGGAAGTCTACCTTACAGTCTACAGTAGTTGTGTCTACTACAGAGGCAGAATATATGGCAGTTACAGAAGCTGTTAATGAGGCTATTTGGCTTAATGGATTGTTGAAAGACTTAGGAGTTGTTCAAAGTCACATAAGTTTATATTGTGACAGTCAGAGCGCTATTCATTTAGCGAAAAATCAAGTCTATCATTCAAGAACCAAGCATATCGACGTAAGATATCACTTTGTGCGGGAAGTCTTTGAAAAAGGAAAAATTCTACTTGAGAAGATTCCGACAACAGATAATCCCGCAGATATGATGACCAAGGTGGTAACAACAATCAAGTTTAATCATTGTTTGAACTTGATTAACATCCTGAGAATTTGAGCACCTTTAGGTGTATGGCGCTCGAGAGCGCATTTGGAGGCACTACAAAAGATAGCTTTATCGAATTTGGGGAGTTGAAGGAAGTGTGTGAAGATGTGATTATCCTAATCAAATCTTCAAGGTGGAGATTGTTGATAAGTTAAATTAAAAAGGGGTTGAAAAGTCAAAAATGGTGGGAGGTGCAATTGGCACCGAAAGAAAAAAAATAGTTGGCAAGTTGTTTAAAGTTGAAAGGGATAATTGCAATTTTGGTCCCTAATTTTTTAGGCCATTTGCAAGTTAGTCCCTGGACTTCAACTATAAATAGGCCTAACCATTTCTCATTTCAACCATCCCAACCAATCTTTCTCTCTTAGTTTTCTCTCTTCTCCCATTTGAGAATTCTTAAGGAATTCTATTTGTTTGTAATACTTTGGAGATAGTAAAGTTATCATCTGGTGTTAGTGCCCGAGGACGTAGGTATAATTTACCGAACCTCATTAAAACTCTTGTGTTCTTTCTTGTCCTATTTTTCTTTCAATATTTGAGGGTATAATAGTAGTATTTAATTGTGCTATTAAATTACTATAGAAGGGATATTCTGTCTAAGGAAATACTTGGTATTTAAGAGATCCATGTGATCCACCTCTTTTCCCTGGGAATTGAACTTTGTGTGATTTTTTAGTACAATAATTTACACGCTTCCGACCCTATTGGAACAACATATACTGCATGATAACATATCTTCATATAGTTTGGAAGCTTCTGTATTGCAATTATATCCCATCTGAATTCACGCCAACATATTAAAGATTATTAAACATTATTAAACATTTGCTATAAATATCAAGAGCAGATAATCATATACTAGTATAACTTCAAACCTCTCAACAGCATCTGTGAAGAGCTCCAATTCATCTAAGGTTCCATAAACGTCATAAACATCATCTATAACTGTTATTAGCGCATTGACCTTTGTTTGAATTCTTCTACCTTTTCCGTCCTGAGGAGTAATTATCATTCCCACACTCCAAAAGAAGTTTTCCATCAGCCTATCTCTAGCAAAGCCCAACCTCTCACCAAGACCAAGTTCCTTCCACCATCTAAACAATACAAGTCAAAAAAATCAAAATCATACTTAAGTTGAAGCATATGTGAGTCAATTTTGAACTGGTATGCAGTAGAGGTACTTACGCTGAAGCATATCTAAGATCATCTTGGTGCATAGATTGCACTATGTTGTAATCCAATATAGCAAACTCTAAAATAATGGGATTTTTTCCCTTGTTTTTCTCATACGCATCTATGAACCATCTGGCTTCCAACCTTGGCATCCTCCAATGTAGAGGAAGCTCCAAGGCATGTTCCACAAGCATCCAAAGATAGTGATGATCATTGTTCTCCTTCAGACATTGTTTGAGAAGTTTAGCTGCTAACTCTCTTGCATTCTCCAGCATTGTTTCACCTTCTAATAAGTGGTATGAAGCCTCATACAAGTTGAGCAGGCCCTTGCAATCCTGATTAAGGCTTGCTTTAACGTTTCCAACGTCATCCATGAAGCAAGCGAAAACATCTAGTGCATGAAAGTAACTCAATGTTATGTATCATTAAATTAGATGTAAATTGAAACATCGAATTTTGAATCGTTTATCGTATTGTACCTTGATTCACTTTATACCCATGTTGTCTTAGTAGTCTAAATTCAAGAGCTGTAGCACATAAATTGCCTTTGTTCCATGCAACAGTACTGCTACAATCGGTACTTATATTCTTCAATGTTTTTTTTATTTCAGCTCCAAAGTGATAGGACAACCCAAGTCTTTGTATGGCATCAATAAGCTCAAGTTTCTCCAAAGGATCCACCACATTTTCAAACATCATCCTCACTTCTTCCTTTAGTTTGCTTGCTCTTTCCTTGTATGATTCATTCTAACACGCATAGGTAACAAGAAGTTTTTGTTAGCTTGCTCCAAATTGAGCTTTATTAGGGAAAAAAAAAAGCAAAAAAATGGTGTCTAAGTGTACTAAAAATGCGAAATATACCTGTACAAAATCGTTTTTGAGTGACTGAACATAATCATAATCCCAAATAGGAGGATGGTAATTAGCCGATCGTCTAACTACGATATCGTCTTCAACAAAAATTTTGTCTGTAGCTTCATATTGTGAGGCAAAAGAAACAATTAACCTACGAAAGCTTGACCCATCATATGAGAAGCGTTTCGATTTTGAGTGTATGGGAAAACTGCAAATTGAGAATGAACTCAACATGCAAAGAGACATTTTGAAAGCCTTTACCTACTACTCAGATTGATGGTTATCACTTGATGTGGAGAACATATTAGAACAATGCATGACTATATATAGAAGTGATTTTTGTTGATACATGCATTAGCACGTGCATCTATTGTTAATGCCTTTTTAAAAAAATTACATTTTTATGTTTAATTTAGTGTGTTGTTAATGTTTATTCAGTGATAGTCAGTACATGCTTTTATTTTTATTTTAATTATTAATTTTGACTCATTTTTATTGCAATGGGAGAAAACAATTATTTAGATAATTTACTAATGGAAATGATTAAATTAACAAAATAGAAACGATACTATTTTATGGTGATTAATGAGGTTGTTTGTCAATTTTTTTTTCTTCATAATAAGTAATTAATTTTATAATTGTACCCAAAACCTCAATTGATGTTTATATGAATTTTTTATAAACAAATTTGTTACGTAATTTTTTCATTTATATTACGAATGTGCCGTAAATCTAATTTTATTTACGTTTTTAAATTGAAATTTTATTTAAATTAACATTACCGCAACTTAAATAAAACCTTTAATATTAATAAAGTTAGGTAAGATACTTTATCAATTTTGAGAGAAGTTCACTTCTTAATTCATCAATTGAAAACTTGTGGGTTGGGATGAAATTTCTTATACGTTGGTGGGTTTTAATTGATCAATTGGAATTTCTTGTACTGTTTGATCCCACACCCCCTCACATCATATTGACTTTATTGTCCTTTTTCCTTATCTTCATTCATTGATTACAGTCTTATAGTTGTAAGTTCATAATGCACCAAAGTATGAAAGTTCACCCCTCCATATGTGACTCAACTTATTTTTGTCGGGTGATAAAAGAAGATACATTAAACACCTGAGTCATCCTGGTTTGTTTTTATTAAACACTTCATTTTCTACCATATGATATTAATTTAAAAATTTTGGATGCAAGCCTGATATCACTAGCAGACAGGGGCGAAGCCAGGGGCTGGCATGGGCCCGGCACCCCCTAAAATATAAAATTAAATTTTAGGCTTTTAAAATTTTTTAAAAATTTTAAATTAGTGAAGGTAAAATTACACTTTAGCCCCCCTAAAAAAATTTTCTGGCTTCGCCCCTGCTAGCAGAGACATAATGATAACACTTTGGAATCACATATTTTTATGTATTAATTATATGTTTTTTTTTAGTATGATTTTACTAATTTGAGTTATTTATGGCTTTTTATCTTATAGGGACTAAATTGAAGGCAAAAGAAAATTTAGGGGCAAAAAGAATGAATTTAAAAGATAAAATGGGCCAGCAACCTAATGTATGAAAAAACAAAACAATTCTATAGCTTTATCTCTGAAAATCTCAGGTAAATTTAACACAGCAAAATCTGCTAATTGCTAAATGACACTCATTTAGTGACTCAAGTCACTGATTGCCAATCCCAATATGCAACATCCTTTCAATTCAAAAACAGAGTAAAACTCTGGAATTTTAATGCCGAAAATTGATTAAAGTTTCACGCAAACTGACTTGATAATCAAGTCAAATGGCTCTATCATAGATTAAAGTTTCACCCAAACTGACTTGATAATCAAGTCAAATGGCTCTATCATGAAACCAACTCTTGTTAATACTTCTTCTTCTAGTGTTTATGTTGGGTTCCTCCATGGGATATACATAAGCTCATCAGTCCATCTTGAGAATGAAACTGTGATGAGTTGCCTTCGAAAATAACATCCATCTCCATGTGTTCATTCCATGAATTCTGAGATACGATCAACACGGTAAAAGATGGGAAGAACAAAATGTCCTTGTGTGTGCTTGCGGTCCATGATGCCAGAGAGTTCAGCTAGGCACGATTTTGAACAAGCATATAGTCTTTAGATAAAACGAGGATTGAGAGACTTGAGGCTGCAATTCCTTGAGAAAGTGCTGGTGAAAGTTGCTCCCCTTTCTCTAGTTTTTCTTCATCGAAGAAGACATTCAGTCCCGTGTCTTTCAAAGCTTTGAGTAGATGACTGGTGAAGTTAAGGCCTGTGTCTTCACCTCTGAAGCTCAAGAAAACTTGGTGCTTCATTTGACGAGAAGGAGAAGAATCCATAGAGTATGGATTGTCTGATTGAGGCAAAAGAGAAGAAGAAGAAGTCAAAGAGTATGGATTAATTGTCTGATTAAGGCAAAAGATCTTTGGTATCTTCTTGCAAGATGAGAATGAGATTGAACTCGTTTTTTGTTAGACTGAGTCGTTGATGAATATTGAAACCCTTTCATTTTTTCTGTACAGGTGGCATGAACTTTCTTGTATTTATCCAAGCTTCAACTCAATTTGAGTTTGAATATTGAATCAAATATTCAACTAGTAATTAATTTTTACAATATTAATATATATTGATTTTATCGGTGGTATTACATCATTAAACTTCTTATTAGTGTCAAATTCAACTTTAAAATTGCAATTGCAAATAGAGAACCACATATATGTCATTGATACATTTTAAATTTAAGTAGTCCAATTGTAATCATACTCTCTTTTTTTCTATACAATAATTCTACATTTTATAATTTTTAAAATTAAATTTTTAAATAGTAATTGTAATAAAATTAAAATATATATTAATTTTGTATAGTGAGTTTTGCTTGGATTGTTGTGTTATTATAAGAAGAAAAAGTGTAAAAAGAAAAAGATAAATTTAAAAATTATATATCAACTTTTATTTAATATGTCATTGTATATATTAATTTTGATTTAAATGCATACTTAAAACTTTATTTGATTTAATCATACACATTTAAAGAAATAAATATATCAATTTATTTTTATATTGGATATATGTAATATATAAACATAAAATGATGCTATATCAATGATTGTGTTAATAATTTACAAGAATTTGATCAAATCAAAATTTCATATATAAAATTACATAAAATCAAAATTCATGTATATATACAAGTGTATACAAGTGTATATCAAAACGATAGTTCATTTATAGTTTTAGGATTCATCTAAAAAAACATCTCTTTTATCTTAAAAGATTTATGTTGACATAATAAGTTAAAAAGAGTAATTTTTAAGAAAAAAATCATGTTAGTATTTATAATCGAAATAATTAAGTGTAATTTTAAAATTGTTAAAGATTAACCACTTATATGGTATTCACAGGATGACTATCACGTTTTGAGAACACGAGTCTATTTCCTAAGTTACATTTTGAACTTATGAATTATGCAGTAACAGGATTTGGATCATTGGCAGGCATCTGGATGTACGTATTGAATGTGGACTTAATATCTATATTGGTTAAACATTGACACTCAAAGACTCACACTTTTCATCTGTTGTGTGGGGAGGTGATAATCACACTGAAAGATATTGTGAAGTGTGAAAAATAAAATAAAATAAATAAAATAAAGAACACACAAATTTTACGTGGAAACCCTTTCGGGAAAACAACCACGGGCAGAGGAAAAGAAAATTCACTATGTCGAAAATTTGAATCAATACAAGAGGGATAGACTATGTCTATTTATAGGCTTGTAAAGCCATATTCTAGTAGGATTGAAACACCTTATCCTAATCAATATAAAATAGATGGAGTTTAATGAGGTTTAAAAAAACCTTATTCTAAAATAAAATAAAAGAAGTCTAGTTCTATATGGATTTTACTTTTATTTTATTTTCCATCGTATTTTATTTAAATAAGAATTTGGGTCACTTAATTCTAACAATCTCCACCTTGACACAAATTCTCAATGAACAAGTTCTTCATCGCGAACTTTCAATAAACAAGCTCTCCACCTCTTCCATAAAACCCCTTAAGGGTTTAACTTCAACAATGAACACCAACCAAGTCTAAGCAATGCTCAAACTTGGTTATAGGAAGTGACTTAGTCATCATATCTGCAGGATTTTCATGAGTACTAATTTTGCTCACAACAATATCACCACGAGCAATAATATCACGAACAAAATGATACCAAACATCAATGTGTTTTGTTCTCTCATGAAACATTTGATCTTTTGTAAGAAAGATGGCACTCTGACTGTCACAAAATACTGTGCTGATTTGAAGGTCTTCATTAAGTTCACTAAAGAGTCCCTTCAACCAAACAGCTTCTTTACAAGCCTCAGTAATCGCCATGTACTCAGCTTCAGTGGTAGACAAAGCGACTGTAGTTTGCAAAGTGGCTTTCCAACTGATTGCACAACCTCTGATTGTAAAGACATAACCTGTGAGAGATCTTCTTCTATCAAGGTCTCCAGCAAAATCAGCATCAACATACCCAATGACTCCATCTCTAGTTCTTCCAAACTGTAAGCAAACATCAGTAGTACCTCGTAAGTATCTTAAAATCCACTGAACTGCTTTCCAGTGTTCTTTACCAGGATTCGCCATGTATCTGCTAACTGCACTGACTGCATATGATAAACCTGGACGTGAACAAACCATAGCATACATGAGAGATCCTACTGCACTAGAGTATGGAACATGTGACATGTACTCAATCTCATCATCTGATTGTGGAGACAAAGCTGATGAAAGTCTGAAATGAGCTGCTAAAGGAGTACTAACAGGCTTAGCACTCTGCATATTGAACCTGCAAAGAACTTTCTCAATGTACCCCTTCTGACTTAGGTACAATTTACTTGCTTTTCTATCTCTAAGAATCTCCATACCAAGTATCTTCTTTGCTGGTCCTAAATCTTTCATCTCAAATTCTTCACTTAGTTGGGCTTTGACCTTTCTTATCTCTACTTTATCTTTTGTTGCTATCAACATGTCATCAACATAAAGAAGTAGATACACAAAAGAACCATCATTGTTTTTCTTAAAGTAGACACAACTGTCAAAACTACTTCTTTTGAAATCATGAGAAGTCATAAAGGAATCAAACCTCTTATACCACTGTCTTGGTGACTGTTTCAAACCGTAAAGGGACTTTTTCAGCAAGCAAACATAGTCCTCTTTTTCCGAGACTGTAAAACCCTCTGGTTGTTGCATGTAAATATCCTCCTCAAGTTCTCCATGCAGAAATGCAGTTTTTACATCTAACTGCTCAAGCTCCAAATCATGCATGGCCACAATACCAAGCAAAGCTCGAATCGAACTATGCTTAACAACTGGGGAGAACACATCTGTGAAGTCCACTCCTGGAATTTGACTGTAACCCTTTGCAACAAGCCTTGCTTTATATCTGGGTTCTTCAACTCCTGGAGTCCCTTCTTTCTTTTTAAACACCCATTTACAACGAACAGCCTTTTTACCTTTAGGAAGTTTTACAAGATCCCATGTTCTGTTTTTGTGGAGTGATTCCATCTCCTCTTGCATAGCAAACATCCACTTTTCTGAGTCTTCACAGCTAATCGCCTCAGAATAATTAAATGGATCTTGATTCGCATCTATATCTTCAGCATATTTAAAGCATAAGCAACTAGATCAGCCTCGGCATACTTCTTTGGAGGTTTAATTTCTCTTCTTGTTCTGTTTTTGGCGATAGAGTATTGCGGTGAAGAAGCAACTCTATTCTCAATTTTTGTACTGGCTTGAGGAGTTGATTCTGTATTAATCTGATGCTCTACCTGCTTTTGGTTTTCTTTATTGGAAGAGTCTTTAAGAGATAAGTTAGGTAGCATAGCAATTTCATCAAAAACAACATCTCTGCTAATCACAACTTTTCTATTTTCAGGACACCATAACTTATAGCCTTTTACACCAGCTTTATAGCCAAGAAAAACGCATTTAATGGATCCCGGTTCCAATTTTCCATTATCAACATGAGCATACGCAGGACACCCAAAAATCTTTAAATCAGAATAATTAGCAGGATTACCAGACCATACCTCTTGTGGAGTCTTTTTCTCAATGGCAACGGATGAAGATCGGTTGATCAAAAAACATGCAGTAGAGGCTGCTTCTGCCCAAAATGACTTCGGTAAGTTGGCATTTGACAACATACATCGAACCTTCTCCATGATCGTTCTGTTCATTCGTTCTGCAATGCTGTTTTACTGTGGAGTATGACGAACTGTCAAGTGTCTCATGATCCCTTCTGACTTGCACAATCTATTAAACTCATCAGAACAGAACTCTAAGCCATTGTCTGTACGGAGGTATTTTATCTATTTTCCCGTCTGTTTTTCAATCATAATTTTCCAAGACTTAAATGCGTAAAACACATCGCTTTTCTGCTTCAGGAAGAACGCCCAAACTTTTCTGGAAAAATCATCAATAAAGGTTAGCATATAATTAGCTCCACCTCTCGAAGGCACTCTGGATGGCCCCTACAGATTAGAATGAATATACTCCAACGTTTCCTTCGTGTTATGGATTCCTCTAGTGAATCGAACTCTCTTTTGCTTCCCAAAAACACAGTGCTCACAGAAATTCAGTTTGCAAATTCCTTGCCCATTAAGAAGTCCTCTTTTGCTTAATTCTGCCATGCCATTCTCACTCATATGCCCTAGGCACATATGCCAAAGTTTAGTAATATCATCATCTGACAAGGAAGTGGAAACGACAGCTGCATCACCAGTAATAGTAGAACCTTGTAAAACATATAACTTGGCAATCTTTCTCTGCCCTTTCATCACAACAAGGGACCCTTTGGAAATCTTTAAAACCCCACTTTCAGCTGTGTATCTGTACCCTTTTGAATCAAGAGTACTCAACGAAATTAAATTTCTTTTCAATTCTGGAACATGCCGCACGTCACTAAGTGTTCTGACAACTCCATCAAACATCTTAACTTTAATTGTTCCAACACCTGCGATTTTACATGAAGCATTATTTCCCATCAAAACAACACCTTCAGATACTGTTTCATAAGTTGTAAACCAATCCCGATTGGGACTCATGTGGAAGGTGCAGCCTGAATCAAGTATCCACTCCTCGCTTACTTTAGAATCATTGACAGAAGCGACTAGAAGTTCACCATCGCTGTAGTCTTCTACAACATCAGCTTCACCAGAATTTTCTGATTGTTTTCCCTTTTGATTCGCAGCCTCCCTTTTAATCTTATTTTGTAGCTTATAGCACTCAGATTTAATGTGCCCTTTCTTCTTGCAGAAGTTGCAAGTTTTACCTCTGTTTGAAGACTTCGATCTACCCTTAGATTTACCACGAGGATCTTGTTCCTGTGTCCTACCACGATCATCATCAGCATTTCGATCTTGTCTCCCATGAACAATGAGACCCTCTCCCTAAGAGTCGGGTTTAACCACAAGATGCTTCATCTTATCATACGAGGTTAAAGAATCATAAACCTCATCAACTGTGAGAGACTCGCGGCTATATAAAATCGTGTCTCTAAAGGTTGAATAAGACGGGGGCAACGAACAAAGTAGAATCAACCTTAGATCTTCCTTATCATACTGAACCTCCATGGCCTCTAAGTTTGAGAGAATTTCTTTAAACACTGTTAAGTGTTCGTGTACAGACGCACCTTCCTCCAAACGATGAGCATAAAGATGCTGCTTCATATGCAACTTGCTTGTTAGAGTTTTTGACATACATATTTGTTCTAGCCTCTTCCATAAAGCAGCGGCAGTTTTCTCTTTCATCACATCCTGCAAAATTTCGTTGGACAAATGCAGATGTAATTGTGTTAATGCCTTTCGATCCTTACGCTTCTTCTCTTCATCTGTTAATGTCGAAGGTATCTTATCTATCCCTAGCAGGGCATCCTCCAGATCCATCTGTGCAAGAACTGCTTGCATCTTAATTTGCCACAACGCAAATATGGTGTTGCGATCCAACAGCGGAATTTCATACTTCAAAGACGCCATTACCGTGATCGAGATGAATAACCCGGAAGCTCTGATACCAATTTGTGAAAAATAAAATAAAATAAATAAAATAAAGAACACACAAATTTTACGTGGAAACCCTTTCGGGAAAAAAACCACGGGCAGAGGAAAAGAAAATTCACTATGTCGAAAATTTGAATCAATACAAAAGGAATAGACTATGTCTATTTATAGGCTTGTAAAGCCATATTCTAGTAGGATTGAAACACCTTATCCTAATCAATATAAAATAGAAGGAGTTTAATAAGGTTTAAAAAACCTTACTCTAAAATAAAATAAAAGAAGTCTAGTTCTATATGGATTTTACTTTTATTTTATTTTCCATCGTATTTTATTTAAATAAGAATTTGGGTCACTTAATTCTAACATGAAGCAACTTGGTCTTCCAATTGACGGATATGCAATCATGAGTCCAAGTCGGATGGCTGAACCTATTGCACTATGCAACGAATTGCTTGGACGATCACCTAGTAAAAGGGAAGACACCAAGTCGGGTGTACATATTACAACTCATGGGGGATACTTATGACTGGACTCAAACAATAACAGGGTCCACATTATGTAACTACCTCTTTTGTCGACATTATATCGAGAGTTTTGTCGTGCGACAAAGCATGGCAGCCAAGATATAGGCGGCTGCCTCATACACCAACCACATGTGTAGCCTCTTGTTTCTAGGTAAAGAAAAAAAAATTTGTTTGCCATAATCCACAAATTTCGAATCCAATTTTTTTCACATACTTTCTACATTTTTAGATGGTGCATGTCTCCGAGATTTTGGAAGACTGTGATACTTCCATTCTACTGCCATATTATTAAGGTGCACACAGGAAAAAAATAATATATAAAATTCATATTTAATTTATAATATTTTTATTTAAACATCATTATCATATAATTCGAGAATTGTAAGCTTATTTAATTAATTTGTCCAATATTTTGTAGATAACAATTGTTGTGTTGAAATTGATTTGAAGAAAATAGAATAGTATGTTCAACTTCCATATATAAAGAGAAATAAACACGCCCTTGTTAAACCGTTGTCCAATTCATTTCCACTAGAAACAATTCGAAATTTATTTCAACACCAATTAATATGACTCAAACTCGACCCAAAACTCCATAAGATTCATGAAAACCATTTAAATGAAAGTAACTCGAACTAAACCCAAATCATTTGGATTTTTTACAATTCTTTTTCTAGTGCTTCTTGGGTTTCAATCTAGCTTGAGAAAGAAAACTGTCGAGAGGTTGCCATTGAAAAACATTCTTCAGCTCCATGTGTTCATCCCATAAGTTTTGAGATAAGAGTAACTTTGGCAACTTCTAAATTCACATAAAGCAGTTGATAATTCATGGGAAAAAAATGGTCATTAGGTCGGTATGCTAAAAAATCACAATGAGTTTAGTGTCATAAGTAAAGTGATACCAACTCAATTGGTTAACTAATAAATTTAATATCATAAGTTAAATGAGAACAACTCAATTAAATAAAATATTAATTAATTCTTTTATATTTAAAATAAATTATATTATTAAAAATTTCATACGAAAAAATTGAATTCATACCACCAACATAAATAACATTTTAACTTTACCACTTTAATCACTGAATCACAGTTTTATAAAAAGGAAAAACTATTAAGAAAAGAGATAATAGATAGCGTACTTGATGGAGAAAGAGAGCAAGGGTGCTTTGCTTTCTTCAGCTTCTTTTATTTTCATGTTCATTCCTTTGAAAAACCAAAAAGGTCATCAAATCGTGTCTAAGAGATGAGTCCCAAACATACCACTGCCTTATCAAATCGTATCAGAAAAAGGCTATTTCTTTTATCCTTTTTCATTCGTCAAAAAGGTTAATTATTACAGCATTTTAAATAATCTGGGGGGCTGAATTATCAACAAGATACGCGCATCACATTCATAATGAGAAAATAAATACAGGCTCAATTCAGTGAGTAATTAGCATTTCTTCATTACAGTCGGCCTTAAAATATAATTAAAAAATTATTTTATGTTAACATTACATAAAAATAATTATTTAAATATTAAAAATAAAAAATAACCCCTCGTCCCTCAATCTTTAGTTCAGTTCAATTTCACAATTCTCTAGAATCAAAACAGGAAATAAAAGTATTACAATGAAGGAGAAAAAAAAACTAAAATGGAAATGAAAAAATAATACAGACCAAAAAGGCCTAATTAAATAAAAGTATAGATAAAACTTTAATATATAGAGAGAGGGTGAGGTGAGGGGTACCTTTTTAGTTATTTTTATTTAATACTAGTATCAATTATTTTTTAATCATATTTTAGTAGGATTGAGATTTGGTGTTTTTTATTGGCTGGGACGATTTCTTTTTAATGGAGGTGATCACATGGCTAACTTCGGTTATGGAATAAAGTTTAGATATCTAATTCGGTAAAAAAAAATACCTAAAATAAAAGGCATAATTTAATGCCTCCTATTTAATTAAGCCATAAATAAATATTTTTTCAATGAATATAGGGTAAATTACTTAATTAGTTACCTAATCATTAATGTGTTTTTGTTTTGGTCACCCTTTCGTTAAATTGTTAACGAAAATGATGACTTGGTCGTCCTCCATTAAATTGTTAATGAAAATGATGTTGTAACCTATTTGTAGTTGGTACAATAACACTTTTAGTCCTCAACATTTACACATTCTATTAATTTGATTTTAATTTTAAATTATCTAATGAATTTAAACCTCTATAACTACAAAATTATTTAATATATTTAATTATTTTATAACTTTTTACACCTAGCCCGAAGTTATTTGGGTTTCTCATCTTCTTCGTTGTTTCCATTGAAATTTTCCACCCCCTTCGTTAGTTTTCATGGCATAAAATATTGATGAACAAATTAGTTTGAATTATTATAAAAATATAAAATTAGGCGATATTCAGAAACAAATTAAATAGGTAATCCTCAGAAGCGTTTTAATAAATGTAAAAAGTAAGATTAAAAATGTAACGCCCCGTACCCGAGACCATCGCCGGAGTCGAACACGAGGTGTTAACGGACTTAATTCATTACTTAAACAGCTCATACAATTCATTTTAAAATTTTCAGACAAGCTGGCTAACTACATCACAGTCGCTTTAAAAATCATATCTCGAGTTCCAAAACTCAAAATCCAATTCCGTAAATTTTTCCTGAAACTAGACTCATATATCTATTTACTAATTTTTTTCTAGAATTTTTGCTCAGGCCAAGTAGTACAGTTTATTAGTTAAAGTCTCCCCTATTTCAGGGTTCGACTACTCTGACCTCTGTGTATTACGAATCAGATATCTCCCTGTACAGAGCTTCAATGACTATGCCGTTTCTCTCTAATAAAACTAGACTCAATAAGGAATCTGTACATATAAAGCATGACTTCTAATTATATTTTTAAAATTTATGGTGAATTTCCAAAGTCAGAACAGGGGATCCAGAAATCGCTCTGGCCCTGTTTCACAAAAATTTAAACATCTCATAAAATATAGCTCATATACCTGTTTCGCTTCTTCCATATGAAAATAGACTCATCAAGCTTCGATTCCATAACTTATTCATTATTTATTTCCATTTCTACTATTTTTAGTGATTTTTCAAATTCACATCACTACTGCTGTCTGAATCTATTTTATGGTAAATTTTACCTATTTCATGGTTTCCATGGATTAGCTAGCAATTTGACATACATAACACCAAATATGATCATGATTAGCCATTCCAATGGCTAATCATTACCAAGCATTTCCATACCACTCAATAACCATATCATAAGACCATATATACAAAATGATTATAATGCTATACATGCCATACTCAAAATATACAAGCCATTATGCCAAGATGGTATACGGATAGTGTGAGCGAGCCTCCGACTGTTCCCGATTTCCGAGCTAGCTTGTCAAAACTACAAGGAATAAAAAGGAGGGAGTAAGCATAAATGCTTAGTAAGTTCACATGCAAATAACAAGTAACATAACCATATAAGCAAACATAAAACATCATTTGCATAATCATCACTAAGACATTCATATCATATTTTCATTTATCATCTTACCATATTGTTGTTATATCGATTTTTCAACCCGAGGGTTAAATACATACCTGTTCAACGTATCCATTTCATAACACTTACCAATACGTCCCTTTCATCTCGAGTATTCCTCCATTTGAGTAGAACTTACCCGTTGAACACATCGGAATATAATTCAGATACATGGAAAGTTTGCACATAAGTGCCACATATGTAGCCAAACTACTATGTAACATGCCCATAAACGAACTCGGACTCAACTCAACGAGCTCGGGCGTTCGCATCCTTTAGTGAACTCGGACTCAACTCAACGAGCTCGGATGCCTAGTTACATCTCACGAACTCGGACTCAACTCAACGAGTTCGGACGCTCGCATCCATAAGTGAACTCGGACTCAACTCAACGAGTTCGGATGCCCAAATATCCCAGTGACATGTCACTTGTATCCTAATCCATTCCTAAGGTTCAACGGGACAATTTTCCCAATCATATGTCTCAACCATCTTCTACAGAATACCGATACTGATACTCGGTAGTATTTCACATTTTCCAAGTATATCACATAATTTGACATATTATCAAACAATTGTCACAAGTATGATATTTCATAATAATTATCATATCATTTAAATAACATAAAAACATTTAAAATAATAACTATGTTACCAACATTTACATATGAACTTACCTCGTATGCGAAAATGGCTACTTTTACCATTTCATCCACAACTTGGTATTTTCCCTATTTTAGCTCGAATTTCAGTTTTCCTTGCTCTATCATTTAAAATATAGTCTAATTAGGACTCACATTATTCAAATTGACCCAAAATCATATTTTGGAAAATTTACAATTTTGCCCCTAAACTTTTGCATATTTACACTTTTACCCCAAAGCTCGTAAATTAAACTTCAGCCTATTTTCTTATGTTTTATGACATGCTGATCATTTTTCCCTTCTATGGCAACATCAAATTCTCACTCTAACATGTACTTATGACTATTAGGTATTTTTACCGATTAAGCCCTTTTGCTCGTTTTCACTTAAAACCGAGTAGCACAAGTTGTCTAACATAATTTAAAACCTCATATTCTATCATAAAACACCAAAATACACAAATTTCACCTATGGGTATTTTTCCAAATATAAACCCTAGGTTAAATTATTGCTAGCATAAGCTAAATCGAGCTACCAGGACTCCAAAAACGTAAAAATCATTAAAAACGAGGCTAGAACGGACTTACAATCGAGCTTGGAAGCTTGAAAAACCCTAGCCATGGTTTCTACTTGCTATATTCGGCCATGGGGTTGAAGATGAGCAAAATTGGCTTTTAATTTTGTATTTTAATTCATTTTACCCCTAAATGACCAAAATACCCTTACTACTAAACTTTCCAAAAATTCCATCAATGTCCAATTTTTGTCCATAGACTTATAAATTGGTAAAATTTCTATTTAAGACCTCCTAATTAATATTTCAAAACAATTTCATACTAGAAACTTCTAAAATGCAAGTTTTGCAACTTATTCAATTTAGTCCCTAACTTCAAATTAAGCACTTTATGTATAGAATTTCTTCACGAAATTTTCACACAATCATGCAATCATATCATAGACCTCAAAATAATCATAAAATAATTATTTCTATCTTGGATTTGTGGTCACGAAACCACTATTCCGATTAGGCCCAAAATCAGGATATTACAAAAAAACTGTCTTATCTTAATCAAGCTTGGCTCGAATAAAAAATAGGTCATATATTTTGTCTAAACTTACTTTTTAGATGTTGTATTTTTATTTAAGCTCTCATATATTTTAGACAAACCTTCAAGTTTGAACGAATAGTTCGACCCCTTGAGATCTACTCTCAATTTGCATACTGTCAATAATGCTAGTTGGTGCCTATTCTTTTTTGTTTTCTTTGGTTTTAGATTAGTGTCTAATTCAATGGTATGAAAGAACTATTTGAGTATTGATTAATTGTACTATTTGATCCCCATATTCCCAAAGTTCACGCTCTGAGACTAGAACTTATTTGCTGAAATTTCATTCCCCGGGAAACAGAAAAACAATCATATTCCCGTGCCCATTCCTTTGCTAGGGATCCAAATTTGAGCATGGCATTTGTCTCAATGTTATCAACTGCATCTTCATCAAGCTGAAGCAATTAGAAAATCTCATGAAAAGGCCACAATATTCATAATCAATACAATTGAATTGATATAAATTTGGATCCGGGAACGATACTTTTTCTAGTGATGTGCAGCCCTGTGCATTAGGTCCTGCAGATATGGTGGAAGCTCTGAGAGTAATTTAAGACTCTCGTAATGATCCATTAGCAAATATCTGTTTGATAATGGGACCCCTTTAAGGTAAACTTAAGCTTAGCTCCACTCGATTTCTGACCACCATTTTTCTTTGTTTCTGTTTGATAATGGTGCATGCATAATAATAGATGATTTCATCAAAAGGACTGCCATTGTTATACTATAAAATAACCACATTTAAGTTTTGCCCTATTTGCTATAATATAATTTGTGTTTTTCTTATATTGTAGATCATAGTTTAGGATTAGCGAGAAAATTATTGTAAATGCTAAGACTCAAGTTCAAATATATCTGATATTAAATGAATGTATAAACCAATTGGATTAAACACGAAATTATACGAGGAATATCAGGTATAATTAATAGTCAATTCTAAGTGACTAAGTCATTGATTAACAATTCCAGCAATGCATCCTTTCAATTAAAAGAACAGTGAAAAGCATAGATGAGATTAGAGAAGTTAATATCTCCTCCAACAAGACTCTATTTGGGATTCACTTCTTAATAACTTCAAAACTTTTTGTTGCCATTCATGAATTTCCTTTTTATGTACTTCCTTAGGATACTAAGTTGTGTATGTGGACGATGCTATTTTTGCAGGAAATTAAGATTATAAATAACTAGTCAACAAACCAAAATTAACCCTAATTTCAAATATCCATCTTTGTTCTTTTTTTAGTAAAATTTAGCCATTGACCTTTAAAAAAGAGTCCAATCACCTTTCTTTAATAAAAATGCATACTAAAACATTAACTTTTTTAATGATATTGGTGTCTCAACTTATGTGGTAATCCATATGTATTTCATGTAGACAAGACATTGTTTGTCATATATATCACGTCAACAAATAATTTTAAATGATTTCATCACAATGACATTATTATTGACACTAATCATGATTCGAGAGTGTGACATGTCTCAAACTTAATAATGTTATAAAATAGTTAACCACAGGATAATTTCAGAGAAAACCAATCTAGAATAAAATAATGCAATGCTTAGGTACAGGATAATTTTCATTATTTGCAAATCTCAGGTAAATTTAACACAGCAAAATCTGCTAATTGCTAAATGACACCCATTTAGTGACTCAAGTCACTGATTACCAATTCCAATATGCAACATCCTTTCAATTCAAAAACAGAGTAAAACTCTGGAATTTTAATGACGAAAATTGATTGAAGTTCCACCCAAACTGACTTGATAATCAAGTCAAATGGCTCTATCATGAAACCTGTTCAAGTTGGCATGCATGCAGCAAATGCAGCCCAGCAAAGTTGAAGACACCTTAAGAGACAGTAAGCAAAAATGCGAGCCTGTCAAAGGTGCAAGCTCAGCCTAGTGAGAGCAGCAAAGTGAAAACCTGTCGGATTGCAAGCCAAAATGGCAGACTGAAGGCAAGCAAACTATACTTGCAAGCTGTTTATGCAAGAAGAAACAGGATTGTAATGAACAAAGGAACAAGGCAAGATGTATTTAAAGACAATTTATTTTTGCTGGATGAAGTATGAGAGACTGTCAAGTTCAAAAGCAGACCAGTAGTGTTGAAAATTGGCCTACTATGCTGCTGTGATATTTTTGGTTGAAGTGCATGCAGCTTCTAAACATGCTGCAGCACATATGCTTGCTGTAACAGCAAGGTTCACTGATTTGCGAGCTCAGCTAGGAGTATGTAGCATGCAAGCCAAGGAGGAGTGATGAAGTTGGCATGCATGCAGCAAATGCACCACATGAAGCAGCCAAGAAGCAGAACAAGCTGCAAAGCCATACTTATGCTGGCTAAAGTTCAAGCTGCTGTTCATTTTGTTACTTCAAGCACTAGTTTAGTTTTTTAGTTCAAAATGAACTGAGTTAGTATAGTTTTTAATGTAATTAGGTGCTGATAGATTGATAAATCAGCTTACCTATGTGTGCAAGTAATGTTTTCATAATTCCAATGTAACTTAGTGGTGTTAAGTGGATGTTTAGGTGATGTAGTTGACTATAAATGTTTTGTTTTTCTTATTGAAAAATTGAGCTAAATGAGCTGAAGTCATAGCTCCCTTGCTGCACATTTGTGAGCAAGTAAAAATACTGTCTTGTTCTGTCCTGTATTTCTTCCTCTGCTCTGCTCCTCCTCCAAAATCCCCAACAAAACCAACTCTTGTTAATACTTCTTCCAGTGTTTATGTTGGGTTCCTCCATGGGATACGCATAAGCTCATCAGTCCATCTTGAGAATGAAACTGTGATGGGTGGCCTTTGAAAATAACATCCATCTCCATGTGTTCATTCCATGAGTTCTGAGATACGAGCAACTGTCAAATTCTGCATTAATATTGATAAATCAGGTAAAAACAAGGCCATGAGGATGCAAAAAAATCACAATGAAACAAAGGTAATCTACCTCTACAGGAAGGCTAAATTGGCAAGAGTAGCATATGGTTCCTCTAAAGCTCCAAAAACCAGAACGCGTTGAACCGAAGTTGGATGACTTCAACAAGGCTAATATGTTGTCAACAAGCACTGCCTCAATATCTCAGTTCAACCACAAGTATATTGCAAGCTTCCTCATCTGCTTTCCTTACATCAATCACTGGCATCTTCACTCCCTTCACATCAGCAAATTCAAACAGTCAAAGCTTAATCTCTAGGTTTCGGCTATCTTATACTACACTGCATTAAGAAATGTGAGATAAAAAAGGATTTTGCATTGGTGACAACCTTGACATTAACACCAGAAATTTTGTGGGAACTTGTTTTGTTGGTGAGGATGAAGATATCAAAATCACCCTTACTCTGCAACTGCAGTTCCAGTAGAGTATTGAATCTGCGTACGGCTTGACTTTCATGCAAGTTTTATGAAATTTAAAAGATAAAGCACAACAAATAGCAAACATTTGGATCAACAAAAGCAACCTTTCTGATTAACATATGCATAGAGAATAGTTGGAAGGTTACATTGTCTAACATTAACCAAAATCAGAAATCATGTAATCAGAATATGTATTCACTAACTTTTTAAAGGAAATATGAAACATAAATCTTACTTACCCCCTATCACACGAGCACTCACCGATGTTATAAACTGAACAGGTTGAATGAAGCCCACCGCTGATCTTATGATTTAAAAATACAAAGCATGAAAGCAATAACAAGTCAACTGCCAGAAATAATTTAAGTACGAATGTTATTATGTTAATATCTGAGTTTTGGTACCCATCACAGCTTCCTATGGATATTTTATGTACTCCAAAGCAGAATCATTTTGCTACTGTATTGATATCTCAGAGTTGCCATTCGGTTTTCCTCCAAATTAATTAATATGGAGAATTTCCTAAACAATGAAGCTGAATGAAGCCCACCATTGATCCTATGAATAAAAACCAACCAATAACTAGTCAACCGCAAAAAAGAATCAAGTATGAATCTTGATATCTGAATTTTGGTACCCACCACGGCCTCCTATGGATATTTTATGAACTCTAAAGCAGAACCCTATTAACAATGGCAGAAAAAAATAGTATGATCATTTATATGATAAACCAGAAATTGTATCTCCTCAAAAGTAGACCCAAAGATGAAAACATGTACAACTATTTCAATCTTTTAGTCCCTCCATCCCTTTCTTCACCATTATTGCTAAAACTTCTTTTGTACCAGCAGGTCTCTTTGCATCCCCGTGAACTGACAATATATATATTCAACTAATTTTTGAAGGAAATATGAAACATAAATCAATGCATGAAGAAAATTTACTATTAACAATGGCAGGAAAGGACAAAAATGTGTATAGTAATATGAAAAATGAAATGAAACCCTTACCTACGCAGTTGGAAGACTTCATTGAGAACTTGTATCTCCTCGAAAGCAGACCCAAAGCTCTAAAGGAATAAAATATATATTTCAATCTTTGAGACCCTCCATCCCCTGCACCATCATAGCTGAAGCCTCGGTTGTGTATCACCATCAACTTCCTCAAAAATTGCATCTTCTGCAGAGTAAAGACTGTCGTTGGATTCATCAGTGCTCATCTCATTCAAGTTGGGGTTTTCACTGGATTCAACATTGCTATCGGCATTACTCTCTGCATCCACGTAAAATACATGAACACCACATCTCTTCACCTCGATACGCTTAAACATGAGAAGGTCTTCTCCTTCACAATCTTCTTCTTCATAATGTTCTTCTTCATCGAAAATGAGATATCTGATTTTGAATTCAAATGATGCCTCCTCATAATTCTTGTCTTCATCAACCATGTTGATGCTAGATAGAATAAACACGTAATCACCCATGAACTTCTCTGGCTCAGGAAGACTGGAGAAAAATATCACACTTCTCAACTTTTCATGGCCACCACCACCATTGCCACCACCGGCGCCTATAAGTTGGTACTCACAAATACATTCAAGACGTTCAAGGGCAGGGCAGTAAGTGAGATTAGCCACAACGCAGATAGCAAAAACCAAAAATCTACTCCCACTACCCCCATTTGGGGCTATCTTCAAACTTAAGAAAGAATTCTCGCTCTGACACTTAAACTTATTTCCTGAAATTTTATTTCCTGGGAAACAACAAATAAAACTTGGAAAGTCTTCATCGAAGTCACCCCAATCAAATCCCGCTGCCCATTTCTTAGCTAGGGATCCAATTTTGAGCATGGCATTTGCCTCAATGTTATTAATTGACTCTTGATTCAAGACGAAGCAATTACAGAATAGCATGGTAAACGCATGAAAACAAGGATCATCAGCATCTAAATAATCAAACTGATATAAATTTTGATCTGCAAAGGAAACTTTTTTCAATGATGTGCAGTCATGTACATTCAACTCGTGCAGATATGGTGGCAGCTCTGAGAGTAAATTGAGGCTGTTGCAACGATCCATACACATAAACATCAAGCTTGGTGAGGGCACATCAACAGTTGGAAACGAGGATTTGACGATTGGACAACCATCACTCGATGCATCTTTTGCCCTTGAGTTGGAAGACACTGAGTTGGAAGACAAGTCCACTTCTTCAATTTGAGTTCCAGATAGGTATAATCCTGTTAAGCTTCTTGGGATTTCTGGGGATCTGACGATTGGACAACCACTAAGATCTAGAACTTTAAGGGATTTCAACTTTGAAATATTGCTTGATACATCTTTTACCATTGAGTTTGTCAAGGTCAACCGTTCAAGTCTGTCGAGACGCTCAATGAAATCAGGTACCTTTTTTATTCCGGTTTCTGATAAATCTAACTCATAAAAGTTATTTGGGATCTCCGGAAACTTCTTGAGACTACGACATCCCTTAATGCGAAGGGTTTTAAGTGATGTCAAATGGGCGAGGGAAGGAAGTTTAACCAAACTTTCGCAATTCTCACAGTCAAGTCTTTCCAGGTTGAGGGCTCCTAATAAATTAGGGATCTTCTTTAAATTTTTGCAACTAAAAAGGTTAATTTTTCGTAAATGAACAAGATCCTGCACATGATGAGACCATAAAGTAGTTACAGCATCATTTACTTAGACTTATCAAAATAAAAATTTATATTTGATGTATTGGGTGTATTAATTAATACATCAATTTCCTTCTTTTAAAAAATAGAATAAAATCTTTTATAAATATATATTTTTTAAAAATTTAATAAAAATTGTTATTTAAATGCTATATAATTATAAGTTCTTTTTCTTGAAAAAGAAGAAAGTATAAAAGTATATATACCTGATGATTATCTTCATTCCAAAGTTGTTTCATGTTTCCATGTGGCAATTTCAACACGACAATGTTCTTTGGATTAAAATTTGATGATAAAGATGTGAAGGGGTAATAATCCCATTGAAGATACCTTAGCTCATCGGGAAGAAATAGAATATCAAGTTGGCATGTAAACAACTTCTTATAATATCCATGTTCCTCCAACAACGGATTCGAAGAAAAATAGAAGATGATATATTTAAGATTAATCATGTTTTGAAAAACAAGAGGGTGCCGGAACCGTAGATTATCCATATGTGACATGTCTGACGTTATTCCTTTAATTTGATCAGTCCCCTAATAACAAAAATCAATTTAACAAAAATTAGCATGAAGATATTTATGGGCATTGTAACTCATAAAAAAATTAAATTATATTAAGACAAGCGCAGACTAATTGAGCAGCTTTAGGAATTTTTAGATACAAAAATGTTTTCTTATTTTTTTTCAATGCATTAGCTATTTAACCAAGTCATAAACCTTGAGCAGATTTTACATTTTACCTAAGACATGATCATTATGTGTCCAAGACAATAAATATTTTAGTTTCTAAATACTAATTAAAATAGATAATACTTGATATAATATTGTATAGATTTAATTAGTGATGTTAAACCAAATGACAGTATCTCATTAAAGCATATTAAAAAAAATAAAAGAATATAAATACAATTAGTGCTTACTTGATAAAATGTGAGCACTTGTTCCACGTGTTTAGGACTCCATAGCCTACTGCACTTTCCAAGGGTTGTAGACTCTTGACAAGCAATGTCCTTTCCCATCTCTTCAAGCATATCATGCATAGAAATTATCCATGAATATCTCTCTTTGCTGTTTGTAGCATAAGTAGAAAATGAGATATTAATAAGGCACTTGTCGACCAATTTGTTTATTCCACACTCTGCACCCTTATAACAATCACTTAGAATATGTTTTGTTGTTTTCTCGGATTCCCCTTTAAAGAAGCATGCAATGTCAAGAAATATATTCTTCTCTTCTGGTTCTAGCCCATGATAACTGCTTTCCAAAGCCTTCAAAATTTGTTTTGCTGGGGGACAGTCTTTTAGATTCGCCACCTTACTTTCCCAATAACTTTTAGGCCTTTTATATAAATCAGAACCCAAAACTTTAAGAGCAAGTGAATTACCTTGGGTGTACTTGACAAACCTACTAGATAGATCTTGAAAACCAACCGCGGGATTCAACTGCTTAAACGCAAAGGTAGAAAAAAGTTGAAGAGAGTCGTTATCATTTAACGCTTTCACCTCACGTATTGTGTCAGCTCCTCCACTCTCAAGCACTTGTTTATTTCTAGATGTTATAATGATTTTGCTTCCAAAACCGAACTCTTTAACACCCATATAATCTATCAGGTTTAAGCCATCAACATCAACATCATCAACATCATCAAGGACAACAAGTATTTTGGTCTTGTTGAGCCTGTCTTGAGTTAAAGTGCAGGATCCTATGGAGGGGGTGCCTATATCAACTTTTGAATTCAATAATTTCGAAAGAAGTTCATTTCGTAAAGGTTCCTTTCCTTCTTTTTTTATTTTCTCTCTAACATTTCCAAGAAACCGATGACTTTCAAACTCTGAAGAGATTTCTTTATATACAGCTTCAGCAAGGGTTGTTTTGCCTTGACCACCCATTCCCCAAAGTCCTAATACGCGACAGTCTTTTTGCTTAATCCGCTTCAAAATATTCTTTTTCTGATCATCGATTCCAACCAATTCATCTGAAGCACTTCTAAGCTTAATATTCGTCAACTTTTTTAAAACATATTCAACAACATTTTCAACGTACTTGGTTTCAGGTCTAGAAAAAAAAAACAATATATATATACAAGTAAATATGAAATCTAAAACAAAGATAAGTCGAATATAAGAAGATGAGAAAAATATAGTTACCTGTCAAATTTCCCTCCTTCTATATGCCACCCTTTTAATTTACCGATCTCTGCAAAAGCAGATTTCCATTTTTGTACTATATCAGCTGGTTGCTTTGATTTATGCTCTTCGAAGGACGTCTTAAAACTCCCACCAATATTTCGCACATCAGAAGGATCAACATGGTAAAAGATGGGAAGAACAATATGTTTGTCAGTGGGTTTGCGCTTGCTATCCATGATGTCAGAAAGTTCAACCAAGCTCGATATCGAAGAAGCATAGTCTTTAGATAAAACGAGGATCGAGAGATTTGAGGCCGAAATTGCTCGAGAATATGCTAGTGGAAGTTTCTCTCCTTTTTCCAGTGTTCCGTTATCGGGGAAGACATTAATTCTTACTTTTTCCAAAGCTTTGACTAGGTGATTGGAGAAGTTGAGGCGTGTGTCTTCACCTAAGCTTACGAAAACTTGATGCTTCATCAACTTTTGCATAACATGCGCAACAATACCCTTGATGTGCGTGGTTTCAAGTCTAGCAAATAATAGAAGAAGTATATATGAAATCCATTGGAAAATATGGACATCACATAAGGGTAATTACATTTTATTATTTACTATCATAATAGCTTAGCTTAAATTAATAGTGATTTAATTTGGTTAAAGTTTTATTGTGCTTTAATTATTAAATAAAGTATGAGTCAAATATGTGTAAATACTCTAGTAATTGAGTTCTAATTAAATTCTAATTATTGATTGTCTAATTAGGAATTAGAACTAATATGCTAAGGTTATAAATATTAGGGTTATGGTCCCCAAATTATACACAAGATATCTTTTCTAATATCCTATCATTAAGGAAGAGAGAGCAGATATTCTCTGAATTTTTTGTGTGCTAATTTGGAAGATCAAATCCTCAAAACCGGTAAAACTTCAAGGAATTTATGGATTCAGGTATACTTCCTCATTTAGTTTTATTCTTGATTATTTGACATGATAGATCCTGGTTTATTTAGTTTTATTTAAGAAAAATATTTAGAAAAAATAAATTCAGATTTTGGCTTTGAATTTTAATTAAGGATGTCTAATATTTTAAATAGATTAGTTGAAACAAAATGTTGCCAAAGTTACCTCTTTTGCGATGATTAGTTTATTTAAAATATTAAGATAATTACATGTTTTTGTGATTCATGCGTTTATTAATTGACCCAAAGTTAAGTTAATATTTGGTAGAATTTCAACGACAACTGTAGTGATAAATGTGTGACAATTATAAGGTACTTTATGTGAGCAATATGTTAGTCCAAAGATTAATTCATTGTTTGACATAATTTATTGTCAATATTTGGTTGTTACAACAAGAGTACCGCTTATTGTTAATATTATTGTCCAAAGACTTGATATTAATTTTGTGTTTGGTATCTTGAGATGAAATTAGCTATTATCTTTATTGTTTATTTATGAATATTGATGTGAGCTTATTTTTTGTTCTATATTCAGCAAATTCATCTTCTACTGCCACAATATCTGCTAATATAAATTCTATACCCATGCTTAATGGGACTAATTTCAATGAATGGAAAAGACACTTACTTATAGTGTTTGGTTGTATGAACATAGACATTACACTAAGGGAAGAACAAGCTGCACCTCTCACTACGGAAAACACCCCTTATGTTAAAAGGGATTTTGAGAGGTGGGATCGTTCAAATTGCATGAGTCTAATGATCATGAAGCACAACATTTTAGAAGCTTTAAGGGGCATAGAATCTGAAAAGATTACTCAGGCCAAGGTTTATTTGACGAAATTGAGAAACGTTTTGCTAAAAACGATAAGTTTGAAATGACATCATTTCTAGCTTCTTTGAAGTCTATAAAGTATAAGGGTCAAAGAAATACTGAATGATTTAAGGGCCATGAGTTTTATGATCCCACAATTAAGAATATTTTTGAGACGAAAATTGAAACATTCTTTTAGGATGTTGAGTTTGGAGGGAGAAATAAAGTTAGAGACATTGCTTTTAATAAGGAATTGAATTCTAACTCATTTCCTACTATCACTTTCGATAATGTTTAGGTTCTCATACCTATTATTGATTAAGAATTGAATCTAAAACCTCAATAAGACAATATTGAACAACTCCTTATTCAAGATGAGGTAATTGTTCCAAAAGAACAAACTCAACAACCTCAAGAATAGATGTCATTAAAAAGGTCCACTAGAGAAATGGTTATAATGGCTTTAGTGGAATATTTTGACATTAAGCTACATCAAATGAATATTAAGTTAATGGTTTCTCAATGGTAACATTGATCATACATTTATATGGTGCAATTAGAAAACTTTGTGTCTAATAATTCAAAGTTAATGATTTGCAAAAAACTTCATCTATAGGCTTAAGCAAACTTCTGGTCAATAATATTACAAATTTTACCAAATGCTTATCTCATTCGGTTTAGAGATGAATTTTATTGATAATCATATATACCATAAGTTTAGTGGGAGTAAGGTTCTATATTTGGTTTTATATGTTAATGACATACTGCTTGTCAATAATAAATATAGCCTTAATCAATGCCCTAAGAATGATTTTGAAATTAAAAAAATGTATTAGATTTTTTACATTTTAGCAGTGGAAGGTTTAATGTATGTTCAGGTTTGTATACATTGGAATATTGTGTATACTATTGGGATGTTAGGCAGATATTTTAAGCAACCCTAGTTTGGACCATTAGATAGCATCCAAGAGGGTTATAAGGTATTTTCAAAGAACAAAAGATTACATGCTCACATATTAGAGGTCTAATCAGTTAAAGATCATCAGGTATATAGACTCCAAATTTGATAGAATATGGATACAATATTTTTTCACTAAGGTGCAAATTGTGAAAACAAATTGCAGCCTTTTATTCCAATAGCAATAGGAGTACATCAAAATCAAAGCACATAGACTTTCAGAGTGGCTAGGTGCCTATAAAGCATATTCGGACAAACTCTATGATTGCGGATCCGCTTACTACGGAATCACACCTAAGGTTTTATAAGAGCACTCTGCTCATATGTGTGTAATGTCATTTAAAGGATATTTAGTTTTAGTGAGAGTTTGTATTTTTAAGTGCTTTTATGTTATAGACATATTTTCAGTTATTTTAGTTTAAAGATATTAAGTTTATTTTCTGTAGAAATAAAGTTTATTTGGTTTATTCACACTCTAATTTTCGTAAGGTTTGATCTCACTAAGGAGGACCAGTTGGAAATAGACATGTTTATATCATATTGCATATAATTTCCATGCTACACATCAATACTTATCTATGTCATTTGATTGTGTTAATATATGTGATTAGGGATGGATTTAGTTATGATATATATAAAGAAAGTCGCATTTGTTCTATGTTAACATAATTAATGGACGAGATTGTTTGGAATACCTTTTAGATATGATAGTAAAATTTTGAGTTCATAAGGTTATATAATGACATGTAATTATAAAGTAATTAGTATATATATGTGGTTAAAGTAGGAGATTGTTGGAAAATATGGACATCACTTATATAATAAGGATAATTACATGTTATTATTTACTATCATGATAGGTTAGCCCAAATTAAAATTGATCTAATTTAGTTAAAGTTTTATTGGGCTTTAATTATTAAATAAAGTGTGGGTCAAATATGTGTAGATACTCTAATAATTGAGTTCTAATCAAATTCTAATTAATGATGGGCTAATTAAGAATTAAAACTAATATGGCAAGGTTATAAATATTAGAGTTATGATCCTCAAATTACACATAAGATATCTTTTCTAGCCCCATCATTAGGGAAGAGAGAGCAGATATTCTCTGAATTTCGTGTGTGCTAATTTGGAAGATCAAATCCCCAAAATCCGATAAATCTTCAAGAAATTTGTGGATTCTGGTACGCTTCTGTATTTAATTTTATTCTTAATTTATTCTTGATGATTTGACATGATAGATCCTAATTTATTCAATTTTATTTTAAATTTATTTTACAAACCTAACATCCGAAACACAGATAAGTTAGACATAAGGAGATGATACAAATATAGTTACCTATCCGAGATGCTTCCATCTATAGGCCACCCTTTTAATTTACCAACTTCAGCAAAAGCTGTTTTCCATCGTTTCACTTCATCAACTGACCTCCTTATTTCATGTTCATCAAAGGATGTCTTAAAACTCCCACCAAGATTCTCCACATCAGAGCGGTTAACATGGTAAAAGATGGGCAGAACAATTTGTTGTTTGGTGCGATAGCGGTCCATGATGTCAGAGAGTTCAGCCAAGCATGATTTCGAAGAGGCATAATTTTCAGACAAAACGATGATTGACATATTTGAGGCTGCAATTGCTCGAGAAAGTGCTGGTGCAAGCTGCTCCCCCCTTTCCAGTTTTTCTTCATCGAAGAAAACATCAAGTCTCTTGCTTTCCAAAGCTTGAAGTAAGTAAGTGGTGAAATTAAGGCGCGTGTCTTCACCTCTGAAGCTCAAGAAAACATGATACTTCATTAGAGTAGAAGATGAAGAAGAAGCCACGAAAGAGTATTGAAGCAAAAGGGAGAAAAATAAAGGAAGTGAGTTTTGCTCGGTTTGTGGTGTTATTGTAAGAAGAAAGAGTGTAAAATATGGATCATCTTTGGTATCCTTTTATTAAATGGGAAAGAAATTTAGGCGTTGTCCTTGGACTTGAGCTTAGCCAGTTATCTTTCAGTCAACACAGTGGTTACTTGTCGCACCACATCAGATAATACACAAAGGCCATGTAAGAGTGTGGATTTTGAGAGGAAGAAGAGAGGAAAATACACAAAGGGAGCTTTTACCTAATTATCTGAGTCAAGAAAAGTGTCACCCTCACACTTTCCAGGAAATGACAGACTACTTTCTCGACATATTTTACCCACAAAAGTCAAGGTCTTTATTTGTTGAATTAAAAACCATTTAAATGAAACCAACTCCAACTAAAGCCAAATCATTTGAATTTTTTACGTTTCTTTTTCTAGTGTTTCTTGGAAAAGAGATTGAAGATTCTTAGACAAAAGCATAGGCGACGACTTGAGCTCAGCCAATTATCTTTAGTCATCACACTTGTTACTTGTCACACCACATCAGATTATCTTTTACCTACAAAAGTGAGTATGTTTTGATGGTGGAGGGGTAATTAACTAATAATCATTGTGCGTGTGGACCTCTTAAAAACTGCACCACTAACGAAATTAGCCAATTCGAAAAGGGTCCAATTTTGTTTTTGGTCCCTCTACTATTCTCAAACTAGAGATTTAGTCCTTCTACTTCAAAATGATATCTTTATTTTTAAGTTGTCATTAGTTAATTCAAAATGATATCTTTATCTTTTAGTCAACACAGTTGTTACTTGTCACACCACATCAGATAATTAATTCTCTTTATTATCTTTTACCGACAAAAGTGGAGGGGTAATAATCATTGTGCGTGTGGACCTCTTACAAACCGCACCACCCATGAAACTAGTAACTCCGAAATGATTTCTACTATTCTCAAATTTGAGATTTATTCTTATTTGTATGTAATTTTTATCTTCAAATTTAAGATTTAATCTTTCTATTTTATTTTTAGAGTAAACTATTAAAATAGTCACTTTTGTTTATTTCGGGTTATATTTTAGTCACTTATGTTTGAAATGTTATGTTTTAGTCATTTACATTAATGTGTTGTAACATTTTTAGCTACTGAATAGTGTAACGGTAAGCTGACATGGCACGTTAAATCATCATTTCAAACAAAAAATATTAGGTTAAATTATACAATTGGTTCCCATATTTTTTATTGAGCAATTTAATTTTTTTTAAATAACAATATTAAAAGGGAAGAAAATAGAAAGAGAAATAGAATAGAATGAAAAAAAAAAAGAACATAAAAAACCCAATTACCATATGAACCCATGATAACCACACCAAATAAA
The DNA here is from genome assembly GCF_007990345.1 of Gossypium hirsutum. NCBI lineage: Eukaryota > Viridiplantae > Streptophyta > Magnoliopsida > Malvales > Malvaceae > Gossypium > Gossypium hirsutum. The sequence continues at coordinate 116,422,886 of NC_053433.1, read as the reverse complement.
ACACCAAATAAAACAAAGTGCATAAGGATCCTATTCATATGATGTAACACCCTAAACCCAGCCTAGACGAAAAGACCAAGTCTAGAATGTCACATCACCTTACCAGAACACAGTCCAACTTAGAGCAAGTTTTATCAATAAATAACTAAGTCTTAAATCCATCAACCATTCAACATAATTCAATCTTAAAACATAAAGTCGAAAAACAAATAACAAGTTTAAACACACACATATATTTAAAACAAGACCATTAGATGACCGAGTCCCGCATTCGCTGACTGCTCAGTTTTGGGAGGTTACTGAAATTCATTTAGTCTAGTTAATACGTTGCAACCTAATGTAAAATATAAATAAGCTCAACGTACTTAAAATAACTCAGATGTCATTGAGAGTTCGGATAGCACCCTAGACTTAAACCTCCTCGAGAGCCATCAGCAGGAATATCAATACCATTGAAAAAACTACAATGTCTCCTAACAACCTCCATTTTTTTCGTACTCAATTTAGTCTCCATAAAGAAGATAATTTGAAGATGATAAATCTTCAGCATATACTGAAGTCTTCTAACTGCTCGCAAACTCCCCAATCCATGAATATTCCAGCATAAGATTTTCATGTTTTATGGTCGACTTGCCGAATGGCAGCCGCTGATATTTGTTTAAAATGAGTTGAATGCCCACCAGCAACCTCTAATGAATCCAGACCAGTAGAAACATTAGAGCCCATGATATTAAACCTCTATCTTTTTTTACCATCCTCATCGATGAGAGGTTCTTCTTCTATTTCACAGTCAGTATTCGCCACCTCCAATCCATTTGACCGGCCCAACCCATTTGAAATACTCTTTAGATTATCACCATCTAGTGAACACCTCACCATTTGATTTTTCCCACAACTCAAATCCTTTACGCCATTATGACTCAAATTATTTCCTTGCTGAAAACAATTCAAACAGTTAGAGATTTGGAACCTTTCAAATTAATCCCCAGAATAGGATTAATATAACCCCCAGATTCACGCCATTGATTATGACTTGAGTATTGGCTAAATTGATGCCCAAATCTAAATTTTCCAAAAGTGCTATACTCGCCATTCCCCCTCAACTAGATACTGTTGACAATGGAAACCTTCCTCCCCTGAGCCCTCAATGACAGATCCCAGCCCAACACCAATTCTTGCATTCCATATTGAAGCCTCTTTAGGCAAAAACTCTCCATGCCCAAGACATCCACATAAAAAACAAAATAAAGTTAATTTTTCATACTTAAATTTTACATAACCGGACATTGAATCAGAAATCATAACTTTTTTTCGTCTTTTCAGAGGACTTCGAACATCAAGTTGAACCCGGATATGCATATAGTTCATATACCCATTTGAAAACTGCTTCACATCGTACTCCAAAAATCTTCCAATAAAATTTCCAAATTGCACTGCCATTGAATCCCTAAAAAAACCTGAGGGCAAATCCTGAATCTGAACCCACCAATCTAAATACACCAAAGGAATATACATCGGGTCTACATTCTCTCCAATCCTATGAAAAATCAAAAGATGATTATTGAAGGTTCAAGGAGCACCTATAATAACCCTTGAAGTATCAATTTCATTAAAAAATTTAAAAAGAAAACGTTTCTCCCCCAGATCAGAAATTTGCACACCCTCCAAAGGATGCCAAATATTTGCCATAGTATTTCTCATTGCTGGAAAATGTACCACGCTAGCAGTAAGAAAACCTCCCACCAAGCAAAAGTTATACATAGCATTTTGTTTTTCTGCATCACCCGGTATAGAGAACGCCTCTTCTTCACCGTCATCTAAACTCAGATCCGCAATGTCATGCTCCATTACTTTTCACAGTAAAGGCAAAAGAAGATACACAATAATAATGATCACTGATAGCAAAAAGATAACAGAAAGTCAAAGAAGAGAGGAAAAAATGAATAAGAAACAAGACAAAACGTGTCAAAGGCGACATAAAGAGACGTGCCAAAACGGAAAACATTAATCTCTAATGAAAATTGAACTTAAGACACTATAATTATTTTTTTTAAATTTGATAAAATTTAATTGCTAATATTATTATGGCTAAAATTTTCATGATTTGTTAATAGAACAAATTTAATGCTAATTCTGAATTTTTTTAATTTTTCAAATATAGCTTGATGGATGTAACTTAATTCGGTTTTTTAGGTTGATTTGATGAAGTTTAATTGCTAATTATATTAACTAATTATAAATTTTCATCAAAACAACTCTAAAACATAAATTCAATACTAAAAATTAATATTATTACCTTCAAATACCAAAATGTATAACTTTTATCAAATACAAAGACCATAAGTACTATGTGCAAAAAGATATAATTCTATAGATATAAGAAAAAAAAGTTATAAAAACTTAAAAAGCATATAAACATGTACTTGTATGCATAAAAAAAAGTTCTGAGAGTCACATATCAAGGGGAAGAATTTTCATTCTTTGTTGCATTATGAACTTAGTTTTTCTTATGCGTTTTTCAACTATTTGTGGAACTTTCATGAAAATTCATGGCTGAATTACGGAATGTGATCTTAATTATGGAAGATTTGCTTAAGAGCAAAGACGAAACTATACAAAAATATATTCTTTATAAGTAGGAAGTTGAAAACCAACTTAATAAAAAGATTAAGATGGTGAGAAGTGATCGTGGTGGTGAATATGTTGAGCCTTTTGAATACTGTACACAAAATGGCATTATTATGGAGGAACACCACCATAGTCTCCTCAATCAAATAGAGTAACCGAACAGAAAAATCAAACTCTAAAAGAAATGATGAACACTAATAAACCATAAAAATCTCATGCTTAGCATGTTTTTGGATGATTTATTATTTAATTTAGTGAATTTGATGCTCTTAATCCTTTAAATTCATGTTTCTATACTTAGGAGAGCATTTGGGAACAAAAGGAGCGAAAATGGGCCAAAATCGAAGTTTTCAGGATCCACACGGCCTGGGCATTTTCCACACGGGCTGGGCACATGCCCATGTGTAACACCCCTTACTCTTACCCGAGATCGGGACAGGGTGCGAGGCATTACTGAGCATATACAGAGACATTTTGGGAAAACGACTATAAAATTTCGTTTCACATTCAAACCAATCAAATAATATCATATTGTCCCTATTGTGGGCCTACTAGGCCCAATTCACGTATTAAAAATGATCCGGGACTAAATCGAGAACTTAAGAAAAGTAATAGAAAAATTTCATGTTTAGGTGATATACGCCCGTATATCTATCCGTGTGGACAATTTCAAGTCTATTTTCCAAGCCATTTGTCACCCTTAATAACCTACATACATTTATACATTTCCGTAACAATTGACATGGCATATTTGAGTAATTATATATCCACAATCAAGACAGAAGTATGGCATTCTCACAACAACACATAACATATTACCAACCATGCATGGCAAGCAAGCATATGCACATCACCAATATCAGACATAACATGAATAGTTAGATTTATAAATCAAAATCATTAGCTCACTAAAGACCAATATATTTGGCCAAATTATAATAACACATGTTAAAACTAGGTCCCTATACATGCCACTCACTTGTTAATTCAAGCATATTTGTTTATACTCTCAAGCTGTTGGCTTGATAGTGTGATGCTGCCTCCAACGTTTCTCCAACCCCGAGCTAACTTGACAACATATTAAGCTTGGAAGCTTGGTCAAACCCTAAACATAGCTGCTCTTGGTACATTCTGTTGTAGCAAGAAGAAAGGAACACATTTTGGGTTTAAAATTTATCTTTTAATTCATTTTACCCCTAAATAACCAAAATGCCATTTTTACTATTCTTTCAAACTGTACCCAACCAAGGCCATTTTTGTCCAACAAGTTATAAAATGGTTTAATTATCATTTAAGGACCTCCCATTTAAAATTTCATGACAATTAGACACCTCTAACATATAAAACTCAACTTTTGCACTTTTTACAATTTAGTCCTTTTTACTAAATTGAGTGCCCAAACGTCGAAATTTTCGAACAAAATTTTTACGAAATCATTCCGTCATAAAACTATAATAAAAATAAAATTTTCCTCATCGGATTTATGGTCCCGAAACCACTGTTTCGTCTAAGCCTAAAATCGAGATGTTACACCATGTGATCCACACGGGCAAGCCATACGCTCATGTGCCAGCCCATGTTGGTATCGCTCCCTGTTTCCCAAACACACGGAAAAAGCCAGTTTTTAGGATTTCTAAACATTCAAAAGTCTATAAATACATACTAGAAGAATACTTAAAGGGTAGACACAGAGTAGAGAGCAAAAATTACTCGAAGAACGCCAAGGGATTCAACTCGGAAGCAGGATCTCCTTCAAGACTGAACATCTCCCTTCAAATTCTCTCGAAGTTTTTGGGTTTCTTTATGTTTTGTTGTTTTCCTATTTTTGAGATATCTATCCCTAAAATTATGAACTAAAATCCCTAGATACCTAGGGAAGATGAAACCTATGATGGATCTTATTATTTAATTTTTTGAATTATATCATAAATACTTGTTCTTGTTCTTAATTATGTGGTCTTAATTCTTGCTTTAATATTTTTAGGATATTAATTCGAGTTTGATGTGCTTATTCAGTGGAGCGAAAATCTCTGTTTAAGAGTAGATCTTGCATAATTAAGTGGACTTGCATGCAACCCTAGAAATAGGGTGACATAAATCTATCGGATTAGAGTCAAATCTAATAAGGGAATCCATAGATTGAGTTAATGCGACAATAGGGGTTTTAATTAGAAAGAGATTTCAATTAATCAACCTAGAGTCAATTGTTCTTAGTCTCGAAAGAGATATTAACATAATTTAGGGATTTCTACGAATCAAGACAAGTGAATAAATCATTTGATTCAGAGTTAGAATAATAAGTGAAGTCTAGGTGGATTCTTCCTTGGGTGTTGTCTTTATCATTGGTTATTCGATTATTTCCTTCACTATTTGTCGCGTTCATTAGTTAATTAGTTTAGTTAATTTCAGATTAAAACAAATCCTTTTTTATTTTAGGCTAAATAATAGAAAGATAGTTAATACTGGTACTTTTAGTCATTGTGGATACAATATTCTGGACTCACCATAGCTACACTACCATTCGATAGGTGCACTTGCCTTTGTTGTGATCGTAGTCTGCTTTAGTGAATCATAAAACGATCATCAAACACCTTGCTAGAAAGCTTTGGGTTATTATAGGAAATGTGGAGGGAAGATTTTCTATGAACTAATTACCTTTTAAATAAGGTGCCTCGCAAGAAAAGGGACAAGACACTGTGTGAGTTATAGAAAGGTAGAAAACCATCTTTCAACCACTTGAAAGCGTGGGGGTGTCTTGCTAACGTAATGTAAAATAGTAAGTCGAGACATATGCGTCATTGACATGATATTGTTAAACAACAGATCTCAAACAGAGTTATCTCTATTGATTTTGTAAAATCAAAAGATAACATGCAGATTCGCTAACTAAAGGCTTAAATCGAGATCATGCTGATAAAATATCGAAAGAAATGAGACTAAAGCCATGAAAATAAAAGGCGCTATGTGAAGGAAAACCCTACTTAGCTGACTGGAGATCCTAATATCTAGGTTACTGTGGGGTTATTATCCCAAGTCCATTCCTATGATGTAAACAGTGACTAAAAATGGGATAGGTTAAGTAATACTTTTAATGATCGTTGTGTGTTTCGGTGAGTCGAGCAACATAAGCTACCTATGTAAGAGTAAAATAGGGTCGCTTCGAGGACACTATTGAGGCATAGTTCTCTCACCACATCGAGTCAATATTTTTCGTTAAAACTATCAATTTTCATTCATGTGGGGGATTGCTAGAAAAAAAAATAATTTTTGGAAAATTTATAGCATATTCTCGATTGGTAAAGGTGGAGAGTTGAATTATAAAATTATGGTTTTATATTATACTCCATGAGACCTTTACAACAATATATCATATGCTCAAAATGGTTGAGTTATGAATGAGAAATTGATGCTCAAAGTAAGCTACTTTGAATATTTGTTGTGGAGAAGAAAAGCTTAGATCCCACATTGGTTAAATACCAAGTGTGAGATATGTATATATATGAGAACTCACTTGAAGGGTTATTGAATGACTAAGATTGAAACTTTGCCTTGTGTGCAGGGGGGATGTAAATCCAAATCCATCAGGGTTGGTTGGGTTGCACCTGCACGTAGTGGGTAACATAAAATGTTTGGATCGATCAAGTCCAAAAAGAGCCTACGAATATTTTAGCCAAATACATAATTTTTTTCCTTAGCAGATATTATACAGAATCTGTGTTAAAAGGTCAAATATCTTGATTTGATTTGATTCCAATAAACTTGGTTTGATTTTATTTAAATTGATTTAAAGGCTCATTTAATGCAAATTTGTATCCTTATTCATGGAAATTTTCAAAATTCCACCATATTGAATGCCTATAAAAACGTGTAGAATTCTTTACATAGAGACACACAACGAATTTTTCACTCTCAAAAATTTGTTTCTTTTTCCTCTCCAAAATTTTCAAACATTTTGGTGATAGAAGAAGGCAAGGTTTGTTCGTTGATCATTGCAGAGGTGGTACTGTCGCAATAATCTTGTTGTTGTATCCTAGGAGACAAACGACCAACGTTTCTCCAAGTACCATAAGAGCAGCCAGATCTGTCTTAAGGAAATTGTGAAAACAAGCCTCAACATCTAGTAAAACTCGATTTCCTTATTCAATTTTTGGTTTTCCAAAATCTTATTTTTTTAATTGTTTTCAAATCTGGCGTTTTTACATAAATATAAATATTTTCTTATATTAATTTGTTTTATTTGTTTATATAATTATTTATATTAATTTTTGTTCACTAATGTGTTTTGTCCAACATCTTGAATTTGTTGTATATCATCTCATCAAAATGAATGCACAAACCAATTCCAATGTTGCATCCTTTCAATTCCAAAACATCAGGTGATTCAAGTGAAATTAATTCAAGTTTTAGCCTAAACTGATGTAACAATCAAGTGAAATGGCTGTGCATTGAAACCAACTCTTCACTTTGAAGTTCCAACAAAACCAAAATCAATCGGATTTGTTTCAAATTTCTTTTTTCCAAGTGTTTATGTGGGTTCCTCTATGGGGTAAACATCAATCTAGCTTGAGAATGAAAACTGTGATAGGGTTGGCATTGAAAATAACATCCAGGCTCCATGTCTTCATTCAACTTGTTTTGAGATAAGAGCAACTCTGCCAAATTCTGCATGCATTTATATAATCAGGGGAAAAGAATGCCATGAGGATACTAATAATCAGAATGAGTCCAAAGTAATTTACCCAAGATCATATGCTTCCTCTCAAGGGCCAAAATCATTGAGTAGAAGAAATTAAAGATCTTAAAATTCAAAAGTATAGGCGATGACTTCAGCTTAGCCAATTATCTATAATGAAAATAAGAATGGTCAAATTAGTAAGGATTATTATAAACATAGTAAACAACGCTGCATATAGATATATACATTTGACTCCAATGAAGAAAGGTTAAAAAGAGGGAGACAAATAAACAAAGAAAATAAAATAAGAAAACAAACCTTGCAGCATCATATGAATGGAATCCTTATCCAAGTGGGAAAGAGGTGATTTATTTAATTACCCATTGCTGCATACCATATGAAATGGATCCTTATGCAATCAGTTTTATATTGAATATGTTGTGCTGGGGTTTGGTGATTGGTGATTGGTGTGTACTCTCAAAGTCATGGTCTTCCAATGGGACAAATTTGTGATGCAAAATAATGTTTTTTTATTGACTAAATTAGTTGGGATTGTTATAAATATAAAGAGTATTGTCAACTTTACTCGCTATACTACCCTTCATATTTTTATTGACTAAATTAGTTGGGATTATTATAAATGTGCGAATATTAACTCTTTCTCTCAAGTGGATATTTTATATTATTTATTTTATACAAAAATATTATATCCGATAACAAAATTTTAGCCGATAATAAACCACCACATCATATAAACATAAAAATTAATTCTTTAATTCTTTAAATTTTTTGTTTTCTTTTACATTATTTTTTTTTACTATTTTTGTTTTTATTTTTTCCTTTTTTTTGTCCTTTTAGCAATCTCGGCATTAGTTTATAATAAAAATATAAGAAAAGAAAATTATTTCTTTTGATTAGTGATAAAATAGCATTTATCTTCTTGAACAAGAGAAGGGATGTTGCACTTAGGTTTTTGAATACTTGAGACGCTCATATCTAAGAAAAGAGAATTATTTTGGCCAACAAAAAGTGAGGACACTTCTTCAATTCAAGTTTCACATAAATATAATTCTGTTAAGCTTAATAGAATTTTTGGAATTTTGGGATATTCAAGGGATTCCAACTTTGAAATATTGCTCGATATGATTTTAACCATTGAGTTTCTCAAGATCAACTTTCTAAGTTCAACGAGATGTTCAATTGAATCAGGCATTATTTGTATTCCAATTTCTGATAAACCTAACTCAGAAAATAAAAAGTGAATACGCAGGAAAGTATTTCTGATAAAGCTTTTTGTTTGAATGAGAGAGAAAATCCCCACCTATATGAACTATATTCATATTTTTTCTTAACAAATTTCCTGGATGAAGAAATTACGAAAAAGAATACCTGGCAATCATTTTCATTCCACAGTTATTTCATGTCACTATTATGTAATATTAAAACTTGAGGATAAAGATTTAAAAGGATAATTCCCTCAACAAAGATACTTTAATTCATCAGGAAGAGATACAATATCAATTTGACCTGCAAATAGTTTTTTTTTTCCAATATTAACGAGAAATGAAATAGATAAATTTAAGATTAAGAATGTTTCCGAAAACAGTAGAGCTTAATGGTAGCTTATCAATTTAAGAAATGTCTAACATGATTCCTTGGATTGATTCAGTCCAACATGATTCCTTGGATTGATTCAGTCCTCTAAAAGTAATTTATCAAGTATTAATATGAAACATAAATCTTCACTGACTGCCTATCGCATGAGCACTCACCGATGTTAGAAACTAAACAATGTGGTTGAATGAAGTCCACCCCTGATCCTATGAATTAAAAATACGACCAATAACAAGTCATCTGCCAACTAGAATTTAAGTATGAATCTTAATATCTGAACTTGGTACGAACCAAAAACCCTTATGGATATCTTATGAATTCCAAACCAGAATCATTTTGGTACTGTATTGAAATCTCCAGTTGTCATTCAACTTTCCTCCAAATCAATTAATATGGAGAGTTTACTTTGTTTATGTGATATTTCTAATGATCGTATAACTCTATGTAATCCAGCCTTCCTAAATGTCCCCAAAATATTCCACCGAAGACATATATTTGGTTTTCTATGTGATAATTAAGATTTATGTTTCTTCGTCACTTTTTAAAGCGTGGTTTACCAAGTAAACTTGACGATTCTCTTGTATTATAATAATCGCATCTGATTTGACAATAATCACCAAACCCAACTAATATCATTCCGGTCCACAAAAAACCATTAACAAATACATGATTTGAAGACCTTGACTATGATTTTACACACCAATCAGCATTTCTCAAACAAATGTTGTGTGTACCTAACCTTTGAATTTTCTTTTAACTTTTTCTTGGAATCAAGTATTTTCAAAAATATTAAATACATTTGATGTTTACACTATGATGCTGAGTTTTGATAATTAAGAATTGTGTACCTAACATTTGGATTCTTTTTTTAGAAAATATATGTGAAGCATAATTTAGCAAGTAAACTTGACAATGCACTTATGCTTATAATATATATCCCTACTAATTTGATTCATCATTATTTTTAGAAGTAATCACTAAACTATTAATGTGTTTCTACTTTAGTCACCCAATTTTAAAAATAATTCTATTTTAATCACTAATGTTATTGCCATTCGATTTAATGAAAGAACGATCAAAATATAAAATCTGGATGATGTTAGTAACTAAAATAGAATTTTTTGAACTTGAGTGATCAAAGTATAAACACACAAATAATTGGATGATTATTTTTGTAATTCATCCATATTTTTATTGTTTTTAAATTCTTTTTTAATAAACATTCACTAATTTTTTTCTTGAAAGATACAAGAATGAAAAGAATGTAGCCAAGCCAAGCTTTTAGAATTGGGAGTTAAATGTATTTAGATATCATAAAGTAATTGTAAGAAAGGGTAATTATTGAGGAGTCACTGCTTTATAATTATAAAAAAATTCTAATTCTCAATATTTATTTATCGCACACAGTGAAATTAATCTTAAAAAAAAATTCACCCTAACTAATTATCTATGCAATTCCTTCCATCTTCAATCCGAATTGGAGAGTGTAATGTTTTAAACTCAGTATTAGAAATGTATTTAGGATGTTACAATTACATTTACTTCAGTGTGACTCACAAATTACATATACATAAATTAGATAATTTTGAGGCAATTTAATTTCTTTTTTTAATTGTATCTTGTGTTTGAATGACCATAAAATCAAAGTTCTTTTGTCCCCCAAGTTAAAGTCTTTTCCCCTTATTTGATAATTTAATTTTGCTATTAAATTATTGATGAAAAATTATGAGCAATTAGAAACGATAGTAAATATTTTTTTTTAATTTTAATTTTTTGGTTTTTTTTTAGATTTAGGATCAAATTCAAGTAATATGTAAATATTAAGGGTTAAATTTATTTTTAATTATGACTGAATTGAAACATGTAAAATTTGAGGTTAAATTTGTTATTATACTAATTTTTGAACCGTTACCTCATCCTCCACCAAACACTTGAGGACACTTAACAGGAATAGACCAAAAAAAAAAAACATGATTAGTTAAGTGATCATTTTGAAAGTTTAAAAAATTTAGAGACCAAAAAAGAAACGTTAGCATAGTTGAACAACTTACAGTGTAGTTTACCCCAAAATAATTTACTTAAATAAAATATAATATTAAAGAACTGTTTAGTAATTTTTGCATTTAAAACTGTTTATATTTTAATGCACTGTAAATTATAATTTATGTGTTGAGGAAAAATAGCTTCACATGCATACATGACATTCGCTACTTTTTCTTTCCTCTTAACTTATTTTTCCTACTAAATACAATCTAAATTTATTTTCTTTCCACTTTTTCATTACGATCAAAATTTTCATAAATTTAAATAAATTTTAATTATAAAAATATATAATAAAAAATTTTGTAGATTAAACCTTATACAAAAGCAAGTTTAGATAGGAGATGTTTGAAAATTTTACCAAAAAAAGGCATTTTAATTAATTCATTTTGTTCATACTACTTGCCATTTGTATTCAAACGAAGTTTTTCATGGGTAGTGGGGTTTTCTTGTTACCCCTGCACCAACCAATGGGCTAAAATTTTCTTTTTCAGGTTAAATTGAGTACTTAAATAATCAAAATGCACAAAAAAAAAATTTTACCGTTAACTTTAATGACATTAATTTTAACAGTTGATTGTTTAACCTAACTACTCCTAATTTTTTTTTAGTTAAAGCCACCCATGTCACAATCACGGTGTGATATGTGACAAAAAAATTATAAAAAATTATAAAAATAAAAATCAATAAAAGTTATAAAAATTATAAAGTTTTGATAAAAACATATAAAAATTATTAAAAATTAGAAAATTTTTATAGAAATTGTAAAAAATTATAAAATAAAAATCATAAAAAATTATAAAATGTATCAAAAAGGTCTTTTAACCAGTAACTTTAACCATTGACCCTTAAAGTAACGACCCCTATTTCTTTCTTTTTTTTAGTTAAAGCTATCATGTGTTGCACTATAGCATGGCATATGACGAAAAATGATAGAAAATAAAAATCAATAGAAGTTATAGAAAAATTATAAAATGTTTATTTTGGTACGATAATTTTTTTTACAAATTTTATATTTCTCTATATTTTTTATAATTTTCTTACGATTATATAAAATTTTATAAATTTTTTATATTTCTATACATTTTTTAATTTTCTACGATTTTTATAAAAAAAAATTCTAATTTTATATTTTTATTAAAATCTAATAAATTTTATATTTTCTTTACATTATAAATTCACTCTTGAGTTCGAGTACATGTCGCCGGTCTTTCGAATCATATGTCGCTGCCCATTTCTTAGCTAGGGATCCAATTTTGAGCATGGCATTTGCCTCAATGTTATTAGTTGACTTTTGATTCAAGTTGAAGCAATTATAGAATAACATGAGAAACACATTATTATGATCACCTAAAGAAGCAAACTGATATAAATTTTGATCTGCAAAGGATACTTTTCCTAATGATATGCAGTCATGTACCCTCAAGTCTTTCAGATACGGAAGAAGCTCTGAGAGTAATTTGAGGCTCTTGCAACTATCCATACGCATATACTTAAAGGTTATTAGACCTCAAGCTTGGTGAGGGCACATCAACAGTTGGAAACTCTCTCGAACCGAACAGGGCGATAGTACACTGTAGCTTTTGAATACTTGAGGCCCTCATCTCTAACCACTCAAGATTACCTAGAGAGTCGAAAGGCAAGGACACTTCTGTAATTTGAGTTCCAGATGAGTCCAACCTTTTTGGGATTTTTGGAAATTTGATCACTGGGCACTAAAAACCAATTCACGAAGGAGTTCCAACTTTGAAATATTGATCGATGCTTTTTTCACCTTTGCCTTGCTCAACATAATCTTTGTAGTTTGTGGAGATGCTCAACTGAATCAGGCACGTCTTTTCTATTCCGGTTTGTGATAAATCTAAAGAACAAAAGTGACTTGGGACTTGAGGAAACTTATTGAGACTATAACATCCTATGTCTTCGCCCATGATTATGAGGTTTCATGAAGTTAAATTACATGATTAAATTGTCATAAATGTCAATTTATTTCTGGAAATTGCTGCTAGTAAATGTTACAATAGACCACAAGATACGAGGTGATATTTCCTCCTGTGGCATGAGCACCACTGATCTTTATGAATATTAGTATCTGAATTTTGGTACTCACCAAGGCGTCCTATAGATATTTTATGAATTCCCAAGAAGCATCTTTTTCGTTACCTTATTAAAATCTCCGGCTGCCATCAAAGTTTGTAAATGCGAAGATTCAACTTTTAAATTTATGGAATATTATCTTAGAAAAATAACTGTATGAAACAATTAGAGTAAACTCGATATTATTCGAAAAATATAAGGTGATGGAAAAGTTAATGCATAGTGACCTAAGTCTTCGGTTACTTCCTTTCAATGCTAAACAGAGTAAACATGTATGGGATTATACGAGTTTATATCTCCTCCAACAAGTCTCTGTTTGGATTCATATTAACTATATTGTGGAATAACAAATAAATAATTTCAAGAATTTATGTTACCATTCATGAATTTCCTTTTGTTGGAATTCCTTAAAACTTGCTGAAGAATAATGTTGAATTAAAGAAATACAAAATTTGGGTGAACTCAACTTGGCTCAAATATGCCAACAAGAGCCATCTGTTGGGAATTTCTAATTCCAAAAATCAAACTTTGGGATTTTAATTCAAGTTTTCAATGCTGAAATAATTAGAGAGGCAGTAACAAACATAGAAGTTTCAGCCCAAACTGATATCATAATCAAAGTACATGCATCATAAAAGCAAGTGCACCCTTTGTCTAAAGTACATTGGCTCTACCATGATATCATTTGGATTGGTGCAACTTTTTTTCTGGTTCATGTACATTCCACTGGTTGTGACCAAAGAACAACTTCCGCAAATTCTTGATTTTAATCCTTTGATAAATCTGAGGAAAAGAATGGAATGAGGAAGCTAAAAATCACAACGAGTCAAAGGTAATTGAAGATTCAAGACAAAGTATTGATTACATGTTCCTCATTTTTTTAAAAGCTAAAGCTCAGAGTGTCTTTCCTAAGATCACTGCCATCTTCATTCCCTTCATGGTCTTAGGTTTTTTTTGTTTAAGTGGGCTTATGCCTTTTACGTTGGGGGATGGGGTCGGGAATATCCTCTTCGACATAACATACATCCTTGCTTATCTCATCAAAGTTGCACATTTCTTGATCTTCATGTGATGCATCACTGCTCGTCTCTTCAATTTGATTTTCATCTGATACATCATTGCTCGTCTCATCAATCTGATCTTCATCCACATAAAATACATGAACACCACATTTCTTCACTTTTATATCATCGGTTTTATCTCTATGCTCATCCCAACAGTAGTAGTGACCTTTCATGTAGAACTCAAATGATTCCTCCTCGTAATCTTTGTCTTTTTTAACCATATCGTCATTAAACAGAATCAAAACGTGATCACCCATGAGCTCATAGTCTGGCTTAGAAAGTCAATCCCCATGATCATACCACTTCGTTTTGAACTTTTCATTACCATCACCGGTGGCTTTCAGTTCTTATTCCCAGATACATTTAAGATCATTATGGTGACAATAGCAGTCTGTGAGATCGTATTGAGCATTGGTCTGCTGATATAGGAATGCACGCCGACCAAGATCGAGTTGTCAAGTCACGAGAAATTCCTATGAAAGCTCTAGACAAATCAGATCTGAAATCAAAACAAAGAACAAGATTAAACCGAATCAGATTTGAATTTAAAATTTCCAAATTCAATTAAAAAAGCAGCAAGAAGAAAAGAAATAGAATCGATGAATCAAACGAAATTGAGAAGAAAGAAAAGATGCGAATCTGCCAAGGAATTGATTCGGCCAAGAATGCCCAATTTCCAGCAATCAATTGATTCCCAAATTGAAAGAAATCCAATCGGTCAAACCCTAGGAATTGGGGATTTTTGGGTTCGAATGGGTGCTGCCAATAGGAGAACAACTTAAACGATGAGATCTTGAATTTAATCAATGCTGGAAAACAAACAAGAACAGCAAAATATTAGATGAGAAATCGGCACAAGTATAAGCAAAGAAAAGTAAAGAAAGAAATCGAAAACAGCAAGAATTAAAGGATAAGTCCTAAAGATCCTTGAAATCCCGAAAGATTTCACAAATCTCTTCAAACGGCTCTAATCTCCCCTCCAAAGAATATCGATGGCAAGAAGAAGGTTGAAGATGGCTCCCACAATTAAAAGATTGTTAAAACAACTTCTAAAGAAAACTCAAGAGAGAATTCTTGGAGAAAACCCCAAAGAAAATTCTGCACTCAACAAATCTGAAATTTGATAGAAAAAATAATAATAAGATGTCTTTACAAAGGGTGGCTGGCCAATGCTTATATAGGCCTCCAACAAATCCTAATCTCACAAGTAACTAATAAAAAATTAAACCTAATTAATAAAATAACAAGGTAAATTCGGCCATGCACTTATATGGGCTGTTTTGGGCCGAATTTTACATGTAATGCTCCTAAAGATTAAAAAATTAAATTAAACAAGTAAGATGTTTACAAATTGGGCCCTTTGACATTTTGGCCTGATTTTCAACTAAGTATGAAGAAATTTCTTGATTGGGCTGGATTTTGGTTATTGGGCCTCGCCTTCAAGAATTTGGGCTCGTGGTCCATCTCCTACCAAAATTGGGTCGTTGACGCTCATAATGGAGATCCAATGCGTTGCTGCAAGATTTGGTTTCTTGGACCAAGATTTCCAAGATTTGAAATCTTGATTTTCTTGATTCTTGAAATCTCTTCGAACAGCAAAATTGGGCCAAGATTCGATTTCTTGATTTTCTTGAAAACAAGAAAGTGAATCTTGATTTTCTTGTTCTCTCGTGTATGCATCTAAGGCCTTGCTAACAAGCTCTTGAATGGTCCCATTTAGTTTGGACCGCATTTGTCGGGCCTTTGATCTCGTTATTGGGCCTTGTGGCAATTTGAGCCCATCACGTTCTTGAACTTGGATTGGGCCTTTATGACTCGTATCATTCCCCCTTCCTCAAAAAGATTCGTCCTTGAATCTAAAAAATCAAATGAACTCGACTTTCCTCGATCGAACGGGACTAATGGCAATTGAGTTCAATGAAAAGAATAGCCATGAAATAGTAAATAGCAACGTAAACAAGCTTGTAGTCCAATTATAAGCATAATAGAACAGGTATAACGCATGTGAATGGACAGATTCAGATTACCATGCCTTAATCGACGGTCTATAGGTTCACTCACACATGCATTATCAAAAACAAGAATCTTTTTATCAACCATCAAAATAGATTTATCATCAATAAATAAAATAGGACAGTCAAGCACGTTTCGATCTAAGTGTTCATCAACACGATCTTTGTAACTATCCGAGGAGTACAAAAGTGTTTCAAAGGTTTCAAGCATCTTACCTTGATAAGCAAAAGAATAAGGGTCGATTTTACCTTTTTCATTTAAAACAAACCTTCGCTCATCGGGGGCATAGTGTAGTCGAATCTCCGTTGTTGAGTTAACCTTTGTCAAATGGAACTCAAACTTCATGTACAACCACATAAACTGTTTAAGGCACGAATATAAATTGAAAAAAAATTTGGAAAATTTCGTTACCTTATTCTCCAAAACAGATTTGGACAAATTCGAGGATTTTACACAAGGTAAATCAAGAGAATAACAAATCACGCTTCTTTTCGTAATGACTTTATCAACCACAATCGAAGAGTAACAATTATTCGGATCAAAATGAGGGGATCTTTTAAGAACTAAGTCACCAAAAGTTTTATCAATAATTTTCAAATCTGCACTGGACTCAGTTTCTAAAATTTCCTTACCTCGCTTACCTTCGGGATCATGTAGTGTGATTTCATCTTTGCCTAAGTTGATCGTATGAAAGCGTCTTTCATTTGAGAGGTATTGAAGTTGAAAGTTATCTTTCGATCCTTCGGGAACCTGAAAAGTAGCAACACAAGAAAAATTCATATCTTGGTTAGTGAAAACATTCATCACTAGCCTTTCCTCGTCTTTTTCTTTTGTTTCTTTTTCTAACTCATTTTCTCTTCTTTCTTCAACTTCTTTTTCAATTTTCTTTTCTGTTTCACATTCCTTTTCACTCTCAATCTCTTTTTGCTCTTTTTCATTCTCTTTTTCTTTTTCCTCACTTGTTTTAACAGAATTTCTCAGTTTGATTTGGTCCTCATGGACTTGTTCCAGAGTGAGCGGCACTAAGGTGAGTTTCTTTCCTTGATGCTTGAAAGAATACCTATTGGTACGACCATCGTGAGTGACTTTTCGATCCAGTTGCCATGGTTCTCCTAGCAACAAATGGCAGGCTTGAATAGGCATTACGTCGCACACAACTTCGTCTTGATACTTACCGATAGAAAAGGCAATGCGCACTTGTTGAGTGACCCTAAATTGGCCTTCGTTGCTAAGCCCTTTTAGTTGATAAGGTTGTGGATGCTTGGTAGCGGTTAAGCAAAGCTTTTCCACCATCGTCGTGCTGGCTATGTTCGAGCAACTTTCACCATCAATAATAACTCTACAAAGCTTACCTTGTACATGGCAGCGAGTATGAAAGAGATGTTCTCGTTGCTGCTCGCTCTTTGGTTTTGCCAAAGATGATTGTCGACGATCATGAAAATCATCATCCATTCTAGGGACACGTTGAGGGCCGCGCCTCTGGGGTTGGTTATCCCTATCTTCTTTGATTGGATCTCGATATTGAGGTTCTTGATTCAATTGCACCTCATTGATGGTAGCAGTCAAAGCTCGAAGAGCAGCAGCCTGTTCATCCAACTGTTATTGGAATTTTTTAAATATGTCACTATTATTATCACCTTTAGACATTTTTTTTAAACTTGCAAAACACTCAACACTCAAAAATAAAAGTTATCAAACCTCACCGTTAATCACTCAAAAAGAAAAAATCAAATTCTCAATGAGGTCGAATTCAGTCTTGTGAGTTCTTTATCAGAGTTTATATCAACCAATTAGAGAGTGTGAACCAAACTACCAAAGAATCCTAATTTGCACTAGGATGCCAAAAACTGACGAGACACCAATTGATTCGTGTTGCACCGAGGAAGAAGTTGTGCACACGTTTAAATCCTACTAACACAAGAAACAAGAAGGTGTTAGATAACGTAAAGGAAGAATAAAGGTAAACAAATGAAAACCTACAGCTAAGAATCAATAAAAATTGCTGAAAACAGAAAACCCGAAAAACTGCGGAGTAACTTGACAACTTCGTTCAAGGTGTTCCCGATCTCCAAAAATGACGAAATTAAATTTGGAGTGTCCTTATATATTGAATTTTTGATCTGGAAATTTTGGGCACCAAATGTAACCCGCTGAATCTTTTTTTAAATTTTTATTGAATTTCATCTTTTTTTATTTTTTTGACTTTTTTGACTGATTTTTTTGCGGGAATAATTTTTTTATATTCAATCACAGTGCCAAAAACATGTATGTAAAATTTCAGATCAATCAGACAACGTTTACCCACTCAAATGAATTTTTTTGAACAATTTTTCTGGGTAAAACTGTTGTTTATGCTTTAAAAAATAGAGATCAGTTTAGAAATCAACCAAGAACACACAAAACGCCCAAAATCTGATACCAAATGATACGGAATGCGCGCGGACCAAGATCAAGTTGCCAAGTCACGAGAAATTCCTATGAAAGCTCTAGACAAATCAGATCTGAAATCAAAACAAAGAACAAGGTTAAACCGAATCAGATTTGAATTTAAAATTCCCAAATTCAATTA
The DNA here is from genome assembly GCF_007990345.1 of Gossypium hirsutum. Lineage (NCBI taxonomy): Eukaryota > Viridiplantae > Streptophyta > Magnoliopsida > Malvales > Malvaceae > Gossypium > Gossypium hirsutum. The sequence continues at coordinate 116,404,186 of NC_053433.1, read as the reverse complement.
AAAGAGCAGCAAGAAGAAAAGAAATAGAATCGATGAATCAAACGAAATTGAGAAGAAAGAAAATATGCGAATCTGCCAAGGAATTGATTCGGCCAAGAATGCCCAATTTCCAGCAATCAATTGATTCCCAAATTGAAAGAAATCCAATCGGCCAAACCCTAGGAATTGGGGATTTTTGGGTTCGAATGGGTGCTGCCAATAGGAGAACAACTTAAACGATGAGATCTTGAGTTTAATCAATGCTGGAAAACAAACAAGAACAGCAAAATATTAGATGAGAAATTGGCACAAGTATAAGCAAAGAAAAGTAAAGAAAGAAATCGAAAACAGCAAGAATTAAAGGATAAGTCCTAAAGATCCTTGAAATCCCGAAAGATTTCACAAATCTCTTCAAACGGCTCTAATCTCCCCTCCAAAGAATATCGATGGCAAGAAGAAGGTTGAAGATGGCTCCCACAATCAAAAGATTGTTAAAACAACTTCTAAAGAAAACTCAAGAGAGAATTCTTGGAGAAAACCCCATAGAAAATTCTGCACTCAACAAATCTGAAATTTGATAGAAAAAATAATAATAAGATGTCTTTACAAAGGGTGGCTGACCAATGCTTATATAGGCCTCCAACAAATCCTAATCTCACAAGTAAATAATAAAAAATTAAACCTAATTAATAAAATAACAAGGTAAATTCGGCCATGCACTTATATGGGCTGTTTTGGGCCGAATTTTACATATAATGCTCCTAAAGATTAAAAAATTAAATTAAACAAGTAAGATGTTTACAAATTGGGCCCTTTGACATTTTGGCCTGATTTACAAATTGGGCCCTTTGACATTTTGGCCTGACATTTTGCCCTTCAAGAATTTGGGCTCGTGGTCCATCTCCTACCAAAATTGGGTCGTTGACGCTCGTAATGGAGATCCAATGCGTTTTGGCTGCAAGATTTGGTTTCTTGGACCAAGATTTCCAAGATTTGAAATCTTGATTTTCTTGATTCTTGAAATCTCTTCGAACAGCAAAATTGGGCCAAGATTCGATTTCTTGATTTTCTTGAAAACAAGAAAGTGAATCTTGATTTTCTTGTTCTCTCGTGTATGCATCTAAGGCCTTGCTAACAAGCTCTTGAATGGTCCCACTTAGTTTGGACCGCATTTGTCGGGCCTTTGATCTCGTTATTGGGCCTTGTGGCAATTTGAGCCCATCACGTTCTTGAACTTGGATTGGGCCTTTATGACTCGTATCATCTGCAATGCAACATGTGACCAGCAGCTCACCAAGCAGACTTGCAATGTAGCAGAACCGAGAGCAGCAGCAACATGGTCCCCTTTTTGTTTATTTTGTTCAAATGTAACTTGCTTAGTTAATTTGTAACTTGTAATCAAAGTTAGTAAGATTTTTGATGTAATGGATGTAATGGCTGATCATATCAGCTTACTTGTTTATGTGGTTCACATTTTGAAATTGTTAAGTATTAGTGGGAGTAGTTAAGTCATTAGGTAATTGTCCATTCACTTTGTAATTTATATAACCTACTCTTTTCTTAATGAAAAATGATGATTTTCAGTTATTCTTGAACTCAAGCTCTCTTTGTTTTTGTTTTTCAATCTTTTAATCTCTTAAGCTTGTGTGAGAATCTTGTTGCTGTCAAATGTTCCAGAAAATAATATTCTGTTTGAAATACATACTTTACCCGGTTAAAGTATGTTGAAACCTCAACAAATGGTATTCAGAGCCTAAGTCTTTGAGGGCCTCTGTTTTGTTTGTTGTTTTTGTTGAGAAAATATAAGCTTGAGAAGGAAGAAATCGAGGCTGTTAAGTTTGTTTCAGCAAGATGAGCTTTACAGCACCTCTACCTCCAGTATTTGCTGGTGAGAACTACCACATTTGGGTAGTTAAAATGAAGACTTATCTTCAAGCTCAAGACTTGTGGAGTGTAGTCGAAAATGACATTGAACCACCTCCATTGAGGGCCAATCCCACGATTGCACAAATGAGGCAGCATGCTGAGGAGAGCACCAAGAAGCACAAAGCCTTGGCCTGCAGCACACCTAAGGAAGCATGGGAAAGGTTGAAGGAGGAGTTCATGGGGTCAGATAAAACTAGGCAACAACAAGTGATCAACTTGAGGAGGGACTTTGAAAACCTGAAAATGAAAGAGTCTGAGAGCATTAAGCAATACTCAGACAGAATCATGACCACTGTCAACAGCATAAGGCTACTTGGTGAAGACTTCAGTGAGAGCAGAGTAGTGGAGAAGGTCATCACCACTCTTCCTGAGAGATTTGAGTCTAAAATCTCATCGCTCGAGGACTCAAGGGACTTGACAACCATCTCTTTGTCTGAGTTGGTGAACTCCCTATATGCTTTGGAGCAGAGAAGGGCCAACAGGCAGGAAGACCATCCAGAAGGAGCCTTCCAAGCAAAGGCCAAAGAAAGTTCCAGCACAAGTCAGAAAGGTAAGAAGCCTTGGCTTGACAAGAGGGATAAACCAAGGAGAGATTCAGGCAAGAGAAAGTTTCCACCATGTGTCCATTGTAAGAAAACCACTCACTCTGAAAGGTTTTGCTGGTTTAGGCCAAACATCCAATGCAGGAGCTGCAAGCAGTTTGGCCATGTTGAGAAAGTCTGTAAAAATAAACCAAAGGCACCAGCACAGCAGCAGATTCAAGCTCAAGCTACTGAAGACCTTCAAGCTCAGAAGGAGCATGTGTTCACAGCTTCTTGCTTTGCATCTTCAAACAAAGTCAAAAGCAATTGGTTGGTGGATAGTGGCTGCTCACACCATATGGCAGGTGATGAGAGTCTGTTCAAGGACCTAGACAAAAGCTATGTCTCAAAAATCAGAATTGGCAATGGTGAACTGATTGAAGCCAAAGGCAGGGGCAGTGTTTCAATCAGCACTTGTTCAGGTAACAAAGTTATTTCAGATATGCTCTTTGTGCCTGAAATTGATCAGAATTTGTTGAGTGTTGGTCAGTTAGTTGAAAAAGGGTATTCTCTAGTTTTCAAGAATGATTCATGTGTTATTAAGGACTGTCATGGTCAAGATATGATTGCAGTAGGCATGGTAGATAAATGTTTCATGCTTGATGTCAATCAGCTTGAAAATAAAGCTTATGCAAGCTTGGCTGATAATGCTGGTCTATGGCATAGAAGATTAGGCCATGTTAACTTTAGATCACTTGATCTATTGCAAAAACAGAACTTGGTGGAGGATATGTCTAAAGTAGAAGCAAGTGACAGTGTTTGTAATGTTTGTCAGTTTGGCAAACAAGCCAGATTGCCATTCCCAGTGAACCAAGCTTGGAGAGCTCGAGAAAGGCTTGAACTAGCGCATTCTGATATTTGTAGACCAATGAAGTCCCCTTCGTTGAATGACAACAAGTATTTTGTGCTGTTTATTGATGATTTGACCAGGTTTTGCTGGGTTTACTTCATGAAACACAAATGTGAAGTGTTTGAGACCTTTAGCAAATTCAAGGCACTAGTGGAAAACCAAACAAGCTGCAAGATCAAGGCTTTGAGAACTGACAATAGGACTGAGTACTTATCTGAGAGGTTTCAGAAGCTTTGTGAGCATACAGGGATCCATCATCAGCTCACCACTATTTATACTCCACAGCAAAATGGAGTTTGTGAAAGGAAAAACAGAACAGTGATGAATATGGCCAGATGTCTGTTGTTTCAAAGCAAGCTTCCAAGCAAATTTTGGGCAGAAGCTGTCAACACCTCAGTTTACCTATTGAACAAGCTTCCTACAAGAGCTGTAAAGGACAAAACACCTTTTGAGGCATGGTATGGGCTCAAACCATCCGTTTCCCATTTGAGAATATGGCCAGATGTTTGTTGTTTCAAAGCAAGCTTCCAAGCAAATTTTGGGCAGAAGCTGTCAACACCTCAGTTTACCTATTGAACAAGCTTCCTACAAGAGCTGTAAAGGACAAAACACCCTTTGAGGCATGGTATGGGCTCAAACCATCCGTTTCCCATTTGAAGGTGTTTGGATGCATGTGTTATACACTCATTCCAGCTGAAAAAAGAACTAAACTGGAAATAAGGTCTGCCCCTGGGATATTTGTTGGCTATAGCAGTACCAAAAAGGGCTATAGGGTGTATGACCCTTCAACAAAGAAGATTTTGGTGAGCAGGGACATCAGATTTGATGAAGAGAAGTTTTGGAGTTGGGATGATTCAGAAATAAGTCAGTTTGTTGAAGATCAACTTGATATCAACCTAGAGCCAACTGAAAATGAACTAGAAAGTGGTGACATTGATGATCCTCCTGTGAGAGGAACCAGAACCATTGCTGACATCTATCATAGGTGTAATGTAGCCATAGTTGAGCCTTCAAGTTATGAAGAGGTTGCAAGGGACAGAAGCTGGAAAAAGGCAATAGAAGCTGAACTTGAGATGATCAGGAAGAATGAAACTTGGGACTTGGTTGAAAGGCCAGACCAAAAGAAAGTCATAGGTGTCAAGTGGGTTTTTAGAGCCAAATTTAACTCAGATGGTTCTTTGAACAAACATAAGGCAAGATTAGTGGTGAAGGGCTATAGTCAAGAGTATGGCACTGACTTCATGGAGACTTTTGCTCCAGTGGCTAGGCTTGACACAATCAAGCTTCTTTTTGCCTTGGCTGCAAAGAAACACTGGAAGATTCACCAATTGGATGTCAAGTCAGCTTTTTTGAATGGTTTTCTAAAAGCAGAAATTTACATAGAGCAACCAGAAGGGTTTAAAGTTCCAAGAGAAGAAAACAAAGTCTATAGGCTGAAGAAAGCCTTGTATGGTCTGAAACAGGCACCTAGAGCCTGGTATGATCGAGTTGATACTTACTTGTGCAAACTTGGGTTCGAGAAAAGTCTGAGTGAACCAACTCTTTATGTAAAGAAGACTAAAAATGAAACTTTGCTGATTATTTCAGTTTATGTAGACGATCTACTGGTGACTGGAAGCAGAACTGATTTGATCAATGACTTCAAGACTCAAATGAAGGAAGTATTTGATATGACTGACTTGGGAGCCATGACATACTTCCTTGGCATGGAAGTGAACCAGTTTGATCAAGGAATCTTCATCAGCCAGCAAGCATTTGCCCTGAAGATCCTAGACAAGTTCTGCATGTCCAATTGCAAATCAGTGAGCACACCAATGGCTCAAGGAGAGAAGCTGACCAGCTTTAGAAACCAAGAAAGAGTTGATGAGAAGGAGTACAGAAGCCTAGTTGGCTGTTTACTCCATTTGACAACAACTAGACCTGATCTTATGCATGCTGTCAACTTGTTGTCTAGATTCATGCACTGCTGTGACACATCACATTTTAAGGCAGCAAAAAGGGTACTTAGATACCTTAAAGGAACCTTGAAACTTGGAGTCATGTTTAAGAAGAAAAATGAACTTAAACTGGTGGGATATTCAGACAGTGACTGGGCAGGCTCTGCAGATGATATGAGAAACACTTCGGGTTACTTCTTTACTCTTGGCTCAGGAGTATTTTGTTGGAGTTCAAAAAAGCAACAAACTGTTGCCCAATCCACAACTGAAGCAGAGTATATTGCAGCAGCAGCAGCGGTGAATCAAGCTATTTGTCTCAGAAAGTTATTGTCTAATTTAAATGAAGAACAAAGTGAAGCTACAGAAATCATGGTTGACAACCAATCGGCAGTAGCCATAGCTAAAAATCCAGTCTTCCATGGCAGGACCAAACATTTTAAAATTAAATTCCATTTTGTTAGTGAGGCTGAGCAGACAGGAGAAATCAGCCTTATTCATTGCAACTCACAAGACCAATTGGCTGACATTCTAACAAAGCCACTTGGTACATTCAAATTTGAAGCCTTAAGGGAGATGATTGGTGTTTGTTGCATACAGTCCAAGGAGGAGTATTGAGCATTGGTCTGCAATGCAACATGTGACCAGCAGCTCACCAAGCAGACTTGCAATGTAGCAGAACCGAGAGCAGCAGCAACATGGTCCCCTTTTTGTTTATTTTGTTCAAATGTAACTTGCTTAGTTAATTTGTAACTTGTAATCAAAGTTAGTAAGATTTTTGATGTAATGGATGTAATGGCTGATCATATCAGCTTACTTGTTTATGTGGTTCACATTTTGAAATTGTTAAGTATTAGTGGGAGTAGTTAAGTCATTAGGTAATTGTCCATTCACTTTGTAATTTATATAACCTACTCTTTTCTTAATGAAAAATGATGATTTTCAGTTATTCTTGAACTCAAGCTCTCTTTGTTTTTGTTTTTCAATCTTTTAATCTCTTAAGCTTGTGTGAGAATCTTGTTGCTGTCAAATGTTCCAGAAAATAATATTCTGTTTGAAATACATACTTTACCCGGTTAAAGTATGTTGAAACCTCAACAGATCGGCCACAAGGCAGATAGCAAAATCCAAGAATCGACCTCCAATACGCCTATTTGGGGCTATCTTCAAATCTATTGAAGAACTAAAACTCCGAAACTCAAAACTTTTTTAATGAAATTTTATTTCCTGGGAAACAAAAAAAAGGCTTTATGATTCCCCACCATATATCCGTAACAATATCCGTATCTTTACTAGGGCTCTGTTGAAATTTGGGCAATGATATATGAAGGTTAACAGAAGCTTGCAACAATACTAATAATACTCTAGAACGACATATTTTATGTGCTAATTGCATGATTATTTTGAGTATGATCCTACTAATTTGGATTATTTTGTGGTCTTTTATCTTTTAGGGATTAAATTAGAGGCAAGAGGAAATTTAAAGGCAAAAAGTGTGAATTTGAAGATATAATGGGCCAAATGCAAAGAAAGAGAGAAGTGGTGCCAAAAATGCAAACATGGAAGACCCAAGGACTGAAATGCAAAAGAAGAGATTTTATAGCACAAGACTCTATTTTAATTTCAATTATATTAGGATAATTATTAAGGATTTTTATTTAGATTTAATTTTAGGATTTATTTTCATATATCTTTAATTATCTTTATTTATTTGTATTTATCTTTTAGAATTTCATTAGGAATATACTAGGTTTTCTAGTACTATAAATAGGGGATCGAGTGGCACATATTTGATATCTCTTTTTCTGTAATAACTCCCTCTCCCAAAAACTCTGTCTTTTATTCTCTCCATATTTTCTTCAATAAAAATCTCATTTCTATTATATTTATTTCTTTCCCAAAAATCATGAGCCACTAAACGAATCTAGCCGAAGGTTGTCAAAATTCCCCAAAAAAGTTCATTAGGCTTAGAACCTGTGCTTAGCCTTCTCAACAGGGTATTCATCGCTTCTCCGCATTACGGGGCTAACGCTTCCGTCCATGTCCCTTAATAGGTTATCTTTTCAACTTGTGCAAGGAACGACCGCTTTGTACGTTTTGGGAAGGTTGCACAGTCGGTTCGTTGGCTTTCTGCGTCAGAGGTTGGCGAATCCAAGAGACAAAATGGCGTGGTATTCGCTGTTGGGAAGTGATGATCTAGCAGAAGATAGTCCCACAAAAGCGATTATTGGCTAGAGTCAAGTTCTGGCAAATTTTAAGTTTAAATCCTTGGAGCTGGTGGTTGTAGGCGTCCTCTTCCACTATAACTGGCTTATCCTGCTCGAGAAGGGTTACTTAAAAGGCAAGGATTGAACCCAAGGCGGAACGAGACAACCGAAGGCCGAAATCTCTCCACATAAGAAACTTTCTCTTCCCCAAACTCTATTTATTTTTATATTCTTCATTTTAATTTTTGCAATTTATTTAATTTCGTAATTTCAATTCACTTTAAATTCTGTTTTTATTTTATTTTTCCAGATCGAAATTCTTAATTCTGTTTTTTTTATTTTTCAGGAACGCAGGTTTTCTTGGTTAAGAAATTGTCTAAGATTTCAAGAAACGAGCATTCGTATAATCCGGTCCTTGAGGATTCGACCCTACTTCCCCTTTACTGTTATTTTTACTATTTTACAGGGAATAGGATATTTTTGTACTCTAAACGACCGCATCAAACTTTGGCGCCGTTGCTGGGGATCAGTAATGTACTAATCTTATTTTTTGTTTCTTATTGCCAGATCTGCTCCAGGTACTCTTGCGTTCGATTCAGAAATTAAAAAGACTGCGAGAGCTAATCGCAAGGAAACAAAGCTAAGGAAAAAGTAGTCAACGGTGGTTGGGACTCAAAGTAATCCACTGCCAGAAATCAGAATCGACGACGAAACAAAGTCTATGGTTAACAAAAACACTACTCAAACTTTTGAAAGAGAAAAAGTAGAAGTCGATTCCCTAGAAGAAGTGCTTAACACTAGGGTTAATAGAAACCCTAATCTAGCACCTCAACCTATGGCTCAAACAATTCGGCAACTGGCCGAAGCGCTAGCAGAACAACTGCCACTATACATCGCGTATCCTACTATGGATACTGATTTTGAATTAAAGTCAAGCTTGATCCAGCTACTGCCAACTTTTCGGGGGTTACAGAACAAAAATCCCCACAAGCATTTGAAAGAATTCTATATGGTTTGCCTTAGTATGAAACCTTAGGGGGTAACTGAGGATCAAATTAAATTGCGTGCTTTCCCTTTTTCCTTAGCAGATTCTACTTGGGAATGGTTAGTTTATTTACCTCCTGGATCTATAACGACTTGGGCTGATCTGTCTTATTTGTTTCTCAACATGTTTTTTTCGGCATCGCGTGCAGCTGAGTTAAGAAGAGAAATCGTGGGAATAAGGCAAAAAAACACAGAGTCTTTGTATAACTATTGGGAGCGATTTAAAAAGTTGTGTGCAAGTTGTCCACAACACGGTATAATGGAATAATCTTTGCTCGAGTACTTTTATGAAAGCCTGAAACCCATAGAGATGAATATGGTAGACGCCGCAAGTGGAGGAGTGTCGGTCAACATGACTTCACAACAAGCAAGAGAATTAATCTCCACAATGGCTGCAAATTCTCAGCAATTTCGAGCCAATCCTGAACCCCCTAGAAGGGTTCACCAGCTAAGTAATTCAACCTTAGAGGATAAAGTTGACAGACTTACTAATATGATGAATTCTCTTATTACAGAAAAAAATAGCCCGGTTATGCAGAATATGTGCTACCCCTGAACATACAACTGACGCATGTCCCAGTTTGAATGATGATACTATGGCCCATTTAGATGTTGTGGGAAATTTTCCTAGGCCACCACAAAGGCGATACAACCCTTACGCTAATACCTACAACCCAGGATAGAGAGACCACCCTAACTTGAGTTATGGGGCCAATCTATGATATAACCAGGCATACCAAAATCGAGTTCCACAACAGCCACAAGATTCAAGTAATTCTCTAGAAACTTTGGTCAATAAATTAGCAGCTAATATGCTTGATTTTCAACAGAAAATCGAGGCATCTATAAGAGAATTGACCATACCAATTGAGAAATTGAACTCACAAGGGAAGTTTCCATCACAAACAGAACCTAATCCAAGATAACACGCAAATGCAGTGACGTTGCAAAGTGGGAAGGTACTGGAACCAATTCCTGGCAGCAATCTTGGCCAAGAAAACCCTCAAGAAAATCCCGAAAATGACGAACAGGTCCGAGTGAAACCTCCATTGCTGAAAATCCAACCTCTATTTCCAGGACGATTAAATTAGTTTCGGAAAGGTAAAGAAGACAAGGAGATCCTCGAAATATTCAGAAACATCGAGATCAATTTACCACTATTGGATGCCATTAGACAAATTCCGCGGTATGCCAAGTTCCTTAAAGAGCACTGCACCAACAAACGAAAATTAACAGGTAATGAAAATGTAAGTGTTGGTGAGAATGTATCTGCAGTGTTACAGTAAAAAATGCCATCGAAATGCAAAGATAGGGGCATGTTTGCAATACCATGCAAAATAGGCCATTTAGGAATTAAGAAGGCTATGTGTGATTTAGGGGCCTCCACAAATGTCATGCCTTTTTCTGTTTATGAATCACTTAACGCTGGTTTTTTGACGAAAATAGGTGTTATCATTCAGTTAGCAAACAGGTCCATTGTGCATCCCGAAGGAGTCCTCGAGGATGTATTAGTCAAAGTTAATAGACTTGTCTTCCCTGCAGACTTTTATGTGATAAAAATGGAGGAGGATAACGCTCCTGGATCTTCAGACATCTTGTTGGGGCAACATTTCCTTAGTAATGGAAATACTAAGATTGACGTATGAAGCGGGACCCTCACGATGGAGTTTGATGGGGAGATCGTGAAGTTTAACATTTATGGCATTATTAGTCACCCAAGTGAAGTCTTGGACATAAACCGTGTCGACATAATTGACTCATCAGTAGAAAAAACTTTTGAGTCATCTTATGGAGATAAATCCAAAATGATGTTTGATAATTTTGAATCTTTTAATAAATTATTGGCTCCTATGAATACTAAACTTCTACCTTCTGTTGTGCAGGCACCAGATCTGAAATTAAAACCACTTTCCGAGCATCTCAAATGCACATTTTTGGAGAATGATGAGACCATTGCTGACTTAAAAGGGATCAACCCCTTGGAGGAAAATATGAAACGAAAGAAAGAAGTGCAACGACGATTAAACCCAAATATGGTGGATGTGATAAAAAAGGAGAATTTCCAAGCCCATACGAACGAAAGAATTCAGCTGGAATAGCCCCAATACTAGTTGGGGCGTCAAGCTAGTGACGTTAAACAAGTACTTGTTGGGAGGCAACCCAACTTTTATTTTATTTATTTATTTATTACTTTATTTTATTTTATTATTTATTATTAGGATATTAATAAATTTCTCTTCTTCTATCTAGGTAAACCGACAAGGAAAAAAACTCAGGAATTAGCCGACAAATGCCTTCCCCTCCTTCCTCTCATCCACGTGATGCCAAACCTTCTCCTCCTTACAGCTATGCATGAACAACAGTAATTACACGGGGAGTTCCTCTACACCTTTTTCTCCTATTTTATTTATTCCACATCGAGGACTATGTGTTTTAAGTAGGGGGAGGCATTCTTCATTATTTCAGTCGTTTTAGATGCTAAATTTTTTTTGTTACTGCTGATTTGGTTGTTGCTGCCCATATAATTTTTTTTAAGAATATTTTTCCTCTTTTTATGCCCAAGAATTTGACCACGACTTGCCCACTGTTTGAGCCACATGCATGATTTTTATCTACTGAGTAAATTATGATTTTGCTTGATAGATTTCATCTCTACTATTTTATTTCTTTTAGTTTAAATAATTATGATTAATGGAGTTAACCCTATCTTAATTTTGGTAAATTTTATTAAGTCTAAATACAAGAGGACATTTAATACAATTGCATGCTCAAAATATGTTCATGACTATTAAGGTGATTACTAAAACTTATTCTTGACACTTGATTATTTTTTTTCTAAGTCCTCCAAAATTAAGATTTCGTTTATTAATAATAATATTTCTGTGGTTATGAGTGCATCTTAAGATGTGACTAGCTGATTAACTGGGGTAGGGTGCTTGGGTTGTCATCCTATTTCGTGTCAAAAGGTTATGTGACGTGTTAGGTAAAACCCCGCTAACCGGAATTAATTTCTAAGAATGTGTTGGGCTGAGTAACCAGGGTGAGGTACTTGGCTGTCATCTCTCTTCGTGTCAAAAGGTTCGATATGTTCTTAGGAATAATAAAATTAGAAATGTGTTGGGCTGAGTAACCGGGGTGGGGTGCTTGGGTTGTCATCTCTCTTTGCGTCAAAAGGTTCAGTATATTCCTAAGTGAAAGTAAATAAATAAAATTGAGAAAAAAAAACATTAATAAAATTTGGAGACTAAAGGGAGAAATAAATAAGGTGTCTTGATAGGTTCGGTAAATTACCTAATTTTCATGAAATAATCTAAGTCGATCCTAATTTTTGCATGTGTTAATTGGAACACTTTTTCAATTTTACTTAAATCAAGCTAAGGGTTCTCTTTATTTTTTCGTTTGCTTTTTTTTCTAATTTTTATAAAACTTTGGAGTAGTATTTCTTTCATGGCAGGATTTAATTTTCACAGTGGATACGAACCATACTTGAGGGCAAGCATGGGCTAAGTAGGGGAGTTTGATAATACTCTAGAACGACATATTTTATGTGCTAATTGCATGATTATTTTGAGTATGATCCTACTAATTTGGATTATTTTGTGGTTTTTTATCTTTTAGGGACTAAATTGGAGGCAAGAGGAAATTTAAAGGCAAAAAGTGCGAATTTGAAGATATAATGGGCCAACATGCAAAGAAAGAGAGAAATGGTGCCAAAAATGCAAACATGGAAGACCCAAGGACTGAAATGCAAAAGAAGAGATTTTATAGCACAAGACTCTATTTTAATTTTAATTATATTAGGATAATTATTAAGGATTTTTATTTAAATTTAATTTTAGGATTTATTTTCATTTATCTTTAATTATCTTTAATTATTTGTATTTATCTTTTAGAATTTCATTAGGAACAGACTAGGTTTTCTAGTACTATAAATAGGGGATGGAGTGGCACATATTTGATATATCTTTTTCTGTAATAACTCCCTCTCCCAAAAACTCTGTCTTTTATTCTCTCCATATTTTCTTCAATAAAAATCCCATTTCTATTATATTTATTTCTTTCCCAAAAAGCATAAGCCACTAAACCAATCTAGCCAAAGGTTGTCAAAATTCCCCAAAAAGGTTCATGAGGCTTAGAACCCGCGCTTAGCCTTCTCAATAGGGTATTCATCGCTTCTTCACATTATGGGGCTGACGTTTCCGTCCATGTCCCTTAATAGGTGATCTTTTCAATTTGTGCAAGGAACAGCCGCTTTGTACGTTTTGGGAAGGTTACACAGTCGGTTCGTTGGCTTACTGCGTTAGAGGTTGGCGAATCCAAGAGACAAAACGGTGTGGTATTCACCGTTGGGAAGTGATGATCTAGCAGAAAATAGTCCCACAAAAACGATTATTGGCTAGAGTCAGGCTCTGCCAAATTTTAAGTCTAAATCTTTGGAGTTGGTGGTCGTAGGCATCCTCTTCCACTATAACTGGCTTATCCTGCTTGAGAAGGGTTATTTAAAAGCCAAGGATTGAACCCAAGGTGGAACGAGACAACCGGAGGCCAGAATCTCGCCACATAAGAAACTTTTCTCTTCCCCAAACTCTGTTTATTTTTATATTTTTATTTTAATTTTCGTAATTTATTTAATTTCGTAATTTCAATTCACTTTAAATTATGTTTTTAGTTTATTTTTCCAAATCGAAACTCTTAATTCTGTTTTTTTTTTCAAGAACGCAGGTTTTCTTGGCCAAGAAATTGTCCAGGATTTCAAGAAACGAGCATTCGTACAATCCGGTCCCTGAGGATTCAACCCTACTTCCCCTTTACTGTTATTTTTACTATTTTATAGGAAATAGGATATTTTTACTAGAGCTCTGTTGAAATTTGGACAATGATATATGAAGGTTAACAGAAGCTTAAGCAACAATGTTGGAAGTTTGCTAGAGAAAATAAACAGAATTGGGGTTGGAGAGCAAAAATGAAAGCAAAGAAAAGAGAGAGTTTTTGTTGAATGAATTTGCTGATAATTTCATTAACAATAAAAATGGCATGATGCCAATACATATATCAGTAGTACAACTGGTCAACATAAACAAATTTCACCTAAACAACTACCTACTACCACTAACTACATTGAAACTTGTTAAACTAAACGTGCACACTTTAACAAAGCTGATTTGATATTCAAACACTACCTAATTATATTAAATATGTTACCTACTTAGTTCAAATCTCACTAAGTTACAAAACATTACTTATGGTATCAAAATGAAACCGAAATTGAACAGCTGCATCAACATCAGCAGCTGCATGCACTTCATCCGGAAATATTATAGCAGCTTGATCTTCAACACTTCATCCGCATGACTTGTGCTGCATGGTCTGTTCCTTGGCTGCTTCATGTGCTGCATGTTGGCCAAATTCAACACTCCTCTTTGACTTACATGCTGCAAACTCCAATTTGAAGATATTGATTTCATTTTCGACCTTTGATTTACTCAACTGAATCAAGCATTTCTTTTATACCTGTTTTCATAGAAAATCAGGCATTTCATAATGCAACAAAAGATGAAAACTCACCCCTTGATATTTGACTCATTAACTTTTATTTTTTTTGGGGGGGTGATAAATAAGATACATTAAACACTTATCACCCTGGTTGGTTTTAATATAAGCACTACATTTCCTGTCATATAAGTTTAATTTAAAAATTGTGGATGCAAGCTAATTTGTAACGCTAATGGACCTGGATTTACAGATCATTTGAAATCCAAAAATATGATAAATCAGACATTTTTTTCATATAATTCTTAGAACTATCCATAACCCCCCCAACCCTTAAATAGGAAGATAAAGCACTTCAGTGCCTTGAAGCCACGTCCTCCTATACTAGCAACAATACCATAGACCTTTATGTAAAATTAACAATACCAAATTGCAATATACTTTAATTAATTTTACAATCTAATTGAAATGATAATTTAAAAATGAATGTACAATAACTAAAAAAACCCTAAAAAATTTTCTCTTTTTTCTCTAAGACATTTGTTTCTTATCTTTTGTTTTGCTCAGCAGCAGTGCCAACCTTTGGGTTGGCTATTGCCCGAATTTTTCCTCTCTCATCAATCCTTTATTTCTGTATTCTTCTTATTCACTACACATGTATTCTATCTTTTCAGTTTGCAAATCTATTTTATGGGTATCTTTGTTGTCTTCACAAGTTATGATGAACAGATGACGGTGCTTGTCGTTCGCTAAAACTCCACCGGCCACAAGTAGTTTTTCTTGGAAAGTGGGTGGCTCTTCGTCAACTTCTTAATCTGTTTCTATTTTGAAGTATTTTAGAATAATAAATGATTTCATGTGTTGATTTGGACCCGTGTTGTCTTAAGTTTTATATGTTTTGTTTGTTATTCTATAGTTTAACAAGTCTTCAGTTTTACAAGTTTTTGTCAGCTTGTAGCACTTTTTTGGTCTTGCTTGTACATTACAAGTTATTTTAGGGATTATTTTGTTGTCGTCCTTTCTAGTTTGGTGAATACTCGATTCTTTTGGCGATTTTTGCTCGTCGCTTTGGACCATCTAGGGCTAATTTCCTTATCGTATTAAGTGCTTGCAATCACTCCAAATACGTCGTGCTTGAGTTATGACAAGTTAATTGTCAACGTGTCATAATGTTTTATTGATGCTGAGGCTAAAACCTTTGTTGTGTTGATGGAGCTTGTCATTCACCATCTACGACAAGTGTTAAATATTTAATATTACTAAAGATAAGTATATCAAGTTCAAGTTTACTTGGTCCTTCGGAAAAAAAGAAGTTGAGGTTTACTTGATAAATGATTTTTCTTTTTACATGTAATTCCAAAAAAAAAAAGTGAAATATAACAACCAAATAATCTAGATGATAACTCCCAATTCTAAAAGCTTGGCTGACTTTAATTTTTTTAGTAAATTATTTCGTTAGTCAATCCAAAATAGAGTCGTCTCTTTGATCATTTTGAGATTTTCTTTTATCAATTTAATCACTACTATTAAAAAATTATTCAATATGGTTACTCAAACGTTTAACTCATCCACTTTATGTTGGTTGGACCTACCATGTCAGCATTTCTTTCACCTAATATTTGTTGTAAAAATTACAAAATGAAACATTATTCTTCTAATCAATCACAAAATTTTAAGTTAATCTTTTGACCCAAATTCATAACCAACGAACCACCAGGGTCCAAGTAATCGTCCTTGCAAATCTACAACGAGCTCCGGTCGTCTATTTCTCATTGTCATCATCACCACTGGTCGGAGGAGCCGCCGCCGCTGCCGAAGGAGGGGGAAACATCCTCCCATTGGTAAACAATGACTGTCCATTCCTCACTTCATGATGCTCATTGTGAGTTGTCCCAATCACCCCTTCCAGCTTAGCCGTCCCATCCTAAAACGCTCCATCGCCAAACCTCCTATCAACATCCAGAAACTCCTCGAGAAAAGCCGGCTTGGAATCACCATCCCTACTAATCTGCCACCACTTCCTCCTCTACCTAAACGTTATGACCCGAACACCATTGCCAACGCCCTTCTTTTCTTGGGTTTTGTCGTAGAGGACTCAACGTTCACAGGTTACATCTAGCGGTAACCAAAATAGGAGCGACCTCATTTTAAGGTGACTAACGGAATTGTTTGCTTATATTTTCTTCATTATTTTCTACATTAGATTTTTTTTTTTGTAAAACTAAAATAATTTCATTTTTTCAATTCAAGGAGTAGTCAGAAAAGAATTAAATAGGTAATTCACAAAAGAAAAGTGTATTTGTTAAATGAAAAAAGTTCAAATGGGCATTTCTTCAATATTATTGGTCTTTTTAAAAAAAAATTGGTTTTATAAGTAATTTAAATTCTATAGGGGTGAATTGATTAATCTTGTCTTCTTTTGTGGTGAATGACTTTTATCTGGGGTCTGTTCTTACTGCAGATTTCTTGGCAAACTAGCATTGAGCCTCTTTCTTCTTGATGCCATTTTTATTTTGATCTTATGGGATTTTTAGGCCATGTTGTAACTGTAATTTTTTTTTTTTGCAAAAATGTATTTTTTTATTAAAAAATATTAAACTATCCTCTTATATACAAATTAAATTATATATTATGACATTGTTTTTAGCTTTTTATAATAAACTAATAAAATTAGAGCAACTAAAATAGAAATTACCCTATTAGTTGATAGATATTAAGTAGTTTTCAAAGTATAAAATATTGATCCCCAAATTAGTTTGGATTATTATAAAAATATAAAATTAGGCTGAAACAAATTAGATAGGTAATCCTCAAAAGCGTTTTAATAAATGTAAAAAATATATGGTATACTTACACTAACAATGGAGTTTTTTTTAATGTCACGAGTGAGAATAAAAAATTGTCGATCTTAATCAAGGCTTGACTCGATTAAGAAATAAGTCATAAATTTTGTCTAAGCCTACTTTTTAGACATTGTAATTTTTTTTCAAACTCTCTTATATTTTAAATAAACTTTCAAACTTTCAGGGTCAAACGAATAGTTTGGCTCTTGAGTAAATTTACTATGAATTTGTATATTGCCAATAATGC
Organism: Gossypium hirsutum; assembly: GCF_007990345.1. NCBI lineage: Eukaryota > Viridiplantae > Streptophyta > Magnoliopsida > Malvales > Malvaceae > Gossypium > Gossypium hirsutum. The sequence continues at coordinate 116,387,085 of NC_053433.1, read as the reverse complement.
TAGCTGATACCTATTCTTTTTTGTTTTTTTTTTGCTAGCTGATTCCTATTCTTTTTTGTTTTTTTTCGTTTTAGAGTAATATCTAATTCAATAGAACTCTTTTCCTTGCCTAGTCTGTGAAAGAACTGATTAATTGTACGATTTGATTCCAACAACCCAAAGTATAGATTAATTGATTGCAAAAAAAAAAAAGAAATAGTACTATGTTACAAAGTTGTCAAGAATCTTCTCCTTTTTCCTTTTTTTTTTCTCGAGGCATTCATTTGATAAAAATGGAGTCACAAGCAAAGGCTGAAAGGAGTCAAAAATAAAATGGGATACAGAGGGGAGAAACAGAAAACATTAGAAACAAAGGGAAACATGTAGTATGGTAGTCCTTGCACTACCATAAGTTTATTGTACACCATACTAAAAGATCATAAAATGATTTGGCACACTATACTAAAAACTGACTTTTTTTTTTTGCCCAGTTTGAAAAATAATTTCAGTGTTCTCAATCATTTGGGCAATAAATTGGGTTAACGAATAGTGATAACACTCTATCCTTGGTTTCATTACCTTCAATAGCATGACCATCGCCATTTTGGTACATCAATAAAGATATTCTTGAAAGGTCCATAGCAATTCCAATAAACGTCCGAGAGAAAGGAGATTTAGCCATTTGTTCTTCATTCATCTTTTTCCATGTTGCATCAATTAATTTCTTTATGTGATCACGAGTTTCTTCTTCAGATGCTCCACTTTCGTTCATATAACATTGGATTGATTTAGAAACATCACCTCTTTTGAGTTCATACTAGTCCAAAAAAAGAAACAGGCAAGCATATCACTATTAAACTAATCAACTAATGGAAATTTGAAGTTTACAAATATATGTATTTATTAATATATATTGCTTACCGATGATGTCCCTAAATCATCTGCTAATCGTACAATTATGGACGACCAATAAATTATATTGGGGTAATATGCTTCAATGTGGTGCAACCCCTCCTCTTTAATAAATTATATTGGGGTAATATGCTTCAATGTGGTGCAACCCCTCCTCTTTTATAAGATCTGTTGCCAAATAGGAATGACCAAGCATTACAGAACCCGATATTGAAATCCAAGCATTATCGATGTACTCTTGCAGGGTTGGCGTATATCCAATGTAATACCATTTTGCCTACAACAAATATGATTTACAAAGATTCGTCCAATAAACATTTATACTGAACCATGAATAACACAAATCAGCCAGAGCTCATAAGGAAAAGTAAAAAAGTCTTAGGAATTGGTTTAATACCACTTTCTTGAGGAATGGATGGACATCTATCCCTTGTTCCTTAAGAGTGTCAAAAGCCATTTCATTTACGGAATTGTATAGTGCATGATAACATATCTTCATATAGTTTGGAAGCTTCTGTATTGCATTTATATCCCATCTGAAATCACGCCAACATATTAAAGATTATTAAACATTTGAAAGAAATATCAAAAGCAGATAAAATCATAAATTAGTATGATAGAATCTCAACAATAGAGAAATATTCTCAAGAAAATACAGAAACTAAAGAAGGTAATCAAGTTATGATTCTATTCTTATTTCCTTCGTACCAAATTATATAGAAGAAGTAAATCCATAACTGCTGCTAACAACTCTTAACAAAATGATAACTACTTAACCAACTGCTCATACTATCCTATAACATTCACCCAGCCTCTTCAAGAGGCAACACCCGAAGGAGACTACGAAAATGACTAAACAAAGACGCTGATAATGGTTTAGTAAGAATATCTGCCACCTAGTCACGCGCTGGAACTTCCCCAACGACCAAGTCACCACCAGCCACTTTCTCGCGAATAAAAAAATAAATTAAGCTCAACATGTTTAAACTTGGAATGAAGAATCGGATTAGCTGCAACGGCAACGGAACTAGAGTTATCACACCATATGGTCGGAAGATCATTAGGATCGACTTTGAGCTCGGCTAACAAGGAGACCAGCCAAGTCACATCACTAGTAGCGGCCGCTAAACTACGATATTCAACTTCAGCCGTAGAGCGAGAATCAATCTGCTGCTTCTTAGAACACCAGGAGATAGGAGTATGTCTAAAATAGACACAGTATCTCGTAGTAGATCGACGATCATCAAAATCAAGACCCCAATTAGCATCAGCATAACCGACCAAGGAGAGACGATCAGACTGACGAAAAACCAACCCATGAGAAAGAGTTCCACGTAAGTATCGCAAAATTCATTTTAATGCCACCATATGTGAAGTAGTGGGAGCATGCATGAACTGACACACCCGATTAACAGCATAAGCGATGTCAGGACGAGTCAGAACAACATACTGAAGAGCTCCAGCAAGACTGCGATATTCAGTTGGATCTGCCAGTGGCTCACCTTCATTTTTAGATAACACAGAGGAACTCACCATTCGTGTATGAACACCTTTGGCGTTAGACATAGAACTCCGAGCAAGAAGCTCTCGAATGTATTTACGCTGTGACAAATGAAGACTGCCAGAGGAAGACCGACTTACTTCAATTCCCAAAAAATAATGGAGCTCACCCATATCCTTTAAAGCAAACTCACTATGAAACTTCTGAACAATACACGTAATTTCGTCAGATGAATTGCCAGTGATAACAATATCATCGACATAGATAAGTACATAAAGAGTAAATTCGGAGGTAGCATGGACAAAAAGAGAAGCATCCGATTTGGAGAGGACAAACCCAGAAGAAACAAGAAACTGTTGTAACTTAGTAAACCAGGCACGCGGAGCCTGCCGTAAACCATACAAAGCCTTAGTTAGTCGACACAGAAGTCGCTCACCGTTTGGACCTAATTTGACATAGCCAGGGGGCTGCTGCATAAACACTTCATCAGTCAGATCGCCATTTAAAAAGGTGTAATTCATATCAACCTATCGTAAAGACCATCCCTTAGTCACAGCAATGGACAAAATGGCTCGCATAGTGCTGGCTTGACCACGGGACTGAATGTTTCCTTAAAGTCACAGCCAGGAATTTGAGAACAGCCCTTAGCAACTAACCTAGCCTTACGGTGATCAATAGTCCCATCCGGATTCTTTTTTACCTTGAAGAGCCATTTAGACCCAATAACCTTGCGATGAAGAGGAAAAGAAACAAGCTCCCAGGTAGAATTGCGAACAAGAGCATCATATTCAGCTTGAGCCGCAGCACGCCATTCTGGAGTAGACAGAGCTTCCTCAATCGTAGAAGGTTCAGTAACTTCAACATTCATAACCTTAGGCTTAAAAATACCAGCCTTAGCTCGTGACACCATAGGATGCGAATTAGAGACAGGTACAGGAAACACGGCATCAGAAGACACGGGATCAACAGATACCTCCTCAACAACACCAGTAGGGCTAGAAAAAATGCTAGGAGGAGAGGAACACCCAGGAGGCTCTCGATCAGACCCAACCCCAGGATGAGCGGTGACAAGAATGGATGAACAACCAGCGTGAGGAGCCGGTGGAGCTAGCGAATGAGCAATTGGTCAAGAAACAGTCTCAGAGATAGGAGGTCGAACAAGAGGAACGAATGAGGACACAGAGGGACTCTGCACGTGCAAGGAACTTGATGCAGAGTCAGACGGCAAGAATCTATCTTCATCAAACACAACATGACGAGAAATCACAACTTTTCCAGAAGGAAGAAGGCACTGATATCCTTTGTGGTGAGAAATATACCCCAAAAAGATAGAAGGTTGAGAACGGAAGTCCAACTTATGAGACGTAAACGGCCGTAAGTAAGGAAAACAGCAACACCCAAATACCCTGAGATGATCGTAAGTAGGAGCACGACCATAAAGAGCCTGAAAAGGAGTGCGACCCTGCAAAACCGGAGCAGGAAGACAATTAATAAGGTGTACAGCACAACAAAACGCATAGCCCCAGTATTCCATAGACAGACCAGCTTGAGCTAGAAGAGTAAGACCCATATCAACAATGTGACGATGTTTGCGCTCAACCAGCCCATTTTGTTCTGAAGTATGTGGACATGTGACGCGATGAACAATTCATTGGGAAGCAAGGAGCGATGTGAAGGCACGGTACTCTCCACCCCAGTCACTCTGAAATTGTTTAATACTCACCCCAAATTGATTCTTAACAAGTTGTTGAAATTAAACAAAACAGTGGAGTGCCTGAGACTTTTGACGCAACAAGTACACCCACGTAAAACGAGTACAAGCATCAACAAATGCTATATAATACCAACGGTTTCCACAAGCAACAGATGCAGGACCCCAGAGATCAGACACAATCAATTCAAAAGGAGTACTATATTCAGTAGTAGAAGGAGAAAAGAGCAACTTATGTGATTTCCCTTTTTGACATGACGTACATACACCGTCAAAACAATCTTTGTGCAACACAACATTACATTTGTTTAGAACATTTTTAACAACACAAGTAGAGGGGTGACCAAGACGTCTATGCCACAAGGAAAACACATCACCTTTAGCAGTCTTATGCCACAAGGAAAACACATCACCTTTAGTAGTCTTATTCTAAAGTTCAATGGAAGCAGCAATTGGAGACGAAACAGACTGAGTAGACAGATCCGGTAGTGAGAAATGATATAACCCATCACAAATGTGGCCCTTCAGCAGTGTTTCCCGGGTCACAATGTCCTTAACAACAGAATACGTTGGGTGAAACTCAAAGTACACATTATTTTCTTTAGCAAACTGGGACACAGACAGCAAATTTTTGCGGATTTTTGGAACACACAGCACACCAAACAACCGGAGTAATTTAGACGGCGTAGATAAAACACAAGTACCAATAGAGGAAATTGGTGCGGGAGTGCCATCACCCATCAAAAGGGAGGACTTACCGAAATACGGAGAAGAATCTTGAAGAGCCGACGCATCTCGACAGACATGATTGCTAGCTCCCGAGTCAGGATACCAGGAAGCAGTCCCAATAGGCACAGGTATGTATGAACCAGTGTTATAACCATTAGCTCCAATCTGAGCAGTATTGGCATGTGAGCCAGAATAATCTGAATAATCAGATGCATGTAAATCACCAACCCGAGGAAGACCAATACACGGATCTGGGCCACTATAAACACGAGCGCGCGACTTGGTTCGCAAAGGAATAGGTGGTGCTGACAGATCACGCCCATCACCAACTCCCGGATCACCACTCAACGGATAACCAACCTGCACACAATTGCTAATAGGTGCAAACCCAGTCAAATTTGCATTTAAATTCCCAGCACCAAACCCAGTCAAATTTGCATTTAAATTCCCAGCACCAAAACCAGTCAAATTCGCATTTAAATTTCCAGCACCAAGACCATTATAATAAGCAAAAGGCCGAAAGGGGCCAGGATGAGGAGCACCCATATTCGGCCTACAAGGCCCAGGTCTAGGCAAATGCCCATCCAAAACATGATTTGACCTAGCATAAGTGCCATGCACCGGTCCACCAAAACACCCAGCTGAAGTCCAATTTGGAGGCTGATTTTGACCAAAATCAATTTGATTTTGACCAAAAGGAGTGAACCTCATTCGCTGAGCAAACGGCCTCCAAACACCATCACTAGATTCCCTTTGTGAAGCAGAAAGACCCGAAGGATGAGAAACGCCGAAAACGTGCGACGGTCGAGATGCTCCAAGAGGCCGATCAGCACTAGACGCCCGAGCCACCGCCGATGACCCATCAAAATCTCGGTGAAACCGATAATAACATTTGTGAGCAAGGTGCCCCAGTCTATTACAGATCTGGCACTGAATCCGCGGCCGAAAACCACGCCCACGACCACTCGTTGGCAGACGACCACCATAGACTGAAGCCTCTGGTGCGTGCGAAGAATCACCTTCAACCAGATTGGCATGCATAACAACTTCCTGAACAGCCCGTAACTGTCGGGTCTCACACTCGAGGAGAGCATCAACAAGACGTTGAAATGGCACCGGTTCCGATGACAAAGACGCCGATGAGACGATTGCATCAAAACCGGATGGCAAACCTGCAAGCAGCACCTGCGTCTTCTCCACGTCTGAGATCCGAGTGCCAGAGGCTACCAACAAAGCACTCAGAGTTGTAATCTTGGCAACATATTCCTTAACAGATAACGCACCTTTCTTAAGTGAATGTAGTTCATGCCGAATCCTGGACTGTTTAGCGCCAGTGTCCGCAGCAAATAGACTCGCGGCGGTAGTCCAGACATCACACGCAGACCTTGCATCTGTAAATGAAGCCAAACACGAAGAACTAACCGTGGAGAGAAGCCACGAGGTAAGCAACTGATCTTTTTGATCAAATACTTGAGCAGCAGAATTAAGAGCAAGAGATCCGTCCGGCGAAGCAACAAAACGTGATGGAGGAGATAATATGCCATCGACAAAGCCTAGCAAACCATAACCACCAAGAATGAGGCGTACCTGTTGTCGCCACTGAATGAAGGTACCGTCATCAAGCTTGACGATATCATGCCGAGGAAAAGAATTCACCACCTTGTCACCGTGAAACGCAGCACAGCAACCATCAGTAGAAGCAGACTCAGCAGAGTTGGTGTGAGCCATAGGTCCAGAATCAAGAGGCGACTGATACCATGATAGAATCTCAACAATAGAGAAATATTCTCAAGAAAATACAGAAACTAAAGAAGGTAATCAAGGTATGATTCTATTCTTATTTCCTTCGTACCAAATACATGCCTTATATAAAAGAAGTAAATCCATAACTGCTGCTAACAACTCTTAACAAAATGATAACTACTTAACCAACTGCTCAGACTATCCTATAACATAGTATAACTTCAAACCTCTCAACAGCATCTGTGAAGAGCTCCAACTCATCTAAGGCTCCATAAACGTCATAAACATCATCTATAACTGTTATTAGCGCATTGACCTTTGTTTGAATTCTTCTACCTTTTCCGTCCTGAGGAGTAATTATCATTCCCACACTCCATAAGAAGTTTTCCATCACCCTATCTCTAGCAAAGCTCAACCTCTCACCAAGACCAAGTTCCTTCCACCATCTAAACAATACAAGTCAAAAAAATCAAAATCATACTTACGTTGAAGCATATGTGAGTCAAGTTTGAACTGGTATGCATGCAGTAGGGGTACTTACGCTGAAACATATCTAAGATCATCTTGGTGCATAGATTGCACTATGTTGTAATCCAATATAGCAAACTCTAAAATAATGGGATTTTTTCCCTTGTTTTTCTCATACACATCTATGAACCATCTGGCTTCCAACCTTGGCATCCTCTAATGTAGAGGAAGCTCCAAGGCATGTTCCACAAGCATCCAAAGATAGTGATGATCATTGTTCTCCTTCAGACATTGTTTGAGAAGTTTAGCTGCTAACTCCCTTGCATTCTCCAGCATTGTTTCACCTTCTAATAAGTGGTATGAAGCCTCATACAAGTTGAGCAGTCCCTTACAATCCTGATTAAGGCTTGCTTTAATGTTTCCAACGTCATCCATGAAGCAAGCGAAAACATCTAGTGCATGAAAATAATTCAATGTTATGTATCATTAAATTAGATGTAAATTAAAACATCGAATTTTGAATCGTTTATCGTGTTGTACCTTGATTCACTTTATACCCATGTTGTCTTAGTAGTCGAAATTCAAGAGCTGTAGCATATAAATTGCCTTTGTTCCATGCAACAGTACTGCTACAATCGGTACTTATATTCTTCAATGTTTTTTTTATTTCAGCTCCAAAGTGATAGGACAACCCAAGTCTTTGTATGGCATCAATAAGCTCCAGTTTCTCCAAAGGATCCACCACATTTTCAAACATCATCCTCACTTCTTCCTTTAGTTTGCTTGCTCTTTCCTTGTATGTTTCATTCTAATACGCATAGGTAACAAGAAGTTTTTGTTAGCTTGCACCAAAGTGAGCTTTATTAGGGGGAAAAAAAAGCAAAAAATGGTGTCTAAGTGCCACCTATATTTGCACTAAAAAAGCGAAATATACCTGTACAAAATCGTTTTTGAGTGACTGAATATAATCATAATCCCAAATAGGAGGATGGTAATTAGCTGATCGTCTAACTACGATATCGTCTTCAACAGAAATTTTGTCTGTAGCTTCATATTGTGAGGCAAATTAAAGAAACAATTAACCTACGAATGCTTGACCCATCATATGAGAAGCGTTTCGATTTTGAGTGTATGGAAAAACTGCAAATTGAGAATGAACTAAACATACAAAGAGACATTTTGAAAGCCTTTACCTACTACTCAGATTGATGGTTATCACTTGATGTGGAGAACATATTAGAACAATGCATAACTACATATAGAAGTGATTTTTGTTGATACATGCATTAACAAGCATTAGCATGTGCATCTATTGTTGATGCCTTTCTAAATATATATATATATTTATGGTTAATTTAGTGTGTTGTTAATGTTTATTCAGTGATAGTCAGTACATGCTTTTATTTTTATTTTAATTATTAATTTTGACTCGTTTTTATTGCAATGGGAGAAAACAATTATTTAGATAATTTACTAATGGCAATGATTAAATTAACAAAATAGAAATGATACTATTTTCAGGTGATTAATGAGGTTGTTTGTCAATTGTTTTCCTTCATAATAAGTAATTAATTTTATAATTGTAACCAAAACGGCAATTGATTTTTATATGAATTTTTTATAAATAAATTTGTTACGTAATTTTTTCATTTATATTATAGATGTACCATAAATTTAATTTTATTTACAATTTTAAATTGAAATTTTATTTAAATTAACATTACCGCAACTTAAATACAACCTTTAATATTAATAAAGTTAGGTAAGATACTTTATCAATTTTGAGAGAAGTTCACTTCTTAATTCATCAATTGAAAACTTGTAGGTTGCGATGAAATTTCTTAGACGTTGGTGGGTTTTAATTGATCAATTGAAATTTCTTGTACTATTTGATCCCACACCCCCTCACATCATATTGACTTTATTGTCTTTTTTCATTATCTTCATTCATTGATTATAGTCTTATAGTTGTAAGTTCATAATGCACCAAAGTATGAAAGTTCACCCCTCCATATGTGACTTCACTTCTTTTTGTGGGGTGATAAAGAAGATACATTAAACATCTGTCATCCTGGTTTGTTTTTATTAAACACTTCATTTTCTATCATATGACATCAATTTAAGAATTCTGGATGCAAGCCTGCAACAGATATCACTAGCAGAGACGTAACTCCTTAAAAAGGAAATTTTTGTTTTACACAGCACATTGGATAAGCAATTTTCATTATATCTTTTACTGACCAAAACTGTCAATCTGCGTCTGGACCTTAGATACTGTTGGGAAGAAACCGAACAACCGAAACAAAGCGAAAGCACAACCGGTGTTCTTTCTCTCCTTATAACTCCTGTCAAAAATTATGGCAAGCACAATAGCACAAGATATGTTCTCTAGCAACCTTAATCAACCACAAATCAACTAATGCAACCACAACAAAAATAAATAGAGACACCGATATTTTTACGTGGAAAACCCCTCTAAATTAAGGGTAAAAACCACGGGACTTTAGAGTCCGATAAAGAGCTCCACTATCATCAAATGTTCAACTACAAGATCACAATATCAAGCCTACAACAAGCATTCAACTCCGACAAGGCTAACAACATGTAATCTTTAGCAAAAGAGAGAAAAATGAGAGAACATCACCAAAAACGTAGCTGCTGAAAAATGGGTATTTCTGACGCTACAAGACTCGGATGAAAAATCCGACCGTACAAAGTCAAGAACACCTTATCACCTAGCTGCTGTCCAAAAATCAGCTCAATCGAACCACGGATGGACCTTCGATCGAAGAGTTGATCACTGCTGCACCAAGCTTGAAAATCTGATTTTTTTTTCTATTCTCTTTCTCTCTATTTTTTCTTTAGCTCTCTCTCTGCCGAAAAATTTCTGCCCATTCCCTGTTAATAAGCCAAAAAATTGGCTTTTGACAAAAAACAAAAGAAAAGGAAGACAAAACATTTGTGCCAGAAAATATGGGTTTCCCACATAGTGGGACCCATACCCAACAAATCTCCCCCTCCAACTATGTGGGGAATGCCTCCATGCCGGAGGTCAAACAACATGCTTCAAACTTTCCTCTTGGTAAGGCCTTCGTCAACATATCAGCACCATTATCATTAGTGTGTATCTTCTCAAGCTCTAACAGCTTAGCTTCAAGAACATCTCGTATCCAATGGTACCTCACATCAATATGCTTAGATCTAGCATGAAAAGTTGAGTTCTTACCAAGATGAATAGCACTCTGGCTATCACAGTACAGGACATACTTCTCCTGAGTAAAACCAAGCTCATGCACAAACTTCTTCATCCAAAGCATCTCCTTACACGCTTCGATTGCTGCAATGAACTCTGATTCGATGGTGGACAATGCAACACACTTTTGCAGTCTCGATTGCCATGCCACAGCTCCCCCTGCATAAGTGATTAAGTAACCTGAAGTAGATCTCCTCGAGTCAATGTCTCCGGCCATGTCTGAATCTGTATACCCAACAAGAACAGGTTTCTCATTGCCGAAACAAAGTTTCATGTTGGAAGTGCCACGAAGATATCTCATAATCCACTTCACTGCATTCCAATGCTCTCTGCCTGGATTAGAAAGAAACCGACTAACTGTACCAACGGCATAAGCCAAGTCTGGTCTCGTGCAAACCATTGCGTACATCAAACTACCCACGGCTGAAGAGTAAGGAATTTTCTGCATCTCTTCCTTCTCCTTTTCTGTGGAAGGACTATGCTTAACACTCAATCTAAAGTGCATAGCAAAGGGAGTATTCACCGCTTTAGCTTTGTCCATACTAAACCTTTGAAGTACTTTCTCAATATACCTCTCTTGTGATAACCATAATTTCTTGGCCTTTCTATCACGTGTCAGTCTTATGCCAAGAATTTGCTTTGCTGGCCCCAAATCCTTCATTGCAAAGGATTTACTCAACTCTTGTTTCAACTTCTCAATTCTAGAAGCATTCTGACCAACAATAAGCATATCATCAACATAGAGCAAAAGAATAATAAAATCATCACCAGAGAATCTCTTAACAAACACGCAATGATCAGAAGTAGTCTTCTTGTAGCCTTGCTCCCCCATAACAGACTCAAACTTCTTGTACCATTGCCTTGGAGCTTGCTTCAAACCATACAAGCTCTTCTTCAATCTGCACACATAGTCCTCTTTCCCTTGTGCAACAAAACCCTCTGGCTGCTCCATGTAAAGCTCTTCTTCCAAGTCACCATGAAGAAAAGCAGTTTTCACATCCATTTGTTCAACCTCTAGGTCATAACAAGCTACCAAACTCAGTATAGTTCTGATAGAGGACATCTTCACAACCGGAGAAAATATTTCTTCAAAATCAACCCCCTTTTTCTGAGTATAACCCTTGACGACCAATCTAGCTTTGTATCGTGGAGATGAAGACTTCTCTTCTTGCTTCAACCTGTAAACCCACCGATTCTTCAAAGCTCTTTTGCCCTTAGGCAGTTTCACCAATTCAAAAGTATGGTTCTCATGCAATGATTGAAGTTCGCCTTTCATCGCTTCAACCCACTGATCTTTGCATTCACTCTCCATAGCCTCTTCATAACATTCAGGTTCTCCCCCGTCAGTCAAAAGAACATATTCATCAGGAGAATACCTGACAGAAGATCGTCGATCTCTAGAAGACCTTCGAAGTGGAACTGCTGGTGGAGCTATAGGTGCTTGTTGTTGATCATTCACAACATCATCCATGGGAGTATCAAAGTCACCTATAGTCTGATGGTCACCACTAACATCACCATGCACATCATCCTGGATAGGATCTGGTGAAGAGTCTAGGGGAACCGGATTCACATCGATCAAGTCACCACTACCTTGTGAATCCACTTTCTCCGTCTTATCAATGTCATCAATGGTCTGATCCTCAATGAAGACAACATCTCTGCTTCTCACGAGTTTCTTCTGAACTGGATCATAGAGTCTATAACCAAACTCACCATCTAGACCATAACCAATAAAAATGCATTGTCGAGCCTTGGCATCCAACTTGGATCTTTCATCCTTTGGAACATGAACAAATGCTTTACAACCGAACACACGTAGGTGATCATATGACACGTCTTTACCAAACCAAACTCTATCTGGCACATCACCTTTCAAAGGAACACTAGGAGACAGATTTATCACATGTGTCACTGTATTCAAAGCTTCAGCCCAAAACGATCTTGGTAACTTTGCATCTGACAACAAACATCTGACTCTCTCAATCAATGTTCGGTTCATTCTTTCAGCTAACCCATTTAACTGTGGAGTCTTTGGTGGTGTTCTCTGATGTCTGATTCCCTGTCGCAGACAATACTCATGAAACGACCCTGTGTACTCGCCACCATTATCAGTACGAATGCACTTCAACTTTTTCCCAGTTTCCCTTTCAACTGATGCTTGAAACTGTTTAAACACCTCAAAGACTTGATTTTTAGACTTCAAAGTGTAAACCCATAGCTTTCTTGAACAATCATCAATGAAAGTCACAAAGTAAAGTGCACCCCCATGTGATCTTACTTTTATCGGACCACAAACATCTGAATGGACCAACTCTAGCAACTCTGATTTCCTATGAGGAGGATGGCTTCTAAATGAAACTCTTTTCTGCTTTCCTGCTAGACAATGAGCACAATTCTTCAGTGTAGCATTCTTTAAACCCGAAAGTTGATTCTTCTTCGCTAAACAGCTAAGCCCCTTCTCACTCATGTGACTGAGTCGTTTATGCCACAACTCAGTTGAGTTGTCATTCAGTGTCACATTCACCGTCTCTCGAGAAGTCAAAGCTTGCATCAAGTACAAATTTGAGCTCTTCTTTCCTCGAGCCACAACCAAGGAGCCTTTAGTCAGCTTCCACTGCCCTTCACTGAAGGTGTTACAGAATCCCTCATCATCAAGCTTTCCTGCAGAAATCAAATTCAAACGGACATCCGGTGCATGTCTGACATCCTTGAGAGTTAACTTTGTTCCATTGTTACTTACCAAGCTAACATCTCCCATACCAATAACCGAAACCAAACCATCATTACCCATCTTCAATACCCCAAAATCACCAGGAGTATAAGATGTGAAGAATTCCTTCCTCGACGTGACATGAAGTGATGCACCAGTATCAATCACCCAACTAGTCTCGTCGCATGCTAGGTTGACCAAATTCTGATCACAAATAACTAACAAATCTTCACGAGTAACAGTAGTAACACGCTCGGATTTTTCATCGTCATTCCGGTCGTGTTTATCACCACCACTTTTGTTCTCTTTCTTCCACTTGAAACAATATTTCTTGATATGGCCTTTCTTACCACAATGATGACACTCAAGATTCTTGTATCTCGATCTTGACTTGCTTCGGCTTTTATCTCTACCCTTTCCATCTTTGTCTCTGTTTCTCCCCCTGTTCTCGATAACCAACACCTCGGACTGTGATGTAGAACCCTGAGATCTTCTTCTAACCTCTTCATTCAACACACCACTCTTAGCCAAATCCAAAGTAATAATACCCTGTGGGGCAGAATTAATGAGTGAGACTCGAAAGGTCTCCCAAGAGTCTGGTAGAGTAGCAAGCAACCAAAGTCCTAAAATCTCGTCATCAAATTTGACACCCATACCAAGCAACTGATTCATCATACTCTGAAATTCACTAACATGGTCAGCTATAGACATTCCTTCTTTATATTTCAGCGCCATCATTTTCTTCAGCAAAAATAACTTGTTATTGCCCGACCTCGAAGCATACAAGCTTTCAAGCTTCTCCCACAATGTTCGAGCATGTGTCTCCTGATCAATGTGATTGTAAACATTTTCTTCAACAAATTGCCGAATAAAGCCACACACTTGTTGATGCTCAAATTCCCATTCTTCATCACTTTTCGAATCGGGTTTTTGAGTAGTAAAGACCGGAAGATGCAAAGCCTTCACAAACAACAAGTCCTTCATTTTATTCCGCCAAAGTTGATAATTTGTGCCATTCAACATAATCATCTTGCTCGTATTAATTTCCATAATTATCTGACACAATAACCAAGCTCTGGTACCAGTTTGTTGGGAAGAAACCGAACAACCGAAACAAAGCGAAAGCACAACCGGTGTTCTTTCTCTCCTTATAACTCCTGTCAAAAATTATGGCAAGCACAATAGCACAAGATATGTTCTCTAGCAACCTTAATCAACCACAAATCAACTAATGCAACCACAACAAAAATAAATAGAGACACCGATATTTTTATGTGGAAAACCCCTCTAAATTAAGGGTAAAAACCACGGGACTTTAGAGTCCGATAAAGAGCTCCACTATCATCAAATGTTCAACTACAAGATCACAATATCAAGCCTACAACAAGCATTCAACTCCGACAAGGCTAACAACATGTAATCTTTAGCAAAAGAGAGAAAAATGAGAGAACATCACCAAAAACGTAGCTGCTGAAAAATGGGTATTTCCGACGCTACAAGACTCGGATGAAAAATCCGAGCGTACAAAGTCAAGAACACCTTATCACCTAGCTGCTGTCCAAAAATCAGCTCAATCGAACCACGGATGGACCTTCGATCGAAGAGTTGATCACTGCTGCACCAAGCTTGAAAATCTGATTTTTTTTTCTATTCTCTTTCTCTCTATTTTTTCTTTAGCTCTCTCTCTGCCGAAAAATTTCTGCCCATTCCCTGTTAATAAGCCAAAAAATTGGCTTTTGACAAAAAACAAAAGAAAAGGAAGACAAAACATTTGTGCCAGAAAATATGGGTTTCCCACATAGTGGGACCCATACCCAACAGATACTTGGTGGATATATTTTGCTGCTTGTTGTACATTTAGACAGCATTGAATTATATTTTTACAAAACTAAACATATCCATGTTTGACAGTCATGAAAATTGGATATGATTCCTACTTTTACACTCTTCAAGTTTTTAATTAAATTTTTATTAAATTAACATTTAAATAACTTATACACCAACTTCATTAAAATATTTAATATTAGGATTTATTTGATGACTCATTTTATGAGAAGAAGAAGAAGCAAGCAAGCATGAAAGAGTATGGGTCGTGAGATTGAGGCAAAAGACACCAAACTACATCACTGGTCACAGCATGGGATAATCAATTTTTCTTTTATATATTTTACAGACAAAAACTGTCAATGTGCGTGTTGACCTTAAAAACCGTACCGCACTGATGATTTTTTTAACTCGATGTTATTCAGGTAAAATCCGTTGACTCAAAAATTTGAACTTAGTTCAAATATCTTGTGAAGAAGTCTATTTTCATTTCTTTTAACCACTTGATATGAAATTATTCATTTGAGAAAGGCTCAAACTTTTGTTTTGGTCCTTCTATTATTCCTAAATTTAGATTTTGATCCTTATACTTTAAAATGGTGTAATTGGATCATTTACTACTATAATGTCATTAATTAATCTAAATAGGTATTATTATTAATTATTCCAATCAGGGATTTAAATAGCGGTCCGATACCGCTATAGCGGCCGTTACATAGCGGTAGCGGCACCGTCCGAAACCGCTATCGCGATTAACCGCTATTATGTTTTACAATAAGTTGTGTGAATTTTTTAAAAAATTCATGACCGCGATACCCGCAGTGACCGCAATAGCATTCGTTATGTCCGCAATCGCGATAAACGCAACACGACCGAAAACGCGGCCGCGACCGCAATTTAAATCCCCGATTCCAATTGAGATATTAACATGAAATTTTCTTAAAAACATCGCTTCCATCATAAAAATTTCAGCATGACTAATGTGCATGGAAATACTTAATCAATATTCCATTACCATTTAATGGAAGAGTGACCAATTTGATCAATTTTATTTTTGAGGTGACCAAATTAACAAAAAAAAATTGGAGCAACCAAAATAGGAATGACCACTATTTTGAGTGGCTAACGGGGTAATTTACCCATTAAATTTTAAGAGCTTTACTGAACAAAGTGATAAAGCTTATGGCTTATTTAGTATATTAGTCTAAAGAAATCATCTATAGGAAAGAAAAAGTAGTTAGTCGATTTTGTAACCAAATCTAGCTGATGGATATTATAAAGTAGTTTTCATAGAATACAAAATTGAGGAACAAATTAGTTTGGATTATTATAAAAATACAAAATTAGGCTATATTTAGAAACAAATTAAATAGGTAATCCTCAAAAGCGTTTTAATAAATGTAAAAAGTGGGATTAAAAAACTGTCTTATCTTAATTGAGCTTGGCTCGAATAAAAAATAGGTCATATATTTTGTCTAAACTTACTGTTTGGACGTTATATCTTTATTTAAACTCTCATATATTTTAAACAAACTTCCAAGTTTGAAAGAATAGTTTGACCTCTTGAGATCTACTCTCAATTTGCGTACTGTCAATAATGCTAGTTGGTGCCTGTTCATTTTTGTTTTCTTTGGTTTTAGATTAGTATCTAATTCAATGGTATGAAAGAACTATTTGAGTATTGATTAATTGTACTATTTGATCCCCACATTCCCAAAGTTCACGCTCTGGGACTAGAACTTATTTGCTGAAATTTCATTCTCCGGGAAACAGCAAAACAATCATATTCCCGTGCCCATTCCTTTGCTAGGGATCCAAATTTGAGTATGGCATTTGTCTCAATGTTATCAACTGCATCTTGATTCAAGCTGAAGCAATTAGAAAATCTCATGAAAAGGCCACAATATTCACAATCAATACAATTGAATTGATATAAATTTGGATCCGAGAACGATACATTTTCTAGTGATGTGCAGCCCTGTGCATTCAGATATGGTGGACGCTCTGAGAGTAATTTAAGACTCTCGTAATGATCCATTCGCAAATATCTGTTTGATAATGGGACCCCTTTAAGGTAAACTTAAGCTTAGCTCCACTCAATTTCTGACCACCATTTTTCTTTGTTTCTGTTTGATAATGGTGCATGCATAATAACAGATGATTTCATCAAAAGGACTGCCATTGATATACTATAAAATAACCACATTTAAGTTTTGCCCTATTTGCTATAATATAATTTGTGCTTTTCTTATATTGTAGATCATAGTTTAGGATTAGCGAGAAAATTATTGTAAATGCTAAGACTCAAGTTTCAAATATATCTGATATTAAATGAATGTATAAACCAATTGGATTAAACACGAAATTATACGAGGAATATCATGTAATAATTAATAGTCAATTCTTAGTGACTAAGTCAATGATTAACAATTCCAGCAATGCACCCTTTCAATTAAAAGAACAGAGAAAAGCATAGATGAGATTAGAGAAGTTAATATCTCCTCCAACAAGACTCTATTTGGGATTCACTTCTTAATAACTTTAAGACTTTTTGTTACCATTCATGAATTTCCTTTTTATGGACTTCCTTAGGATACTAAGTTGTGTATGTGTATGATGCTATTTTTGCAGGAAATTAAGATTATAAATAACTAGTCAACAAACCAAAATTAACCCTAATTTCAAATATCCATCCTTGTTCGTTTTTTTAGTAAAATTTAGCCATTGACCTTTAAAAAAAAGTCCAATTAATCACCTTTCTTTAATAAAAATGTATATTAAAACATTAATTTCTTTGATGATGCTAGTATCTCAATCTAATTGGTAATCCATATGTATTTCATGTGGACAAGACATTGTTTGTCATATATATCACGTCAACAAATAATTTTAAATGATGTCATCACAATGACAGTAATCATGATTCGAGAATGTGACATGTCTCAAACTTAATAATGTTATAAAATAGTTAACCACGGGATAATTTCAGAGAAAACCAGTCTAGAATAAAATAATGCAATGCCTAGGTACAGGATAATTTTCATTATTTCAATTACCTAATGTATGAAATAACAAAACAATTCAATAGCTTTATCTCTACAAATCTCAGGTAAATTTAACACAGCAAAATCTGCTAATTGCTAAATGACACTCATGTAGTGACTCAAGTCACTGATTACCAATTCCAATATGCAACATCTTCTCAATTCAAAAACAGAATAAAACTCTGGAATTTTAATGACGAAAATTGATTGAGGTTTCACCCAAACTGACTTGATAATCAAGTCAAATGGCTCTATCATGAAACCAACTCTTGTTAATACTTCTTCTTCTAGTGTTTATGTTGAGTTCCTCCATGGGATATACATCAGCTCATCAGTCCATCTTGAGAATGAAACTGTGATGGGTTGCCTTTGAAAATAACATCCATCTCCATGTGTTCATTCCATGAATTCTGAGATACGAGCAACTGTCAAATTCTGAGATACGAGCAACTGTCAAATTCTGCATTAATATTGATAAATCAGGTAAAAAAAAGGCTATGAGGATGCTGAAAAATCACAATGAAACAAAGGTAATCTACCTCTACAGTAAGGCTAAATTGGCAAGAGTAGCATATGGTTCCTCTAAAGCTCCAAAAACCAGAACGCGTTGAACCAAATTTGGATGACTTCAACAAGGCTAATATGTTGTCTACAAGCACTGCCTCAATATCTCAGTTCAACCACAAGTATATTGCAAGCATTCAGTAGAAGAAATTAAAAGCTTACTTGTTCCTCTTTTTTTCCCTCTTGACTCTGCTTCCTCATCTGCTTTCCATACATCAATCACTGCCATCTTCACTCGCTTCACATTAGCAAATTCAAATAGTCAAAGCTTAATTTCTAGGTTTCGGCTATCTTATACTACCTTGCATTAAGAAATGTGAGATAAAAAAGCATATCTATAATGCGAGATAAAAAAGGATTTTGCATTGGTCACAACCTGGACATTAACACCAAAAATTTTGTGGGAACTTGTTTTGTTGGTGAGGATGAAGATATCAAAATCACCCTTACTCTGCAACTGCAATTCCAGTAGAGTATTGAATCTACGTACGGCTCGAATTTCATGCAAGTTTTACGAAATCTAAAAGATAAAGCACAACAAATAGCAACCTTTCAGATTAACATATGTACAGAGAATAGTTGGAAGGTTACATTGTCTAACATTAACCAAAATCAGAAGTCATGTAATCAGAATTGATTACATATGTATTCACTAACTTCTTAAAGGAAATATGAAACATAAATCTTTACTTACGTTCTATCGCGTGAGCACTCACCAATGTTATAAACTGAACAATGAGGTTGAATGAAGCCCACCGCTGATCCTATGATTTAAAAATACAAAGCATGAAAGCAATAACAAGTCAACTGCCAGAAATAATTTGAGTATGAATGTTATTATGTTAATAACTGAGTTTTGGTACCCACCACAGCTTCCTATGGATATTTTATGTACTCCAAAGCAGAATCATTTTGCTACTGTATTGATATCTCAGAGTTGCCATTCAGTTTTCCTCCAAATTAATTAATATGGAGAATTTCCTAAACAATGAAGCTGAATGAAGCCCACCATTGATCCTATGAATAAAAACCAACCAATAACTAGTCAACCGCAAAAAAGAATCAAGTATGAATCTTGATATCTGAATTTTGGTACCCACCACGGCCTACTATGGATATTTTATTAACAATGGCAGAAAAAAAAGTATGATCATTTATGTTGAAAATTGGCCTACCAGGCTGCTGTGATATTTTTGGTTAAAGTGCATCCAGCTTGTAAACATGTTGCAGCACGTATACTTTTTTTTTTGATAAAGCAGCACGTATACTTACTGTAATAGCAAGGGTTTCTCTTTAGTTTCATTGTAATCAAACTAATTGAAAATGAACAAGCTGATGACAACTTGATATGTTTAGGTATTGAATGACTAGTTTAGGTGGCTTGTTTATGTGTACAAGCAATGTTTATCAAGTTGCTAGGCTACTTAGTGGTAGTAGGTAGTATTCGGTGATGTATTTGACTATAAATGTATTGTTTTTCTTATTGAAAAAATGAGCAAAATGAGCTGTAGCCATAAGCTCCCTTGCTGCACATTTGTGAGCAAGTAAAAATATTTCTTACTGTCTTGTTCTGTCCTGTATTTCTTCCTCTGCTCCTCAAACCCAACAATTTATATGATAAACCAGAAATTGTATCTCCTCAAAAGTAGACCCAAAGATGAAAAGATGTACAACAATTTCAATCTTTTAGTCCCTCCATCCCTTTCTTCACCATTATTGCTAAAACTTCTTTTGTACCCAGCAGGTCTCTCTGCATCCCCATGAACTGATAATATATATATCCAACTAATTCTTGAAGGAAATATGAAACATAAATCAATGCATGAAGAAAATTTACTATTAACAATGGCAGGGAAGGACAAAAATGTGTATGGTAATATGAAAAATGAAATGAAACCCTCTTACCTACGCATTTGGAAGACTTCATTGAGAACCTGTATCTCCTCGAAAGCAGACCCAAAGCTCTAAAGGAATAACATATATATTTCAATCTTTGAGACCCTCTATCCCCTGCACCATCATAGCTGAAGCCTCGGTTGTGTATCACCATCAACTTCCTCAAAAATTGAATCTTCTACAAAGTAAAAACTGTCATTGGATTCATCACTGCTCATCTCATTCAAGTTGGGGTTTTCACTGGATTTAACATTGCTATCGGCATTACTCTCTGCATCCACGTAAAATACATGAACACCATATCTCTCCACCTCGATACGCTTAAACATGAGAAGGTCTTCTTCATCGAAAATGATATATCTGATTTTGAATTCAAATGATGCCTCCTCATAATTCTCGTCTTCAACAACCATGTTGATGCCAGATAGAATAAACACGTGATCACCCATGAACTTCTCTGGCTCAGGAAGACTGGAGAAATGTATCGGAACTCTGAACTTTTCATGGCCACCACCACCGGAGCCTGTAAGTTGCCACTCACAAAAACATTCAAAATGTTCAAAGGCAGGGCAGTAATCGAGATAAGCCACAAGGCAAATAGCAAAAACCAAAAATCTGCTACCACTACCCCCATTTGGGGCTATCTTCAAATTTAAGAAAGAATTCTCGCTCCGACACCTGAACTTATTTGCTGAAATTTTATTTCCTGGAAAACAACAAATCAAACTGGGAAAGTCTTCATCGAAGTAATCCCAATCAAATCCAGCTGCCCATTTCTTAGCTAGGGATCCAATTTTGAGCATGGCATTTGCCTCAATGTTATTAATTGACTCTTGATTCAAGTTGAAGCAATTACAGAATAGCATGGTAAACGCATGAAAACAAGTATCATCAGCATCTAAATAATCAAATTGATATAAATTTTGATCTGCAAAGGAAACTTTTTCCAATGATGTGCAGTCATGTACATTCAACTCGTGCAGATATGGTGGAAGCTCTGAGAGTAAATTGAGGCTCTTGCAACGATCCATACACATAAACATCAAGCTTGGTAAGGGCACATCAACAGTTGGAAACGAGGATTTGACAATTGGACAACCATCAAAATAAAGGGATCCCAACTTTGAAATATTGCTCGATGCATCTTTTGCCCTTGAGTTGGAAGACAAGTCCACTTCTTCAATTTGAGTTCCAGATAGGTATAATCCTGTTAAGCTTCTTGGGATTTCTGGGGATTTGACGATTGGACAACCACTAAGATCTAGAACTTTAAGGGATTTCAACTTTGAAATATTTGTTGCGCGGAAGCGTGTGAAAGAGTAAAATTATTGTACTGAAAAATCACACTAAGTTCAATTCTCAGGAAAGAGAGATAGATCACGAAGATCACTTAAATACCAAGTCTTTCCTAGCCAGAATATCCCTCTATCGTAATTTAATAGCACAATAAATCACTACAATCACATTCACAAAATATGCAAAACAAATAATAAAGAACACCAGAATTTTAACGAGGTTCAGCAAATTTTGCCTACGTCCTCGGGCACTACCAAATATATTTCACTTCAAAAATTACAAGTGAAATTTACAAATAGAGAGAGAGAGAATAATGCCTTAAGTAGAGAATGGCAATTATGGGATGAAGAAAGTAAGCAATGGTTAGGCCTATTTATAGTTGAGGTTCAAGGATCAACTTGCAATGTCCCTATACAATTAGGGACCAAAATTGCAATTATCCCATGCCAACTTTTAACCCAACTTGCCAACCAATATTACTTCCTACTTTCGGTGCCCACCCCATTTGACTTTTCAAACAATGGTGGGTTCCAATAATCTCCACCTTGAAGATTTGATTACGATAATCTTATCTTCACACAATTCTTTCTGCTTTTGACAACAATACTTGATAGTGCCTTCTTCAACTGTTAAACTTGCAGGATATTAATCAAGTTCAAACAATGTTCGAACTTGGTTGCTGTTACCACCTTGGTCATCATATCTGCGGGATTATCTGCAGTCTTGATCTTCTGAAGACAAATTTTCCCCTCTTCAATAATTTCCCGCACAAAATGGAATCGTACGTCGATATGTTTTGTACGTGCATGATAGACTTGATTCTTTGCTAAATGAATAGCACTTTGACTATCACAATACACGTTAATATGCTCCTGAACCAACCCCAAGGTTTTAGCCATACCTTGTAACCAAATAGCCTCCTTTACAGCCTCTGTTACAGCCATGTACTCGGCTTCTGTGGTTGACAATGCAATTGTAGACTGTAGTGTAGACTTCCAACTTATTGGTCCTCCAGCAAGTGTAAACACATAACCGGTGGTTGATCTTCGCTTGTCCAAATCACCGGCATAGTCAGAATCAACGTACCCAATAACACCTTTACCAAGTGTATTATCCTGCTTGAACAGTAATCCAACATCCACGGTCTTCTGAATATACCGTAGAATCCATTTCACAGCTTGCCAATGTCCTTTTCCAGGATTATGCATATACCTGCTCACTATACTAACTGCCTGTGAAATGTCGGGTCTTGTACACACCATTGCATACATCAAGCTACCCACTGCATTAGAATACGGAACTTGCAACATGTATTCTCGTTTCGTATTCGTCGAAGGAGATAGTTGTGCAGAAAGCTTGAAATGAGAAGCCAACGGGGTACTTACAGGTTTTGTCTGCTCGTTCATGCCAAACTGCTGTAGTACCTTTTTCAAATACTGCTTCTGAGACAAGCTAACTCTATCATGAGCTCTATCTCTCCATATTTCCATGCCGAGAATCTTTTTAGCTTCTCCTAGATCTTTCATCTCAAACTCGAGATTGAGTTGAGTCTTCAATATTTCAATCTCAACTTTGCTCTTAGATGCTATTAGCATATCATCAACATATAAGAGCAAGTATATGAAAGTTCCTTCTTGTAGCTTCTGAAAATACACGCAATGATCAAATTTACTTCTTGTGTACCTTTTCCCTTTCATGAACTGATCAAATCGCTTGTACCACTGCCTCGGAGATTGCTTCAATCCATAAAGTGACTTTGTCAGTTTGCAAACCCAATTTTCTTTTTCAGCAACCTTGAATCCATCTGGCTGAGTCATATAGATTTCCTCTTCCAAATCACCGTGTAAAAACGCGGTCTTTACATCAAGCTGAACTAGTTCAAGATCATATTGCGCAACCAAGGCTAGCAAAATCTGAATGGACGAATGCTTCACAACTGGAGAAAACACTTCATTGTAGTCTATTCCTTCTTTCTGAGCGTAACCCTTTGCTACTGATCTAGCCTTGTATCGAATTTCATTTTTATCAGGAAATCCTTTCTTCTTTGCATATACCCATTTGCATCCGATTGCCTTCTTTCCCTTGGGTAGTGTCACCAACTCCCAGGTCTTATTTTTATGAAGAGACTGCATTTCTTCATTCATTGCTTGCTTCCACTTTACACCATCAGGGTTACTTATTACTTCTGTGTAAGTAGAAGGAACATCATCATCTGCAATTGGAAGTGCATAGACCACTATATCATCAAAGCGAGCAGGCTTACGAATCTCTCTTCTTGGCCTTCTATATGCAATTGAATCTTGTTGCTGTAGAGGTTCTTGAGTAGGAACCTCTTCATCGTTTGTCCTTTCAATATTAGCTGGATCATCGTTAATCTTTTCAAGCTCTACCTGCTGCAAAGTACTACTGGTTTTGTCATCCTTTTGTGAATCCTTGTACTTCAACATGGTTGATTCATCAAAAGTCACATCTCTACTGAAAACAATCTTCCTTGTATCAGGACACCAGAGACGATATCCTTTTACTCCATCAGTTATACCCAAGAATAATGCTTTCTTTGCTCTTGGGTTTAACTTAGATTCTTTTACATGATAATATGCAGTGGAACCAAATACATGCAAAGAATCATAATCAGTAGCAGATTTACCAGTCCACATCTCCATAGGAGTTTTTCCATTTATTGCAGCTGATGGCAAACGGTTAATTAGATGACACGCATATGTAACTGCCTCAGCCCAAAATTCTTTGCCCAATCCAGCATTGGACAATATACATCGAACTTTCTCCAGTATAGTTCGATTCATGCGTTCTGCCACCCCATTTTGCTGTGGTGTATCCCGAACAGTGAAGTGTAGCACAATGCCCTCATCTTGGCATACTTGTAGAAATGGATCATTTTTGTACTCAGTACCATTATCTGATCGAAGTCGTTTGACCTTTCGACCAGTCTGAGTCTCCACCATCTTCTTCCATTTCAGAAATGCATCCAAAACTTCACTTTTTTTTTCATTAGATACACCCATACTTTTCTTGAATAATCATCAACAAAAGTAACAAAATAGTGCATACCTCCCAAAGAAGCTACTTTGGTAGGTCCCCACACATCACTGTGAACGTAGTCCAGAATTCCTTTCGTATTGTGAATTGCTGGACCAAATTTTACCCTCTTCTGCTTGCCCAGAACACAATGTTCACAGAATTCCATTTTGCAAGAATTTGCACCTTTCAATAAGCCTTGCTTCACCAATGTCTACAAAGCTTTTTCACCAGCATGTCCCAATCGCATATGCCATAATCTAGTAGCCTCTGAATCTACATCTTTTGTAGAAACTGTTGATGTTGATCCAATAACTGTACTTCCATTTAAAAAATACAAGTTATTTCTTCTTGTGCCTTTCATCACCGTCAGTTGCCCAGCTACTACTTTTAGTAATCCATCTCTCAAAGTGATTGTGAGCCCTTTAGATTCTAGGGCCCCTAATGAGATGAGATTTTTCTTCAGGCTAGGTACGTAGCGAACATCTGTCAGGACTTGGATTGAGCCGTCGTGATTCTTGAATTGGACTGTACCCACTCCCATTGTCTTACAAGCACTATCATTGCCCATAAGAACAATTCCACCTTCTAGCTCTTTAAGACTAGAAAACCAGTCCTTATTAGGACACATATGGTAAGTACATCCTGAATCCAAAATCCACTCATCCATTTGACATGCCATTGCCATGCCAACCAAGCTAAAGTCTGACTCCTCATCATGCTCTGCTACACATGCATTAGAAATAGCCTTGCCCTTTTGTAGCTTAGGACAATTCTTTTTCCAATGCCCTTTTTCACGGCAAAAGGCACATTCATCTTTGGCGGGTCTCCCTTTGGACTTTCCCCTTCTACCAGATTTGCTGCTGTGTGAACGACCTCTTACTGTTAAGACTTCTGCGGTTGTATCTCTGTGATCTCTTTTATCTTTCTTTCGAGTCTCAGATCTATACAACGCACTACAGACTGCATCAAATGTGATCGTGTCCTTCCCATGAAGCAATGTGGTGGTAAGATGATCATATTCATCAGGAAGGGAATTCAACAACAATAATGCCTTGTCTTCATCTTCAAATTTCTCATCCAAATTTAGCAAATCTGCTAAAATTTTATTGAATGAGTTCACATGGTCATTCATCGACATACCGGGTGCATACGTGAATCGATAAAGTTTTTTTCATATAAAGCCTATTTTCAAGACTTTTCGTTAGAAACTTTTCTTCCAGTGTATCCCATAACTTCTTCGCTGATGTCTCCCTCATGACAGAGTACTTCTGCTCTTTGGCCAAACATAGGCGGATTGTACCACACGCCTGTCTATTGATCTTGGCCCACTCCTTGTCATCCATCTTGTCAGGTTTTTCTTCAAGGGCTATATCTAGCTCTTGCTGACATAAGACATCCAGGATCTCACATTGCCACATACCAAAATTATTGGTACCGTCAAATTTCTCTACTTCAAATTTTGCATTTGTCACAGTAGTCCTTGCTGATGACGATGCTGCTGCCATTTTTCTCTTCAATCCCAACTACTGTATACGTGAATAGTACTGTATACGTGAATAGTGTCGTATATGTGAATAGTACTATATACGTGAATAGTGTCGTATACGTGAATAGTACTGTAAACGATCGTATTCCCTAAGTACGAATCTGGCTCTGATACCAATTGTTGCGCGGAAGCGTGTGAAAGAGTAAAATTATTGTACTGAAAAATCACACTAAGTTCAATTCCCAGGAAAGAGAGGTAGATCACGAAGATCACTTAAATACCAAGTCTTTCCTAACCAGAATATCCCTCTATCGTAATTTAATAGCACAATAAATCACTACAATCACATTCACAAAATATGCAAAACAAATAATAAAGAACACCAGAATTTTAACGAGGTTCAACAAATTTTGCCTACGTCCTCGGGCACTACCAAATATATTTCACTTCAAAAATTACAAGTGAAATTTACAAATAGAGAGAGAGAATAATGCCTTAAGTAGAGAATGGCAATTATGGGATGAAGAAAGTAAGCAATGGTTAGGCCTATTTATAGTTGAGGTTCAAGGATCAACTTGCAATGTCCCTATACAATTAGGGACCAAAATTGCAATTATCCCATGCCAACTTTTAACCCAACTTGCCAACCAATATTACTTTCTACTTTCGGTGCCCACCCCATTTGACTTTTCAAATAATGGTGGGTTCCAATAATATTCTTGATACATCTTTTACCATTGAGTTTGTCAAGGTCAATCGTTCAAGTCTATCGAGACGCTCAATGAAATCAGGTACTTTTTTAATTCCGGTTTCTGATAAATTTAACTCATCAAAGTTATTTGGGATCTCCGGAAACTTCTTGAGACTACGACATCCCTTAAGGTGAAGGGTTTTAAGTGATGTCAAATGGGCGAGGGAAGGAAATTTAACCAAACTTTCGCAATTTTCACAATCTAAGTCTTTCAAGGTTGACGGCTCCTAATAAATTAGGGATCTTCTTTAAATTTTTGCAACTGAAAAGGTTAATTTTCCGTAAATGAACAAGATCCTGCACATGATGAGAACATAAAGAAGTTCGAGCATCATTTACTTTTTATTAGACTCTATCAAAATAGCAATTTATATTTGATGAATTAGGTGTATTAAATCACCCACCATCAACACATCAAATTGCTTCTTTTAAAAAATAGAATAAAATCTTTTATATTTTTTTTAAATTTAATCAAAACATGTTATTTAAATGTTATATCAATTATGAATTCTTTTTCTTCGAAAAGAATAAAATATAAAAGTATATATACCTGATGATCTTCCTTCCAAAGTTGTTTCATGTTTCCATGCGGTAATTTCAATACGACAAGGTTTTCTGGGTTAAAACTTGATGGTAAAAATCTGAAGGGGTAATAATCCCATCGAAGATACCTTAGCTCATCGGGAAGAAATAGAATATCAAGTTGGTATGTATATAGCTTCTTATAATATCCATCTTCCTTCAGCAACGGATTCGAAGAAAAAGAAAAGATGATATATTTAAGATTAATCATGTTTTGAAAAACAAAAGGGTGTCGGAACCATAATTTATCTAGATGTGACATGTCTGATGTTATTCCTTTAATTTCATCAGTACCCTAATAACAAAAACCAATTTATCCAATATTAGCATGAAGAAATTTATGGGCATTGCATTAATAACTCATAAAAGATTAATTACATTAGGATAAGCGCAGACTAATTGAGCAGTTTTAGGAATTTTTAGATACAAAAGTGTTTTCTTATATATTTTTTTCAAATCAATGCATTAGGTATTTAACTAAGTCATAAACCTTGAGCAGATTCTAAATTATACCTAAGACATGACCATTACGTGTCCAAGACAATAACTATTTTATTTTCTAAATGCTAATTAAAAGAGATAATACTTGATATAATATCGAATGTATAGATTTAAATAATGATGTTAAACCAAATGACTGTATCTCATTAAAGCATATTAAAAAAAATAAAAGAATATAAATACAATTAGTGCTTACTTGATTATATTTGAGCACTTGTTCCACGTGTTTAGGACTCCATAGCCTACTGCACTTTCCAAGGGTTGTAGATTCTTGACAAACAATGTCCTTTCCCATCTCTTCAAGCATATCATGCATAGAAATTATCCATGAATATCTCTCTTTGCTCTTTGTAGCATAAGTAGAAAATGAGATATTAATCAGGCACTTGTCGACCAATTTGTTTATTCCACACTCTGCACCCTTATAACAATCACTTAGAATATGTTTTGTTGTTTTTTTGGGTTCCCCTTTAAAGAAGCATGCAATGTCAAGAAATATATTCTGCTCTACCGGACTTAGCCCATCATAACTACTTTTCAAAACCTCTGAAATTTGTTTGTCTGGGGGACATGTCCTTTAGCATCTTCACCTTACTTTCCCAATACCTTATGGTCCTTTTATATAAATCAGAACCCAAAACTTTAAGAGCAAGCGGATTGCCTTGGGTGTAGTTTACAAACCTAAGGGATAGATCTTGGAAATCAACCGCGGGATTTGACTGCTTAAACGCAAAGGTGGAAAAAAGTTGAAGAGAATCCTTCTCATTTAACTTCTTTACCATATGTATCGTGTCAGCTCTTCCGCTCACAAGCACTTGTCTGTTTCTAGATGTAATAATGGTTTTACTTCCATAACCAAAATCCCCAATACCCATACAATCTATTTGGTCTGACTTATCAACATCATCAAGGACAACAAGTACTTTCTTTTTCTTGAGCCTGTCTTGAGTTAAAGTGGATCCTACGGAGGGGGTGCCAATATCAACATCTGAGTTCAATAATTTCGAAAAAGGTTCATTTCGTAAAGATTCCTTCCCTTGTTTTTCTACTTTCTCCCTAACATTTTGAAGAAACCAACTACTTTCAAATTCTGAAGAGATTTCTTTATATACAGCCTCAGCAAGGGTTGTTTTGCCTTGACCGCCCATTCCCCAAAGTCCTAATACACGGCAGCCTTCTTTCTTAATCAGCTCCAAAATCGTCTTTTTCTGATTTCTATTCCAACCATTTCTTCAGAAGCACTTCCAGACTGTTGAAGGTTGGTCAGCATGCAGCACCAAGAAGCAGGCCAAGTGAGCCAGCCATGCTCGAGCAGCAGAACCAAGTGCTGCTGATGGAGTTTTAGTTCATTTTGTACTCGTTTAGTTGATGATATGTAATTTAGTTGGTTTTGAACTTAGTAGGTAAAATGCTTGATGTAATTAGGTGATGATATGCTGATAAATCAGCTTTACTGAGTGTACAAGCTTCATTTTGTAAAATTTCAAAGTATTAGTGGAGTTAGGTGAATGTTTAGGTAACCTTATTGATTTTGACAAGCTGATTGCTTGGTATATGTATTGGCATTATGCCATTATTCATTTTCAATGAAATTGTTCATCTTTTTCATCCAAGAAACTCTCTATTCTTTCTTGCTTATTTCCAAAAATTCTGTTTTAATCTGCTTGTTTCTTCAGCAAGCATCGAGTCTTGCTGCTCAAGCTTCAGCTAAGCTTTGTTTGTTTCCTTCTTCTAACACCAACAATCTAGCTCAAGACTGAAGTGAGATATATCACTTCTGAAATTTTCACAACCACTTCCACCATTGCCACCGCCGGAAGCTATAAGTTGGTACTCACAAATATATCAAACTCGAAGTACGTCATGGCAGAAAGCGAGATTAGCCACAAGGCAGATAGCAAAAACCAAAAATCTGCTCCCACTACCCCCATTTTTGGATATCTTCGAACTTAAGGAAGAATTCAAGCTCCGATACTTCAACTTATTTGCTGAAATTTTGTTTCCTGGGAAACAGCAAATCAAACTTTGAGGGTCATCACGAAAGTATTTCCTACAATATGTCGCTGCCCATTCCTTAGCTAGGGATCCAATTTTGAGCATGGCATTTGCCTCAATGTTTTTGGTTGACTCTTGATTCAAGTTGAAGCAATTACAGAATCGCATCAACAAGTTATGATCAATGCAAAACTCATCATCTAAAGAATCAAACTGATATAAATTTTGATCAGCAAAGGATACTTTTTCTAATGATGTGCAGTCATTTACACTCAAGACTTTCAGATATGCTGGAAGCTCTGAGAGTAATTCAACCTTTGGGCAACCATTGAGATTCAGTTTAAGAAGGGATTCCAACTTGATCGATACATTTTTGACCGCTGAGCCACTCATGTCTAAGTGTTGAAGATTACATAGGGGATCGAAAGGCAACCACACTTCTTCAATTGGGCAACCACTAAGATCCAATTTACGAAGGAATTCCAGCTTTAAAATATTGATGGATACATTTTTTACCTTTGTTTTGCTCAACAACAATCTTTCAAGTTTGTGGCCATCCTTGATAGAATCAGGCACTTCTTCTATTCCGGTTTTTGATAAATCTAAATAACAAATGTGACGTGGGACCTGAGGAAACTTCTTGAGACTATAACATCCGTTAAGATGAAGATTACCCTCATCAAGAGATGCCAAATGATCGAGGCAAGGAAGTTCAACCAAACTTTTACAGTTAGAGCAATCAAGGATTTTAAAATTGATGGCTCTTGAAAGATTAACAAGGTCCTGTATAGAAAAAATAGTTGTATTACTTTCAAGCATCAGCTACTTAGTAAAAAATGAAAAGGAAATAAATAATTATAATTCTATAAAAAAATAAAAATTTATATTTGATGTATCAGTGTTAAAATTCACCCACAATTAATAAATCAAACGATATCACGTATCTAAATAAAATAAAATATTTTCTATTTATTTTTTAAAAATTTAAATAAAATTTTATCATATGAATCTTTACACATCAAAATATAATTTAAAAAAAATATGAAAATACATGTAATAGCCCAAAATTGGGTCTAGTTGGAATAGAGGTTTCGAGACCACAAAATCTGAGATAGAAATAATTATTTTATGATTATTTTGAGGTCTATGATATGATTTCATGATTGTGTGAAAATTTCGTGAAGAAATTCTATGCATAAAGTGCTCAATTTGAAGTTAGGGACTAAATTGAATAAGTTACAAAACTTGCATTCTAGAAGTTTCTTGTATGAAATTGCTTTGAAATATTAATTATGAGGTCTTAAATAGAAATTTGACCAATTTCTAAGTTATGGACAAAAATTAGACATGGATGGAATTTTTGAAAGTTTAGTAAGGAAGGGCATTTTGGTCATTTGGTAATTAAAAGAAATAAAAAGGGAAAATAAAGCCAAATTTGACTCATCTTTTTCATGGAGGCCGAAATTAGCATGGGGGAAGCCATGGCTAGGGTTTTGAAGCTTTCCAAGCTCAATAGCAAGTCCGTTCTAACCCCGTTTTTCAAGTTCTTTACGTTTTTGGAATCCCGGTAATTTGATTAAGCTTATTCTAGAAATAATTTAAGCTAGGGTTCATATTTGGAAAAATACCCATAGGTTAAATGTGTTTATTTTGATATTTTATGATATAATATGAGGTCTTAAACTATGTTGACAACTTGTGCTACTCGGTTTTGAGTGAAAACGAGTAAAAGGGCTTAATCGGTAAAAATACCTAATAGTCATAAGTATATGTTAGAGTGAGAATTTGATGTTGCCATAGAAGGGAAAAGTGGTCAGCATGTCATAAAACATAAGAATAAGGGATGAGGTTTAATTCCCGAGCCTAGGGGAAAAAGTGCAAATATGCAAAAGTTTAGGGGCAAAATTGTAATTTTTCCAAAGTTTGAGTTAAGGACTGTTTTGAATAGTACATTAATTAAATGAGTAAAATATGATGTTTTAGATCCTGGAAAATGAGATTTGAACCTAGAATGGGAGAAAAAATCAAAAATTGGGAAAGTTGGTAAAATGGCCGTTTTAGTATCGAGGTAAGTTCATATGTATAATAAGCATTAATTTATGCATTTTTCAATGTAAAATTAATATATTTACTATGATTTTCGAGGTGTTGAAAGTATGTAAGTTCGTATGATAATAATAATGCAATGTTATGTTTGAATTATATTTCTTACTATTATTGCATATATTGTATGATTTAATATATTGGAAAAGTTGATGGAATTGTGTTTATGATGTGAAAATATGACATGAAAGAATGTTACATGA
This sequence comes from Gossypium hirsutum, assembly GCF_007990345.1. Classification (NCBI taxonomy): domain Eukaryota; kingdom Viridiplantae; phylum Streptophyta; class Magnoliopsida; order Malvales; family Malvaceae; genus Gossypium; species Gossypium hirsutum. Next base: position 116,354,792 of record NC_053433.1, on the reverse strand, counting down.
AATGCAAGAAAATGACGATACATGACAAGTGATATATGAAATATATGATATATGTTATGTAAATTCTTAAAAGCTGATTTGATATTTGAGTTGTGTCTTATTGTACTATGAATGGACAATTGGTACTATGGATAGTGAGATCGACACTTCGAGTAAGTTCGTACATAAATAATCTATCGATTCTTTTTATGTTATTATATTTTGATATCATATGAAATGTGGCTGCCTATCAAATGGTTATTTGATGTAAATTATGAATTTAAATTGATTACGGACAATTTAGTAAAATGTTGAAAAGTGAGGAATTTCCCGGTTGAACCTTCGAAATAGAAACGATACAAATGAGCTATTGTGAGGTCACATGTGTAGTACTAAGTGCAGGCTACTACGTGTACCGGATAATTGGTCGCATGTGTAGTACTAAGTACAGGCTACTATGCGTACCCGAAAACTGTGATCACGTGTGTAGTACTAAGTGCAGGTTACTACGTGTACTAGATTGTTGGTCACATGTGTAGTACTAAGTGCAGGCTACTATGCGTACCAGATAGCTCCGGCTACAAGTGTGAAAATGGGAAAATGTGTAGGCAATTGTGTATCTATTATTATTCCGATGGGTTCAACGGGAAATCGATTAAGTGAAAATACATGTGAAAGTGATTATGTGATGAACAAGTGCAAGTATACGTTTATTTGAATTTATGAGAAATATGCTCGATATTTGTGCAAACCTCGGTAAAATGGAATGGATTAAGTGAAATTGTGTAAAAGTGAACTTTAGTAGTAAAATAGTGTTGGACAGCAGCAGTGTATGAATTTGAAAATTCACCAAAAATTGTGGAAGTTGAATTAAATTTCAAATAAAATATGTAATTAAATTTTATTGGGTCTATTTTCACATAAAAGAAACAGGGGAAGCAAAAGAATTCCATATTATGTGATATTTGAATTCTTGTGAGATAGTGTCTAAATGAATTCGAGATCCCCTTTTCTGACTTGGAAAAATTGTTAAAAATTATAAAAAAATAATTATGGGGTATAATCTATATTCTTAGAATCTTTTTATGAGTCTAATTTTAATAAAAACAAACGGTAATATTATCCGAGTTCTGTACTGTGAGATAATTAATTTTTAGTGAAGAGAGGTCAAAACTGTCAGAAATTGAAATAAGGGAAATTTTAATGAATAAACTGTACTAATTGGCTGAACCAAAAATTATGAAAATTTTATGGTGGAAAGATATGTGAGTCTAGTTTCATAGGAAATTTACAGATCTTAATTTGGAGCTCTGTAGCTTGAATTATAAATAAGTAAGTGACTATGACTCGTGTGGACAGTTTGATGTGAGCATTTATTAGTAAATTGTGAAATCGTACTTACAAGAATGATATATACATTAAGGATGTGGAATGGAGAGGAGGAGAAAGAAAATAACTATATGTGGAATACATGGAAACTATGATATATGAAATATTGATATAATGAAATAAATGATATGTGTTTATAAGAAAACAAAAAGAGAATGATATGTATTATGACATATATATATATGACTAGCCTCAATGTAATGCTTGTTGGGTATGGAGTTGAATTGAAATGTTTCAGGCAAACATGTGATTCTGCACATCTGAATTGTGGTATTTTATAAAGATATGATCTAGCTTTAAATATAAATGCTTGATGATTAAGCTGAAGATATTTGGTAAGATGATAATCTTGGTATAAATATATAAGTGGTACTACAATAAACAAGGTAAAATGAGTATGAGAGACACATGTATGATGACATACAAATGCTATGTTTATGGTTTAATTGAGAATATTTAATCATTAAATGAATACCATGTTATATGCTTTTGATTTTGTATAAGTGTATAAGAGATTAAGGTTGACCAAAGCTTGGAAAATAGCCTAGGTGTATTCCACACAGGCAAAGACACGACCATGTGTCTCAGCCGTGTATGGAACACGACTTTGGGACACGGGCATGTTGAGCCTTAAAGCATGAAATTTCCAAGATTTTCGTAAGTTCTCGGTTTAGTCCCGAACCCTTTCTAAAGTATGTTTTGGGCTCCGTAGACTAAAATAAGGGACTATGTGTAAGTGAATGAACGTTTTGAAATATGAATGAAATTTTATGGCCCGTATTTTAGTTTTAATGTTTGTACGTTTGTCCGGTAACACCTCGTACCTTATTCCGGCCTCGGGTATGGGTAAGGGGTGTTACAATACATACCATAAAATAAGTTCAATCAAACTTTTACAATCACAGCAATCAACGTATTCAAGGTTGATGGCTCTTGAAAGATTAGCTATCTTCCTTAAACTCACACATCCACTGAAGTCAATTTGCCTTAAATTAACAAAATCCTATACAGAAAAATTAAGTGTATTACTTTTAAGCATCAACTATTTAGTAAAAAATGGAAAGGAAAGAAATAATTATAATACTATAAAAAAATAAAAATTTATATTTAATGTATCGGGCATGAAAATTCTCCCACAATTAATAAATTAAACGATGTCATTTATCTAAACAAAATAAATTCTTTTATATTTATTTTTTAAAAACTTTAAATAAAATGTTATTATATGAATAAAAAAGAGTATGAAAACACATACCATACGATCACCTTCATTCCAAAGTGCAAACAAACATTTACAGTCAGAGCAATCAAGGAATTCAAGGTTGATGGCTCTTGAAAGATTACATAGCTTCCTTATATTATTGCAATCTGCAACGTAAATTTCCCTTAAATTAACAAGCTCCTGTATAGAAACAATATTTGTATTACTTTTAAGCATCAACTACTTACTTTAAGCAGTAAGAAATGAAAAAGGAAATAAATAATTATAATACTAAGAAAAATAAAAATTCATATTTGATGTATTGGATGTGAAAATTAACTCACAATTAATAGATCAAATGATGCCACTAATTTATATAAAATCTTTCATATTTATTTTTTAAAAACTTTAAATAAAATGTCATCATATGATTATTTGATATACTAAATTATAATTTTTTCTTAAAAAATTCTTAAATGAAAAAAGTATGAAAGTGCACATACTATATGATCATCTTCATTCCAAAGTTCAACCAAACTTTCACATCCTTTGCAGCAAGGAGTTCAAGGTTGATGGCTCCTGAAAGATTAGGCATCTTCCTTAAATTTTTGCAATATGAAATGTCAATTTTCCTTAAATTAGCAAGGTTCTGTGCAAAATAAAAATATATAAAAATAATTATATCACTTTTAAGTATCATGTACTTACTTTAGGCAAGAAAAAATAAAAAAAAACAAATAATTAACAAGATCCTGCACACGATGAGAACAAAAGTAGTTTCATTACTTTAGAGCATCATTTACTTATTTTGAGAATATCAAAATAAAAATTTATATTTGATATTTTGGGTGTATTAATACACTCACCATGAAGAGTAAATGATGTTGCTTCTTTTAAAAAATAGAATAAAATTATATATATATTAAATTTTTTTAATAAAAATATGTTATCATATAATTAAGTGTTATATCAATTATAAATTGTTTTTCTTAAGAATAAAATTCTCAAATGAAGAAAGTATAAAAGTATACACACCTGATGTCCATCTCAAAGTTGTTCCATGTCTCCATATAGTAATTCCAATACCACAAGATTTTTTGGATTAAAACTTGTTGATAAAGATTTACAAGGGTAATCATCCCATCGAAGATATTTTAGCTCTTCAGGAAGTGATACAATATCAACTTGATTTGTATATAGTTTCTTATAATTTTCACACTCCATACTCTTAGGAGAATAGAAGATGATATATTTAAAATTAGTCATGCTTTCAAAAATAAAAGGGCGTAATAATAGTTTATCCATATGTGACATGTTTAACTTCATTCCTTGAATTCGATCCGTTCCCTAATAACAAAAATCAATTTATCAAATATGAGCATGGAGAAATTTATGGATATTACATTCCAAAAGTGTTTTTTTTCCCAAATCAACGCATAATATATTTAACTAAGCCATAAACTTTGACCAGATTTTACATTATACTTAAGACATCAGTCATTATGTGTCCAGTAAAACAATAAATATATATATTTTTTAAAATACTATTAAAAGAGATAATATTTGATACAATATCAAATGTATAAATTTATATAGTGATGTTTGACCACATGATAGTATCTCATTAAAGCATATTAAAAAAAATAAAAGAATATGAATACAAGTAATGCTTACTTGATTATATTTGAGCACTCGTTTAATGTGTTCATGGCTCCATAGCCTCCTGCACTTTCCAGGGGTTTTAGATTTTTGGCGAATAATATATTTTCCCAACTTTTCAAGCATATCATGCATAGATATTATATCTTCAGATGAGATATTAATTAGGCACTTGCTGACCAATTTGCTTATTGCTGACCAATTTGCTTATTTTAATTATGAAATTTGATCCGTAATCAAATAACACATCTCGTGTGTATATGTCATGCTACTTACCTTAGCTGTAAAGGTATCAAGTAACTAGTCGACAATCCAAAATTATATGGCATTTCCATCATTTTCGGTATCCAAGATATCCAAAATCTTGGGGGATTAAGTTTTAGCATAGATATCATCGTTGCTATTACAATAATTAAGAGAATGTGTTTGAGTATGTGTAAATGTATATTTTTTTTCCTTATTAAAAGGTTTGATAGTTTATGATAGAAGTAGGGGTTATATAAGAAAATTAAAATGCTTCCAAATGATGGTGATGATTAGGAATTTCCAAGTCAAGGTCTTCCAATGGGACAAAATTGTTAAGCAAGTGACTAAACTAATAAAAGAGTGTTAAATAAGTTCAAATACTTTTGGTCTACCCAAATAAAAGTCTAGTTTGAATTACCCGTTATTTAAAATGAAGTATTAATTTATATTAAAGATTTTATTTAAGATATAAATTAAAGGTTAAAGCTTATCTAGATACAAATTAAGGCTTATTTGGATAACTTCTAAAGTATGAATGCTTATTTCGGGTATAATAAAAGTATAAGAAATTATTTAGATAAAGTGATAAAGCTTAATGGCCTATTTGATATATTAATATAAGTAAATTATCTATAGGAAAAAAGATATTAGTTGATTTTTTTTAGATATTATCTATATTAGTAGTTTCAACAAATTGAAATAAAATGGGTTTCTTTTTATAGTTAAAATTTATTTTAATTTATGAAATTTCGTTTGTGATCAAGTAGTTCTGCTCTTACGTTGTAGGTATACCTGCTCATGAGTCAGGTCATCCGACCCGGCCTGAAGGCATGTCTGAAATGTGAGAGAATTTGAGTAAAAATATAAACTCGAAAAATGGGATAGGGAAAAAAATAAGGCCTATTTAAAAAATAGACCAGGCCTCGGGTAAGACATTTTTGGCCCAGGCCCATCCCAAATTCACTAAATGACAAAAGAATCTGCTTTTTTTGTTATTTTAATGATATATTCTTGTTGTTTTCTTCTTATTTTGTTACCATTTCACTATTATGTTGCTAATATTTTATTGTTATTGTTTAGATATTATATAACACTTATTTTATTGTTAATTTTGTTATTATTTGAAAGATATTTGCTTGTGAAGTTGCATCTATGTTAGTATTATTTAAGTATAAATATTTTTTAAAATTAGTTTTTAATTTGTTGAGAATTATGTATTTTAATGTTTTTAATATTTTTTATATATTATATATTTAAAAAAATCATATAAAAATTTTAATATGGGTGGGCCCTGATTTTATCATTTTTATTCAGGTCGGGCTTGAATAAACTTTTAGGCCCATTTTTTGGGCCAGACTCAAGTCTAACAAACGAGCTTAAATTTTTACTTGAGCTCAACACGGCCTGACCCAATCCATGAGCACTTCTAGTTATATGTGATGCTATTTTTTATTTTTGAAGAAAATCAATAATCAGTCAACAACTCAAAATTAGCCCTTGTTTCAAATATGCATATTTTTGGAATGGGATAAAGCAACACTCAATCTTTAAACTTGACATTTAATAATCATATTTTTTATTTATAAAATTTTATAAATAATTATTTAACATTTTTTAATGTTTATATTATAGTAGTTGTAATTTTTATGTGTTATAAGTTACATAACATAATATAAAACATTATAAACTTAAAAAACAGGTCGGGTCAGACTCGAACCTTAAATGTTCAAACTGAGTTCATATTTTAATGGGCTTAATTTTTCCCAAGCCTATATTTCATACCTAATATTTTTTTCTTAAATATTCTCATGTTTCATGTGACCTTTTGAGTCTACACAAGTAATTCAGCCCGTAACCTAGTCCAATTATTCATCACCTTCGTTTTACACCTATTTATTGATCATATTTGTCCACATTATCATTCTTATCCAAAAGATATGATATCTAAAATCTACTGCAAGGACTATGATTGGTTACTAAAAGATAACAACAAATATAATTTAAATAACTGTAAAAAAATTTAACATTAAAATAGTATTTATCTTCAACAGAATAAATTAAATTAAATATATAATTATACAAAGAAAATAAGGTGGTAGAATAGTTAATTCTTAGAGATTGAAAGTGAGTTTGGATGAGCCGGACATTTACTTGTTGTTAGTATTAAAACAACAGTGACATTAAATTAATATTGTAACAATACTATAACATTAGATAAAAAGTAAGATAAACGCATCGCACCTCACCGCCCATTCAAATCCTGAATCGCTGATTGCGAATGCCTAAGAATGGGATTTGGTCATTAGAATTTAAGAAAAGAAAACATAAAGTCAAATGTCCCTACCATGAAATCAATCCTTCACTCCAGACTAAACCCAAATCCTTTGGATTTCTTACGAAAAAAAAAATTCTAGTGACTTGTTGGTTTGCCCTATGGGGAAAACTTAAAAGCTCAATAATATAGCTCTGAGAGTGAAAACTGTGAAAGGGGTGCCATTGAAAATAATCTCCTGCTCCATCATCCCACAAGTTTTGAGATAACAGCAACTTTGGCAAATTCTGAATTCATATAAACCAATTGATAAATTAGGGGAAAAAGGTCATGAGGATGCTAAAAACATCACAATGAAACAATGGTAAATTACGTCTCAAGGAAGGCTAAATTTCCGAAGAGCATATGGTTCCTCTGAAGGTTCAAAAACCAAAAAGAGCTTAGAAATAGCTTCAAATTTGCATTGACTTAATGTTGAACAAGCTCAAGAAGGCAAATGTATTGAAAAGTTGCAGTACTGCCTCAATATCTCAGTTCAAGCACAAACATAAAGCAATCATTCAATGGAAGAAATTGAAGCTCTTAAAAAGCTTACTTGTTCCTCCTTTTTCTAGTATAGGTAAAGCTCCAAGCATAATGGCATTTCCAAAGATCTACCATCAATTCTCTATTGACACTCTGTTTTGGTTAACATTTGTTACGTCGCATTAAACTGTGCAAGTAAAAAGCACAACAAATACGAAAGACATGAAAAAAAAGCAGAAATCTTGTAATCATGAATTGATGAAAGAAAATGTGAAACATAAATCGATGTATCAATATATCATTGAAAGCAAATGCAGTGAGTATTAAGACCTTGCTGGAAACTAAAAAACAAAGCTCCGCTTATCCTATGATTCAAAACCAACTAATAACAAGTCAACTGCCAAAAAGAATTCAAGTATGAATCTTAATATCTACTCACTGCAATGCTCAAACAACATAAGAGCCAGTAACATACAAAGAAATTTCAGACCAAACTGATATGATAATCAAAATCCAAGATAAGAAAATATCAACTCCAATGGCTCTACCATGAAACTAACTCAATCTAGCTTGAGAATGAAAACTGTCAAAGGTTGCCTCCAGCTCCATTTGTTTTCATCCCAAAGTTCTGAGATCTCTTGCAAATTCTGGATTTATATAATCCCATTGATAAATATGGAAAAAAGATGAGGATGCTGAAATTCATTATATGAACCTAAAATCATAATTAAGTCAAAGTCAAAGGTAACTTACTTCTCCACCAAGGCTGAATTGCCAGAACCCGGAAAGGGCCTCAAAAGATTACTTTGGATTTGTGTTGACAAATCTGTTGACATCTTGCATTGTCACCAAATATCAGTTCAAACACTTACATAAAGTAAGAATTCAGTAAAACAAATCGAGGGTCTTACAGGTCAGGTGTTCCTCCTTGTATGGCTAAAGCTCCAATTCAGAAGTGGCATTCTCAAAGATCTGACATTCCTAATCTTACATCAACACAGAAGCAAAGGACATAAGAAAAACCAATCTCACAAATAACCAATCTTTCTAATGAATCAAGATATCATTAAAGGAAAATGCAGCAAGTATTGAGAGACCACATGACACCGATGCTGGAACTAAACAATGAAGCTGAACCGAGTCCACCAATGGTCCTATGAATTAAAAAAAACCAACCAATAACAAGTCAACTGACAATAAGAATTAAGTTTGAATTTTAATATCTGAATTTTGGTACCCACCAAAATCCCATATGGATATTTTATCAACTCCAAAGCAGAATCATTTTGCTATTGTGTTGAAATCTCCAGTTACCGTTCAATTTTCCTCCAAATTAATTAATAAATATATGGAGAATTTCCTTCTTGGACAATATATGCTATATCTACAAAAGAACACAGACCCAACAGGGGAATGAAGATAAGAAAAAATAATAATGGGCAACTATCACAAACTATTTAACAAATTTCCAATTTTATGTTCATTAATTATGTTTTAAACATTTCAGTATGGCAAAGCACCTTCTAAAAGACAAGTAATTTATAAAGCAGAGCAACTTTAGATTTATCCTGGTTCGTTTTAATTAATTAAAGCACTTCATTTTCTGTCATTAATTTATAAGTTGGAAGTTTACTATTGACAATTGTGGAAAACAAAAGTATGGCAATAAGAAAAATGAAATGAAAAAACTGAAAAATGTATGATAATATGAAAAAATGAGATGAAAATGAAACCCCTACCTATGCATTTGGATGGCATGATTGAGTAGTTGAAACTCCTCAAAAGCAGAGCCAAGGATGGAAAGAAATACAAATTATTTCAATCTTTTAAGTCCTCCATCCCTTCTTCACCATCATGGCTAAAGCTTCTTTTGTTCCCAGCAACTCTCTTTTCAGTAGCATCTGTATCACTTTTTGCATCCACGTAAAATACATGAACACCAAATCTCTCCACCTTGATTTCCTTTTCTCCACTAAAATTCCAATTTCTATTTCTGATGTATAATTCAAATGTTGCCTCCTCATAATTCTTGTCTTCTATAACCATGTCCATGCAAGATAGAATAAACACGTGATCACCCATGTACTGCTCTGGCTCAAGAAGGTCTAACAAAGTTATTTTACTTATTAGCTCTTCATAACCACCACCACATTGCCACCACCAGCGGCTGTAATTTGGTACTCACAAATACATTCAGGTAATTGAAATTCAAAGATGCTAGTGAGGTCAGCCACAAAGCAAATAGCAAAAACCAAAAATCTCCTGCCACTACCTCCATTTGGGGCTATCTTCAAACTTAAGGAAGAATTCAAGTAATTGAACTTATTTGCTGAAATTTCGTTTCCTGGGAAACAGCAAATCAGACTTCGAGGGTTATCACGAAAGTATTTCCTACCATATGTTGCTGCCCATTCCTTAGCTAGGGATCCAATTTTGAGCATGGCATTTGGCTCAATGTTTTTAGTTGACTCTTGATTCAAGTTGAAGCAATTACAGAATAGCATGCAAAACACATCATCTTCACCACCTAACGAATCAAACTGATATAAATTTTGATCTGCAAAGGATACTTTTTCTAATGATGTGCAGTCATTTACATTCAAGACTTTCAGATATGGTGGAAGTTCTGAGAGTAATTCGACCATTGGGCAACCATTAAGATTCAGTTTAAGAAGGGATTCCAACTTGATCGATACATTTTTGACCGCTGAGCCACTCATATCTAAGTGCTGAAGATTACATAGGGGATTGAAAGGCAACGACATATTTTCTATTCTGGTTTTTGATAAATCTAAATAACAAAAGTGACGTGGGACCTGAGGAAACTTCTTGAGACTATAGCATCCGTCAAGATGAAGATTACACGCATCAGGAGATGCCAAATGATCGAGGCAAGGAAGTTCAACCAGACTTTTACAATTAGAGCAATCAATGAATTCAAGGTTGATGGCTCTTGAAAGATTAGCTATTTTTCTTAAATTACTACAAGGATGTTAAATTAACAAAAGCCCTGTACAGAAAAAATAGTTGTATTACTTTCAAGCATCAGCTTAGTAAAAATAAAAAGGAAATAAATAATTATAATATAATAAAAAATAAAAATTTATATTTGATGTATCCAGTGTGAAAATTCACCCATAATTAATAAATCAAATGATGTCACTTTTCTAAATAAAATAAAATCTTTTATATATATTTTTTATAAACTTTAAAAAAAATGTTATTATATGAATATTTATAAATCAAAATATAATTTTTTTTTTTAAAAAAGTATGAAAATGCATACCATACAATCATCTCCATTTCAAGGTTCAACCAAACTTCTACAGTTAGAGCAATAAAAGATTTCACAAGTTGATGGCTCTTGAAAGATTAGTTACCTTCCTTAATCTCACGCACCCATTGAAGTTAATTTCCCTTAAATTAAAAAAATCCTGTACAGAAAAAATAAGTGTATTACTTTTAAGCATCAATTATTTAGCAAAAAATGGAAAGGAAAGAAATATTTATAATACCATAAAAAATAAAAATTTATATTTGATGTATAGGGTGTGAAAATTCACACACAATTAATAAATCAAACGATGCCACTTATCTAAATAAAGTAAATTCTTTTATATTTATTTTTTAAAAACTTTAAATAAAATGTTATCATATGAATATTTATACATCAAAATATAATTTTTTTCAAAAAAAAGGTATGAAAATACACACCACACAATCATCTTCATTCCAAAGTTCAACTAAACTTTTACAGTCACTGCAATAAAGGTATTCGAGGTTGATGGCTCTTGGAAGATTAAGTATCTTCCTTAAATTCAAGCACCCATTGAAGTTAATTTCCCTTAAATTAACAAAATCCTATACAGAAAAAATAAGCATATTACTTTTAAGCATCAACTATTTAGTAAAAAAGGAAAGGAAAGAATAATTATAATACTATAAAAAATAAAAATTTATATTTGATGTATAGGGTGTTAAAATTCACCCACAATTAAAAAATCAAACGATGCCACTTATCTAAATAAAATAAATTCTTTTATATTTATTTTTTAAAAACTTTAAATAAAATGTTATCATATGAATATTTATACATCAAAATATAATTTTTTTTTCAAAAAAAAAAGTTTGAAAATACATACCACACAATCATCTCCATTCCAAAGTTCAACTAAACTTTTACAGTCACTGCAATAAAGGTATTCAAGGTTGATGGCTCTTGAAAGATTAAGTATCTTCCTTAAATTCACGCACCCATTGAAGTTAATTTCCCTTAAATTAACAAAATCCTATACAGAAAAAATAAGCATATTACTTTTAAGCATCAACTATTTAGTAAAAAATGGAAAGGAAAGAAATAATTATAATACTATAAAAAATAAAAATTTATATTTGATGTATAGGGTGTTAAAATTCACCCACAATTAAAAAATCAAACGATGCCACTTATCTAAATAAAATAAATTCTTTTATATTTATTTTTTAAAAACTTTAAATAAAATGTTATCATATGAATATTTATACATCAAAATATAATTTTTTTTTCAAAAAAAGTTTGAAAATACATACCACACAATCATCTCCATTCCAAAGTTCAACTAAACTTTTACAGTCACTGCAATAAAGGTATTCAAGGTTGATGGCTCTTGAAAGATTAAGTATCTTCCTTAAATTCACGCACCCATTGAAGTTAATTTCCCTTAAATTAACAAAATCCTATACAGAAAAAATAAGCATATTACTTTTAAGCATCAACTATTTAGTAAAAAAAGGGAAAGAAAGAAATAATTATAATACTATAAAAAATAAAAATTTATATTTAATGTATAAGGTGTGAAAATTCACTTACATTTAATAAATCAAAAGATGTCACTTATCTAAATAACATAAAATCTTTTATATTTTTTTTTGAAAACTTTAAATAAAATGTTATCATATGAATATTTATACATCAAAATATAATTTTTTTTCAAAAAAAAAGTATGAAAATACATACCACACAATCATCTCCATTCCAAAGTTCAACTAAACTTTTACAGTCACTGCAATAAAGGTATTCAAGGTTGATAGCTCTTGAAAGATTAAGTATCTTCCTTAAATTCACGCACCCATTGAAGTTAATTTCCCTTAAATTAACAAAATCCTATACAGAAAAAATAAGCATATTACTTTTAAGCATCAACTATTTAGTAAAAAAAGGAAAGGAAAGAAATAATTATAATACTATAAAAAAATAAAAATTTATATTTGATGTATAGGGTGTTAAAATTCACCCACAATTAAAAAATCAAACGATGCCACTTATCTAAATAAAATAAATTCTTTTATATTTATTTTTTAAAAACTTTAAATAAAATGTTATCATATGAATATTTATACATCAAAATATAATTTTTTTTTCAAAAAAAAAAGTTTGAAAATACATACCACACAATCATCTCCATTCCAAAGTTCAACTAAACTTTTACAGTCACTGCAATAGAGGTATTCAAGGTTGATGGCTCTTGAAAGATTAAGTATCTTCCTTAAATTCACGCACCCATTGAAGTTAATTTCCCTTAAATTAACAAAATCCTATACAGAAAAAATAAGCATATTACTTTTAAGCATCAACTATTTAGTAAAAAATGGAAAGGAAAGAAATAATTATAATACTATAAAAAAATAAAAATTTATATTTGATGTATAGGGTGTTAAAATTCACCCACAATTAAAAAATCAAACGATGCCACTTATCTAAATAAAATAAATTCTTTTATATTTATTTTTTAAAAACTTTAAATAAAATGTTATCATATGAATATTTATACATCAAAATATAATTTTTTTTCAAAAAAAAAATTTGAAAATACATACCACACAATCATCTCCATTCCAAAGTTCAACTAAACTTTTACAGTCACTGCAATAAAGGTATTCAAGGTTGATGGCTCTTGAAAGATTAAGTATCTTCCTTAAATTCACGCACCCATTGAAGTTAATTTCCCTTAAATTAACAAAATCCTATACAGAAAAAATAAGCATATTACTTTTAAGCATCAACTATTTAGTAAAAAAAGGGAAAGAAAGAAATAATTATAATACCATAAAAAATAAAAACTTATATTTAATGTATAAGGTGTGAAAATTCACTTACATTTAATAAATCAAAAGATGTCACTTATCTAAATAACATAAAATCTTTTATATTTTTTTTTGAAAGCTTTAAATAAAATGTTATCATATGAATATTTATACATCAAAATATAATTTTTTTCAAAAAAAAAAGTATGAAAATACATACCACACAATCATCTCCATTCCAAAGTTCAACTAAACTTTTACAGTCACTGCAATAAAGGTATTCAAGGTTGATAGCTCTTGAAAGATTAAGTATCTTCCTTAAATTCACGCACCCATTGAAATTAATTTCCCTTAAATTAACAAAATCCTATACAGAAAAAATAAGCGTATTACTTTTAAGCATCAACTATTTAATAAAAAAAGGGAAAGAAAGAAATAATTATAATACTATAAAAAATAAAAATTTATATTTAATGTATAAGGTGTGAAAATTCACTCACAATTAATAAATCAAAAGATGTCACTTATCTAAATAACATAAAATCTTTTATATTTATTTTTTAAAAACTTTAAATAAAATGTTATCATATGAATATTTATACATCAAAATATAATTTTTTTTCAAAAAAAATTTGAAAATACTTACCACACAATCATCTCCGTTCCAAAGTTCAACCAAACTTTTACAGTCACTGCAATAAAGGTATTCAAGGTTGATGGCTCTTGAAAAATTAAGTATCTTCGTTAAACTCACACACCCATTGAAGTTAATTTTCCTTAAATTAACAAAATCCTGTACAAAAAAAATAAGCCTATTACTTTTAAGCATCAACTATTTAGTAAAAAAAGGAAAGGAAATAAATAATTATAAAACTATAAAAAAATAAAATTTATATTTGATGTATAGGGTGTTAAAATTCACCCACAATTAATAAATCAAACGATGTCACTTATCTAAATAAAATAAATTCTTTTATATTTATTTTTTGAAAACTTTAAATAAAATGTTATCATATGAATATTTATACATCAAAATATAATTTTTTTTTCAAAAAAAAGTACGAAAATACATACCACACAATCATCTTCATTCCAAATTTCAACCAAACTTTTACAGTCACTGCAATAAAGGTATTCAAGGTTGATAGCTCTTGAAAGATTAGGTATCTTCCTTAAACTCACGCACCCATTAAAGTTAATTTCCCTTAAATTAACAAAATCCTGTACAGAAAAAATAAACGTATTACTTTTAAGCATCAACTATTTAGTAAAAAATGGAAAGGAAAGATATAATTATAATACTATAAAAAAAAATAAAAATTTATATTTGATGTATAGGGTGTAAAAATTCACACACAATTAATAAATCAAACAATGTCACTTAAATAAATAAAATAAAATCTTTTATATTTACTTTTTAAAAACTTTAAATAAAATGTTATCATATGAATATTTATACATCAAAATATAATTTTTTTTAAAAAGTACGAAAATACATACCACACAATCATCTCCATTCCAAAGTTCAATCAAACTTTTACAGTCACTGCAATAAAGGTATTTAAGATTGATGGCTCTTGAAAGATTAAGTATCTTCCTTAAACTCACACATCCATTGAAGTTAATTTCCCTTAAATTAACAAAATCTTGTACAGAAAAAATAAGCGTATTACTTTTAAGCATCAACTATTTAGTAAAAAAAGGAAAAGAAAGAAATAATTATAATAATATAAAAAAATAAGAATTTATATTTAATGTATAGGGTGTGAAAATTCACCCACAATTAATAAATCAAAAGATATCACTTATCTAAATAACATAAAATCTTTTATATTTATTTTTTAAAAACTTTAAATAAAATATTATCATATGAATATTTATACATCAAAATATAATTTTTTTTTTAAAAATATGAAAATACTTACCACACAATCATCTCCATTCCAAAGTTCAACCAAACTTTTACAGTCACTGCAATAAAGGTATTCAAGGTTGATGGCTCTTAGAAGATTAGGTATCTTGGTTAAACTCATGCACCCATTGAAGTTAATTTTCCTTAAATTAACAAAGTCCTATACAGAAAAAATAAGCCTATTACTTTTAAGCATCAACTATTTAGTAAAAAAAGGAAAGGAAAGAAATAATTATAATACTATAAAAAATAAAAATTTATATTTGATGTATAGGGTGTTAAAATTCACCCACAATTAATAAATCAAACGATGCCACTTATCTAAATAAAATAAAATCTTTATTTTTATTTTTAAAAAAATTTAAATAAAATGTTATTATATGAATAAAAAAGAGTATGTAAACGCATACCATACGATCACCTTCATTTCCAACTTCAACCAAACTTTCACAGTAAGAGCAATCAAGGATTTCAAGGTTGATGGCTCTCGAAAGATTACATATCTTTCTTATATTATTGCAATATGCAACATAAATTTCCCTTAAATTAACAAGCTCCTGCATAGAAAAAATATTTGTATTACTTTTAAGTATCAACTACTTACTTTAAGAAGTAAGAAATGAAAAAAGAAATAAATAGTTATAATACTAAGAAAAATAAAAAATTCATATTTGATGTATTGGATGTAAAAATTAACTCACAATTAATAGATCAAATGATGCCACTAATTTATATAAAATCTTTCATATTTATTTTTTTAAAAAACTTTAAATAAAATGTCATCATATGATTATTTGAGACACTATATTATAATTTTTTTCCTTAAAAAATTCTTAAATGAAAAAAGTATGAAAGTACACGTCAATTTCCCTTAAATTAGCAAGGTTCTGTGTAAAAGAAAAATATATAAAAATAATTATCACTTTTAAGTATCATCTACTTACTTTAGACAATAAAAAATGAAAAGAAAATAAATAATTAACAAGATCCTGCACACGATGAGAACAAAAGTAGTTTTATTACTTTAGAG
The DNA here is from genome assembly GCF_007990345.1 of Gossypium hirsutum. Classification (NCBI taxonomy): domain Eukaryota; kingdom Viridiplantae; phylum Streptophyta; class Magnoliopsida; order Malvales; family Malvaceae; genus Gossypium; species Gossypium hirsutum. The sequence continues at coordinate 116,338,516 of NC_053433.1, read as the reverse complement.
CATCATTTACTTATTTTAAGATTGGGTATATTAACATAACCACCATGAAGATTAAATGATGTTGATTCTTTTAAAAAATAGGATAAAATTATATATATTAAAAAATTTTAATAAAAATATGTTTTCATATAATTAAATGTCATATCAATTATAAATTCTTTTTCTTAAAAAAAATTCTCAAGGGAAGAAAGTATAAAAGTATACATACCTGATGTCCATCCCAAAGTTGTTCGATGTCTCCATGTCGTAATTTCAATATCACAAGGTTTTTTGGATTAAAACTTGATGATAAAGATTTACATGGGTAACCATCCCATTGAAAATACTTTAACTCATCAGGAAGAGATACAATATCACCTTGATTTGTATATAGTTCCGAATTCTTAGGAGAATAGAAGATGATATATTTAAGATTAGTCATGTTTTCAAAAACAAAAGGGCGTAATAGTAGTTTATCCATATGCGACATGTTTAACTTCATTCCTTGAATTCGATCTGTCCCCTAATAACAAAAATCAATTTATCAAATATAAGCATGGAGAAATTTATGGATATTCCATTCTAAAAGTGAACCCATAATGTATTTAACTAAGTCATTAACCTTGACTAGATTTTACATTATACTTAAGACATCGGTCATTATGTGTCCAGTAAGACAATAAATATTTATTTTCTAAAATACTATTAAAAGAGATAATATTTGATACAATATCAAATGTATAGATGAACCAGATGATAGTATCTCATTAAAGCATATTAAAAAAAAGAAAAGAATATAAATACAAATAATGCTTACTTGATTATATTTGAGCACTTGTTTAATGTGTTCATGACTCCATAGCCTCCTGCACTTTCCAGGGGTTTTAGATTTTTGGCGAATAATATCTTTTCCCAACTTTTCAAGCATATCATGCATAGATATTATATCTTCATTATAAGTAGAAGATGAAGATGAGATATTAATTAGGCACTTGCTGACCAATTTGCTTATTGCATCCTCTACACCCCGATAACAACTTAGAACATGTTTTGTTCTTTTTATGGGTTCCCCTTTAAAGAAGCATGCAATGTCAAGAAATATATTCTTCTCTACCATACCTAACCCATCATAACTACTTTTCAAAACCACAAAAATTTCGGGGTGGGAATATTCCCCTAGCTTCTCCATCTCACTTTCCCAATCATTTATAGTCCTTCCATATAAATTACAACCCAAAACTCTAAGGGCAAGTGGACTGCCTTGGGAGTACTCCACAAACTTGCCTGATAGATCTCGAAAATCAACTTCAGGATTCAACTGCTTAAATGCAAAGGTAGAAAAAAGTTGAAGAGAATCATTCTTAGTTAATGCCTTCACCTCATGTATTGTGTCAGCTCCTCCACTCTTAAGCACTTGTTTCTCTCTAGATGTTATAATGATTTTACTTCCAGAGCCCAAACGTTTAACAGTAACACCCATACAATCTATTTGGTTTGGGTCACTAATATCATCAAGGACAACAAGTACTTTCTTATTCTTGAGCCTGTCTTGAATTGAAGTGGATCCTACAGTGGGGGTGTCTATATCAACATCTGACTTCAATAATTTCGAAAGAAGTTCATTTCGTAAAGATTTCTTCCCCTGTTTTTCTATTTCCTCTCTAACATTTTGGAGAAAGCAACAACTTTCAAACTCTAAAGAGATTTTTTTATACACAGCCTCAGCAAGGGTTGTTTTGCCTTGACCACCCATTCCCCAAAGTCCTATTACACGACAGTCTTTTTGCTTAATCAGCTTCAAAATCGTCCTTTTCTGGTCATCTATTCCAACCAATTCTTCAGAAGCACTTCCAGACTTAATATTCGTCAACTTTTTTATAACATATTCAACAACATTTTCTATGTACTCGGTTTCAGGTCTAGAAAATGAAAGAAAAAATATAAACCAGTAAATATGAAATCTAAAACAAATATAAGTTGAATATAACAAGATGAAAAAAATATAGTTACCTGTCAAATTTGCCTCCTTCTATATGCCACCCTTTTAATTTACCGACCTCTGCAAAAGCAGTTTTCCATTGTTGTACTCTATCAGCTGGTTGCTCTGATTCATGCTCTTCGAAGGATGTCTTAAAATGCCCACCACTATTTCGCACATCGGAAGGATCAACATGGTAAAAGATGGGAAGAACAATATGTTTGTCAGTGGGATTGTGCTTGCGATCCATGATGTCAGAAAGTTCACCTAAGCATGATTTTGAAGAAGCATAGGCTTTAGATAAAACGAGGATTGAGAGATTTGAGGCCGAAATTGCTCGAGAATATGTTAGTGGAAGTTTCTCTCCTTTTTCAGTGTTTCGTTATCGGGGAAGACATTAATTCCTACTTTTTCCAAAGCATTGACTAGGTGATTGGAGAAGTTGAGGCGTGTGTCTTCACCTAAGCTTAAGAAAAATTGATGCTTCATCAACTTTCGCATAACATACGCAACAATATCCTTGATGTGCTGGGTTTCAGGTCTAGCAAATAATAGAAGTATATATATGAAATCCAAAACAAAGATAAGTCAAATATAAGGAGATGAGACAAATATAGTTACCTATCCGAGATGCTTCCATCTATATGCCACCCTTGTAATTTACCAACTTCAGCAAAAGCAGTTTTCCATTGTTTCACTTCATCAACTGACCTCCTTGTTTCATGCTCATCAAAGGATTTCTTAAAACTCCCATCAATATTCTCCACATCAGAGGGGTTAACATGGTAAAAGATGGGAAGAACAATTTGTTGCTCGACGCTATAGCGGTCCATGATGTCAGAGAGTTCAACCAAACATGATTTGGAAGAGGCATAGTCTGCAGACAAAACGATGATTGAGATATTTGAGACTGCAATTGCTCGAGAAAGTGCTTGTGAAAGCTGCTCCCCCCTTTCCAGTTTTTCTTCATCGAAGAAAACATCAAGTCCCTCGTCTTTCAAAGCTTGAAGTAAGTGAGTGGTGAAATTAAGGCGCGTGTCTTCACCTCTGAAGCTCAAGAAAACATGATACTTCATTAGAGTAGAAGATGAAGAAGAAGAAGAAGCCGTGGAAGAGAATTGAAGCAAAAGAGAGAAAAATACAGCAAGTGTAAAATATGCATAATCTTTGGTATCCTTCGATTAAATGAGAAAGAGATTGAACGCGTTTTCCTTAGACTTGAGCTTAGCCAATTATCTTAGTCAACACCACCAGAGATAATGAATTCTTCTTTTTACCTTTCACCGACAAAAGTAGGACCTTATTCGAATCGAGTTATTTCAACTATTAAAAAACCGCAATTACTTGAGCTTAGATGAAAGGATAAATTTACAGTTTTATAATAAAATTTCTCGCGATGTTTTAAATATTCTAAATTAAGATGAAGTTAAGAGTGATTTTGATCAATTTAGTTTGATGTAATTTTTATTTGTTTGTTTGTTTTTCACTAAAAAATCTATTATTATATGAAATGGAATTGAATTATTTTTTATTTTTTATTTAATATATAATTAATTTTAATTTTTATGATATAAAAATATAAATTTTATATTTAAAATAGTGAAAGTAATTTAAAAGTTTTTGAAAAATTATTGTATTTTACAAATATTTATGAAACTGAGTTTAAAATTTATCAAATAATATTTAAATGTCACAAAACAAAACATATTTTATCAAAATAAACCTTAAAAACCAAAACAAAAAATTTAATATAAAAAACTATCAACCAAATCGAGCCAAATTAAACTATGATAGACGATTCAAAAAATATATGTTGCGCGGAAGCGTGTAAAAGAGTAAAATTATTGTACTGAAAAATCATGCTAAGTTCAATTTCCAGGAAAGAGAGGTAGATCACGAGGATCACTTAAGTACCAGGTCTTTCCTAGCCAGAATATCTCTCTATCATAATTTAATAGCACAATAAATCACTACAATCACACTCACAAAATATTCAAAAATAAATAATAAAGAACACCAAAATTTTAACGAGGTTCAGCAAATTTTGCTTACGTCCTTGGGCACTACCAAATATATTTCACTCCAAAAATTACAAGTGAAATTTACAAATAGGGAGAGAGAATAATGCTTTAAGTAGAGAATAACAAATATGGGATGAAGAAAATGAGAAATGATTAGGCCTATTTATAGTTGAGGTTTAAGGGCCAACTTGCAAAGTCCCTATACAATTAGGGACCAAAATTGTAATTATCCCATGCCAAATTTCAAACTAAATTTCGGTGCCTTAAATGCTTTGATTTTTGGTGCCAAATTTTCTGACACCAATATCATTGACTTTTCAAAGATATGTAGCTGCTAATAATCTCCACCTTGAAGATTTGATTAGGATAATCTTATCTTCATACAATTCTTTCTGCCTTTGACAACAATACTTGATAGTGCCTTCTTCAATTGTTAAACTTGTAGGATATTGATCAAGTTCAAACAATGTTCGAACTTGGTTGCTGTTACCACCTTGGTCATCATATCTGCGGGATTATCTGCAGTCTTGATCTTCTGAAGACAAATTTTCCCCTCACCAATAATTTCCCGCACAAAATGGAATCGTACGTCGATATGCTTTGTACGTGCATGATAGACTTGATTCTTTGCTAAATGAATAGCACTTTGACTATCACAATACACGTTAATATGCTCCTGAACCAATCCCAAGGTTTTAACCATACCTTGTAGCCAAATAGCTTCCTTTACAGCCTTTGTTACAGCCATGTATTCGGCTTCTATGGTTGACAATGCACCTTTAGACTGTAGTGTAAACTTCTAACTTATTGGTCCTCCAGCAAGTGTAAACACATAACCAGTGGTTGATCTTCGCTTGTCTAAATTACCGGCATAGTCAGAATCAACGTACCAATAACACCTTTACCAAGTGTATTATCCTGCTTGAACAGTAATCCAACATCCACGGTCGTCTGAATATACCGTAGAATCCATTTCACAGCTTGTCAATGTCATTTTCCAGGATTATGCATATACCTGCTCACTATACTAACTGCCTGTAAAATGTCAGGTCTTGTACACACCATTACATACATTAAGCTACCCACTACATTAGAATATGGAACTTGCAACATGTATTTCCGTTCTGTATTCGTCAAAGGAGATAGTTGTGCAGAAAGCCTGAAATGAGAAGCTAACGGGATACTTACAAGTTTTGTCTGCTCGTTCATGCCAAACTGCTGTAGTACCTTCTTCAAATACTACTTCTGAGACAAGCTAACTCTATCATGAGCTCTATCTCTCCATATTTCCATGCCGAGAACCTTTTTAGCTTCACCTAGGTCTTTCATCTCAAACTCGAAATTGAGTTGAGTCTTTAATCTTTCAATCTCAACTTTGCTCTTAGATGATATTAGCATATCATCAACATATAAGAGCAAGTATATGAAAGTTCCTTCTTGTAGCTTCTGAAAATACACGCAATGATCAAATTTACTTCTTGTGTACCTTTGCCCTTTCATGAACTGATCAAATCGCTTGTACCACTGCCTCGGAAATTGCTTCAATCCATAAAGCAACTTTGCCAGTTTGTAAACCCAATTTTCTTTTCCAGCAACCTTGAATCCATCTGGCTGAGTCATATAGATTTCCTCTTCCAAATCACCATGTAAAAATGCGGTCTTCACATCAAGTTGAACTAGTTCAAGATCATATTGCGCAACCAAGGCTAGCAAAATCTGAATAGATGAATGCTTCACAACTGGAGAAAACACTTCATTGTAGTCTATTCCTTCTTTCTGAGCGTAACCCTTTGCTACCAATCTAGCCTTGTATCGAATTTTATTTTTACTAGAAAATTATTCCTTCTTTGCATATACCCATTTGCATCCAATTGCCTTCTTTCCCTTGGGTAGTGTCACCGATTCCCAAGTCCTATTTTTATGAAGAGACTGCATTTCTTCATTCATGGCTTGCTTCCACTTTACACAATCAGGGTTACTTATTGCTTCTCTGTAAGTAGAAGGAACATCATCATCTGCAATTGAAAGTGCATAAACCACTATATCATCAAAGCGAGCAGGCTTACGAATCTCTCTTCTTGGCCTCCTATATGCAATTGAATCTTGTTGCTGTAGAGGTTTTTCGGTCAGAACTTCTTCATCATTTGTCCCTCCAATATTAGCTAGATCATCGTTAACCTTTTCAAGCTCCACCTGCTGTAAAGTACTACTGGTTTTGTCATCCTTTTATGAATCATTGTACTTTAACATGGTTGATTCATCAAAAGTCACATCTATACTGAAAATAATCTTCCTTGTATCAAGACACCAAAGATGGTATCCTTTTACTCCATCAGTTATACCCAAGAATAATGCTTTCTTTGCTCTTAGGTCTAACTTAGATTCTTTTGCATAATAATATGTAGTGGAACCAAATACATGTAAAGAATCATAATCAGTAGCAGATTTACCAGTCTACATCTCCATAAGAGTTTTTTTCATTTATTGCAGTTGATGGAAAACGGTTAATTAGATGGCATGCATATGTGACCGCCTCAGCCCAAAATTCCTTGTCCAATCCAGCATTGGACAACATACACCGAACTTTCTCCAGTATAGTCTATTTCATGTATTCTGCCACCCCATTCTGCTGTGGTGTATCCCGAACAGTGAAGTGTCGCACAATGCCCTCATCTTGACATACTTGTATAAATAGATCATTTTTGTACTAAGTACCATTATCTAATCGAAGTCGTTTGACCTTTCGACTAGTCTGAGTCTCCACCATCTTCTTCTATTTCAGAAATGCATCCAAAACTTTATTGTTTTCTTTTCATTAGATACACCTATACTTTTCTTGAATAATCATCAACAAAAGTAACAAAATAGTGCATACCTCCCAAAAAAGCCACTTTAGTAGGTCCCCACACATCACTGTGAACGTAGTCTAGAATTCCTTTCGTATTGTGAATTGTTGGACCAAATTTTACCCTTGTCTGCTTGCCCAGAACACAATGTTCACAGAATTCCATTTTTCAAGAATTTGCACCTTTCAATAAGTCTTGCTTCACCAATGTCTACAAAGCTTTTTCACCAGCATGTCCCAATCGCATATGCCATAATCTGGTAGCCTCTGAATCTACATCTTTTGTAGAAACTGTTGATGTTGATCCAATAACTATACTTCCATTTAAAAAATACAAGTTATTTCTTCTTGTGCCTTTCATCACCGTCAGTTGCCCAGCTACTACTTTTAGTAATCCATCTCTCAAAGTGATTGTGAGCCCTTTAGATTCTAGGGCCCCTAATGAGATGAGATTTTTCTTCAGGCTAGATACGTAGCGAACATCTGTCAGGACTTGGATTGAGCCGTCGTGATTCTTGAATTGGACTGTACCCACTCCCATTGTCTTACAAGCACTATCATTGCCCATAAGAACAATTCCACATTCTAGCTCTTTAAGACTAGAAAACCAGTCCTTATTAGGACACATATGGTAAGTACATCCTGAATCCAAAATCCACTCATCCGTTTGACATGCCATTGCCATGCCAACCAAGCTAAAGTCTGACTCCTCATCATGCTCCGCTACACATGCATTAGAAATAGCCTTGCCCTTTTGTAGCTTAGGAAAATTCTTTTTCCAATACCCATTCTCACGACAAAAGGCACATTCATCTTTGGCGGGTCTCCCTTTGGACTTTCCCCTTCTACCAGATTTGCTGTTGTGCGAACGAACTCTTACTGTTAAGACTTCTGCAGTTGTATCTCTGTGATCTCTTTTATCTTTCTTTCGAGTTTCAAATCTATACAACGCACTACAGACTGCATCAAATGTGATTGTGTCCTTCCCATGAAGTAATGTGGTGGTAAGATAATCATATTCATCCAAAAGGGAATTCAAAAACAATAATGCATTGTCTTTATCTTCAAATTTCTCATTCAAATTTAGCAAGTCTGCTAAAATTTTATTGAATGAGTTCACATAGTCATTCATCGACATATTGGGAGCATACGTGAATCGAAAAAGTTTCTTTTTCATATAAAACCTATTTTCAAGACTTTTCGTTAGAAACTTTTCTTCCAGTGTATCCCATAACTTCTTCGCTAATGTCTCCCTCATGACAGAGTACTTCTGCTCTTTGGCCAAACATAGGCGGATTGTACCACACGCCTGTCTATTGATCTTGGCCCACTCCCTGTCATCCATCTTGTCAGGTTTTTCTTCAAGGGCTATATCGAGCTCTTGTTAACATAAGACATTTCTCTACTTCAAATTTTGCATTGGTCACAGTAGTCCTTACTGATGACGATGCCTCTGCCATTTTTCTCCTCAATCCCAACTACTGTATACGTGAACAGTGTCGTATACGTCAGTAGTACCGTAAACGGTCGTATTCCTCAAGTACGAATCTAGCTCTGATACCAATTGTTGCGCAAAAGCGTGTAAAAGACTAAAAATTATTGTACTGAAAAATCACACTAAGTTCAATTCCCAGGAAAGAGAGGTGGATCACGAGAATCACTTAAGTACCAGGTCTTTCCTAGCTAGAATATCCCTCTATCGTAATTTAATAGCACAATAAATCACTACAATCACACTCACAAAATATTCAAAAATAAATAATAAAGAACACCAAAATTTAACGAGGTTCAGCAAATTTTGCCTACGTCCTTGGGCACTACCAAATATATTTCACTCCAAAAATTACAAGTGAAATTTACAAATAAGGAGAGAGAATAATGCTTTAAGTAGAGAATAAAAAATATGGGATAAAGAAAATGAGAAATGGTTAGGCCTATTTATAGTTGAGGTTTAAGGGCCAACTTGCAAAGTCCCTATACAATTAGCGACCAAAATTGCAATCATCCCATGCCAAATTTCAAACTAAATTTCAGTGCCTTAAATGCTTTGATTTTTGGTGCCAAATTTTCTGACACCAATATCTTTGACTTTTCAAAGATATATAGCTGCTAATAATATAAATAACCCAAACCTCTTAGAAACTTCACTATCCATGAAATTAGCCAATTTAGAAAAGGGTCAAATTTTGATTTTGAGCCCCTCTGCTATTCTCAAATCTGAGATTTAATCCTTTTAACTTAAAATAATCTCTTTACTTATATGTTATCATTAGTTAATTCAAACAAGAGAGTTAACTATTTCAATTAAAATTAAAATTCTAGTATGTATTATTATCAAAGTGATATAATATCTTGAAAAAGGTAACTAGAATAAACATTGGATTCTATTTTATAAAACTAAAAGTAAGTTCATTTCTTCATAAGCATTAATTGGTTTCAAACCAAGCTTAGAATCGTCTTTTTCTGATAATCTATTCCAACCAATTCTTCGGAAACACTTTCAAACTTACTATTCATCAACTTTTTTATGACATATTCAACAATATCCTTAATGTACTCAGTTTCAGGTCTAGCAAATAACAAAAATAAAAACATTAAGTATATATGAAATCTAAAACAAAGATAAGTCAAATATAAAAAGATGAAAAATAAGTAGTTACCTATCGAATTGGCATCCTTCTATATGCCATCTTTTTAATTTACCAACTTCAGCCAATGCAGCTTGCCATCGTTGTGCTTGATCTAGCTTTTTTAATTCATGGTCATCAAAGGAGGTTTTGAATCTCCCACCAAGAGTTCGTACATCAGAATGATCAACATGATAAAAAATGGGAAGAACAATATGTCCTTGGGTGTCCTTGCACCTCATGATGTCAAAGACTTCAGCCAAGCATTGTCGAAACCATTTTTAAATTTTAGAAAAATGGGGATCGACTTTTAAAATATGGAGTCGCCACCAACCTTTTTTGTTTAAGTGTGTTGGATTACCTTTTTAAAAAGATAATTTTGATCTACGAAATAGAAAAATAGGTTCGGGAGTCCATTATGTACGAGGAAGGATTAGCACCCTCGCACGCCCAAAACTGGTACCATTTTGATCAATAATTGTCCTAATGTTGAAATCTTGAAAAAGTTTGAAATGTGATTTTTTAAAGAACGTTTGGTTTGAATTTGATTTTAAGATTCACCCGTTTTAAAGGAACAAGACACCACATCCAACACGTTAGGATATGTCATCTTAAACCTTTCATACTGATGTCATTTTTTGATTTTCAAAATATGCAATTGAAGGGATACTTAGTGGTTTGGTTAAACGGAAAAATGCATCCCAGCATGTTAGGGCACAATTTCCCGAATTTTCAAACACTAAATATTATCTTATTTAAAAAGTTTTCAAATGGATGATTTTAAAACCGGCTCAAAATATGCTTATTTGGCTTGCTCCAAAGAGTAATTAAAATGGGGCCAAAGTTGAATTTGAAATCATGATACAATAACACAAAATAAGGGTATAACAACATCACTTCTACAAAGAATGAATAATGATCACATGGAGCTATAAGAAATCTAAATTAGGAGATTATACCCCATGAATATCAACATTTGAGAGACAACAAATTAAAAGCTAATTTTAAAGAAATACTAAACAAAATTTCCACCAAAAGAAGTAACAAGTTTTTTAAAACAAATGGAAAAAAAAGGATTTGAAACCGTAAATATATAATAAATTACATAAAAAAACAATTAAAAAGCTAAGTATAAGAGTTTTAAAAGAAAAATATATTAAATAGTGATATATATATGAATTTTGAAATAAATATTTTACATAAAAAATGGTATTATATGATACAATTTGAAACAAACTTTTATAAACAATTTTTAAGATTTAATAAAAATTATATATAATATAATAATGCTTACGAAGTATTTGAAATCCATATAAAGTTCTAAGACAAACAATGTATACATTATAAAATGTTAGTAATTTAGAAGAATATAAGTAACTTAAATTACACTATGTAAAAGAATACATGAATATATACATGATAAATGATTTAAAGAATATACCAATATATATATACATACATATGTGAATAACAGAATTTATACAATAGGAAATTTATATTATACAGAATAATTACTTTAAACAAAATACATTGGTTCAAAAATAATAATATACAATTTGAAAATAAAATAAAATACATGCAAATATTGTATATAAAAAATGTTTAAAATAAACAAGAATGATTTGAAATAAAGTTTTTTAAACAAAAAGAAAATGGATTTAAGGAATTTTAAGAAAATTTATACATGAAATAATGAGAAATCAACAATGTGTATAATAAAAAGATGTTTTTTTAAAAGAAAAGAGTTATATGCAAATGAGTTTTAAAAATATATACATACATAATGAATTTTAAAAGAATATACATACACATACTCATAAAATAAATATGAAATCAATGATATATATACACAAAATAAAATATTTTTTACATAAATTATATATGAATATACAAATTAGTTGTAATTGAAAGTATTTAAATTAAAAATCTACAAATCTTTAAAACAACGGAAAATATAAAAGCAAATTTCAAAACAAATAAATTATAATAAAACAATAGTAGAAGATGCATACAAATAAAAAAAAAATTAAAACCATGTATAGTTAGTAAAACAACTCAAATAAGATCAATTAAACAATTTCTAAAACTTAAATAATAAGTAGATTAAAAAGATATTTTAAAAAAAAAGGGACTTAATTGAAGTAAGAACAAAATCTACAGAACAATTTAAAAAACGTTAAAATAAAGCCAAGAACCTAAATAAAATGTACGTAAATTAGCAAGGACTAAAAGTGCAATTGAATCAGATCCTGAAACGTAGCGTTTAAACGAAGACTAATTCGAAACAAAAGGTAATCCCAAGGCAAAATTAAAATATAGAAGAAATTGAAACAGGGCTCAATTGAACAATAGCGCACAATGAAGGGATTAATTGTGCAAAATATACCCTCGAAGACCAAAACACGCGGAATCTGGCCGCATATGGGTCGGGTCATCGGGTCAAAGTTCATACGACACCTTTTTGGAGCCATTGTTGTTGGCTCTAAACGGCACCGTTTCCTCAAGCACAAAAAAAAAAAAAAGAGAGCAAAAACTAACCGTAAAACGTAAATCATTTGCTTCTATTTCGGCCATTCATGTTCGGCCGACTCCAAGAATTCCTCGCACGAACGCCGTTATGCCACCATAAACGATGGGCGGTAATGCGTAGGGATCCTATTTCGATCTACAACCTGAAGATCACTAATTTCGACCTCAAAATCCCCTCAGTAACCCCGATTTAGACGAGGAAGAGGAAGATTCCAGTGGCCTTTTGTAAAGGTAAAATCCTTTACCTTGTTACTTTTCTTTCACATGCAATAGAATAGGAACCAGAGATCAGAACAAAACAAAAGGAAGATCAAACGAACAGAAAGAAACTCGAAATCACCTTTTTAAAAAAATGCTTTTAATTCCTCTCTGATTTTTTAGTATCTGTGCGTGCGTAAAAAATTTAATGTTTACATCAGGCCCTTTTTATAGCCAAAATAGAAAAAATAAAACTCAGAATACACATTTTCTTTGCTGCTATTCTGTTATTTGGGTACTGCTTTACTGTTATTTTTCTTCTCGAAGGTTGGGTTGCAGATGTGGAGATGGCCATAGGCGTGAGTGCTGCGACACGAGGGAACCCTGAGTTTCAAGAAACGTCAACTGCCCCGGCCATTTGGGCCAGTTTGAGATTGGGTTATTGAGCCCAAAACTAGGCTGGATCTGTATTTGTTTGTCTTTGGGCTATTGTATTTGGGCCCTGATTTGGGCTATAACATTTTTGGGTTTTAAATTATGTATTGATCTAAAACTGTAAATGGACTTTATTATTGTTTTTATATTTATTTTATTTTGAATTTGGTTTAATTTAATTTGGGTTTTGTATTTGGGTCTTGATTTGTGTCAATAGAACGGGGCTTGTATTTAATTTTGGGCCCTTAAATAACTTGGTATTATTTTTGTTTCTGGCTTTTGGATTTTAATAGGCTCGGGCAGATTGGGCCTATTACAAGCATGATTGAGAGATGATATGATATCTAAACTCAAATCCTACGCACCAATCATATTTGTCCACACTATCATTCTTATCCAAAAGATATGATATCTTTTTTTTGATAAAACAAAAGATATGATATCTAAAACCTACTACAAGGGCTATGATTGGTTACTAAAAGATAACAACAAATATAATTTAAATAACACTAAAAATAATTAACATTAAAATAGTATTTATCTTTGATCGAATAATTTAAATTAAATATATAATTATTAATTCTTAGAGATTGAGAGTGAGTTTAAATGAGCCGTGTATTTACTTGTTGTTAATATTAAAACAATAGTGAGATTAAATGTTGTAACAATATTATAACGTGAGATAAAAAATAAAATAAACGCATCGCACCTCATCGCCCATCTAAATCCTGAATAGCTAATTGTGAATGTCTCTGTATGAGATTAGGTCATTAGAATTTAAGAAAAGAAAACATAAAATTCAAATGGCCTTACCATGAAATCAATCCTTTACTCCAGATTAAACCCAAATCGTTTGGATTTCTTAAAATAATAATAATAATAATAATAATTTTCTAGAAACTTGTTGGTTTGCTCTATGGGGTAAACTTAAAAGCTGAACAATCTAGCTTTGAGAGTGAAAATTGTGAAAGGGGTGCCATTGAAAATAATCTCCAGCTCCATCATCCCACAAGTTTTGAGATAACAGCAACTTTGGCAAATTCTGAATTCATATAAACCAATTGATAAAGTAGGACAAAAAAGGTCACGAGGATGCTAAAAACATCACAATGAAACAATGGTAAATTACCTCTCAAGGAAGGCTACATTTCCGAAGAGTATGGTCCCTCTGAAGGTTCAAAAACCAAAAAGAGCTTAGAAATAGCTTCAAATTTGCATTGACTCAATGTTGAACAAGATCAAGAAGGCAAATGTATTGACAAGTTGCAGTACTGCCTCAATATCTCAGTTCAAGCACAAACATAAAGCAATCATTCAATTGAAGAAATTGAAGCTCTTAAAAAGCTTACTTGTTCCTCCTTTTTCTAGTATAGGTAAAGCTCCAAGCATAATGGCATTTCCAAAGATCTACCATCAGTTCTCTATTGACACCCTGTTTTGGTTAAAATTTGTTACGTCGCATTAAACTGTGCAAGTAAAAAGCACAACAAATACGAAAGACATGAAAAAAAAGCAGAAATCTTGTAATCATGAATTGATGAAAGAAAATGTGAAACATAAATCGATGTATCAATATATCATTGAAAGTAAATGCAGTGAGTATTAAGACCTTGCTGGAAACTAAAAAACAAAGCTCCACTTATCCTATGATTCAAAACCAACTAATAACAAGTCAACTGCCAAAAAGAATTCAAGTATGAATCTTAATATCTACTCACCGCAATGCTCAAACAACATAAGAGGCAGTAAGTAACATATACAAAGAAATTTCAGCCCAAACTGATATGATAATTAAAATCCAAGATAAGAAAATATCAACTCCAACGGCTCTACCATGAAACTAACTCAATCTAGCTTGAGAATGAAAACTGTCAAAGGTTGCCTCCAGCTCCATTTGTTCATACCAAAGTTTTGAGACCTCTTGTAAATTCTGGATTTATATAATCCCATTGATAAATATGTGAAAAAAAAAGGTGAGGATGCTGAAATTCATTATATGAACCTAAAATCATAATAATAAGTCAAAAGTCATAGGTAACTTACTTATCCACCAAGACTGAATTGCCAGAACCCAGAAAGGGCCTCAAAAGATTACTTTGGATTTGTGTTGACAAATCTGTTGACATCTTGCATTGTCACCAAATATCAGTTCGAACACTTACATAAAGTAAGCATTCAGTAAAACAAATTGAGGGTCTTACAGGTCAGGTGTTCCTCCTTGTATGGCTAAAGCTCCAATTCAGAAGTGGCATTCTCAAAGATCTGTCATTCCTAATCTTACATCAACACAGAAGCAAAGGATATAAGAAAAACCAATCTCACAAATAACCAATCTTTCTATGAATCAAGATATCATTGAAGGAAAATGCAGCAAGTATTGAGAGACCAGATGACACCGATGCCGGAACTAAACAATGAAGCTGAACCGAGTCCACCAATGGTCCTATGATTCAAAACCAACTAATAACAAGTCAACTGCCAAAAAGAATTCAAGTATGAATCTTAATATCTACTCACCGCAATGCTCAAACAACATAAGAGGCAGTAAGTAACATACAAAGAAATTTCAGCCCAAACTGATATGATAATTAAAATCCAAGATAAGAAAATATCAACTCCAACGGCTCTACCATGAAACTAACTCAATCTAGCTTGAGAATGAAAACTGTCAAAGGTTGCCTCCAGCTCCATTTGTTCATACCAAAGTTTTGAGACCTCTTGTAAATTCTGGATTTATATAATCCCATTGATAAATATGTGAAAAAAAAAAGGTGAGGATGCTGAAATTCATTATATGAACCTAAAATCATAATAATAAGTCAAAAGTCATAGGTAACTTACTTATCCACCAAGACTGAATTGCCAGAACCCAGAAAGGGCCTCAAAAGATTACTTTGGATTTGTGTTGACAAATCTGTTGACATCTTGCATTGTCACCAAATATCAGTTCGAACACTTGCATAAAGTAAGCATTCAGTAAAACAAATTGAGGGTCTTACAGGTCAGGTGTTCCTCCTTGTATGGCTAAAGCTCCAATTCAGAAGTGGCATTCTCAAAGATCTGTCATTCCTAATCTTACATCAACACAGAAGCAAAGGATATAAGAAAAACCAATCTCACAAATAACCAATCTTTCTATGAATCAAGATATCATTGAAGGAAAATGCAGCAAGTATTGAGAGACCAGATGACACCGATGCCGGAACTAAACAATGAAGCTGAACCGAGTCCACCAATGGTCCTATGATTCAAAACCAACTAATAACAAGTCAACTGCCAAAAAGAATTCAAGTATGAATCTTAATATCTACTCACCGCAATGCTCAAACAACATAAGAGGCAGTAAGTAACATACAAAGAAATTTCAGCCCAAACTGATATGATAATTAAAATCCAAGATAAGAAAATATCAACTCCAACGGCTCTACCATGAAACTAACTCAATCTAGCTTGAGAATGAAAACTGTCAAAGGTTGCCTCCAGCTCCATTTGTTCATACCAAAGTTTTGAGACCTCTTGTAAATTCTGGATTTATATAATCCCATTGATAAATATGTGAAAAAAAAAAGGTGAGGATGCTGAAATTCATTATATGAACCTAAAATCATAATAATAAGTCAAAAGTCATAGGTAACTTACTTATCCACCAAGACTGAATTGCCAGAACCCAGAAAGGGCCTCAAAAGATTACTTTGGATTTGTGTTGACAAATCTGTTGACATCTTGCATTGTCACCAAATATCAGTTCGAACACTTACATAAAGTAAGCATTCAGTAAAACAAATTGAGGGTCTTACAGGTCAGGTGTTCCTCCTTGTATGGCTAAAGCTCCAATTCAGAAGTGGCATTCTCAAAGATCTGTCATTCCTAATCTTACATCAACACAGAAGCAAAGGATATAAGAAAAACCAATCTCACAAATAACCAATCTTTCTATGAATCAAGATATCATTGAAGGAAAATGCAGCAAGTATTGAGAGACCAGATGACACCGATGCCGGAACTAAACAATGAAGCTGAACCGAGTCCACCAATGGTCCTATGATTCAAAACCAACTAATAACAAGTCAACTGCCAAAAAGAATTCAAGTATGAATCTTAATATCTACTCACCGCAATGCTCAAACAACATAAGAGGCAGTAAGTAACATACAAAGAAATTTCAGCCCAAACTGATATGATAATTAAAATCCAAGATAAGAAAATATCAACTCCAACGGCTCTACCATGAAACTAACTCAATCTAGCTTGAGAATGAAAACTGTCAAAGGTTGCCTCCAGCTCCATTTGTTCATACCAAAGTTTTGAGACCTCTTGTAAATTCTGGATTTATATAATCCCATTGATAAATATGTGAAAAAAAAAAGGTGAGGATGCTGAAATTCATTATATGAACCTAAAATCATAATAATAAGTCAAAAGTCATAGGTAACTTACTTATCCACCAAGACTGAATTGCCAGAACCCAGAAAGGGCCTCAAAAGATTACTTTGGATTTGTGTTGACAAATCTGTTGACATCTTGCATTGTCACCAAATATCAGTTCGAACACTTGCATAAAGTAAGCATTCAGTAAAACAAATTGAGGGTCTTACAGGTCAGGTGTTCCTCCTTGTATGGCTAAAGCTCCAATTCAGAAGTGGCATTCTCAAAGATCTGTCATTCCTAATCTTACATCAACACAGAAGCAAAGGATATAAGAAAAACCAATCTCACAAATAACCAATCTTTCTATGAATCAAGATATCATTGAAGGAAAATGCAGCAAGTATTGAGAGACCAGATGACACCGATGCCGGAACTAAACAATGAAGCTGAACCGAGTCCACCAATGGTCCTATGATTCAAAACCAACTAATAACAAGTCAACTGCCAAAAAGAATTCAAGTATGAATCTTAATATCTACTCACCGCAATGCTCAAACAACATAAGAGGCAGTAAGTAACATACAAAGAAATTTCAGCCCAAACTGATATGATAATTAAAATCCAAGATAAGAAAATATCAACTCCAACGGCTCTACCATGAAACTAACTCAATCTAGCTTGAGAATGAAAACTGTCAAAGGTTGCCTCCAGCTCCATTTGTTCATACCAAAGTTTTGAGACCTCTTGTAAATTCTGGATTTATATAATCCCATTGATAAATATGTGAAAAAAAAAAGGTGAGGATGCTGAAATTCATTATATGAACCTAAAATCATAATAATAAGTCAAAAGTCATAGGTAACTTACTTATCCACCAAGACTGAATTGCCAGAACCCAGAAAGGGCCTCAAAAGATTACTTTGGATTTGTGTTGACAAATCTGTTGACATCTTGCATTGTCACCAAATATCAGTTCGAACACTTGCATAAAGTAAGCATTCAGTAAAACAAATTGAGGGTCTTACAGGTCAGGTGTTCCTCCTTGTATGGCTAAAGCTCCAATTCAGAAGTGGCATTCTCAAAGATCTGTCATTCCTAATCTTACATCAACACAGAAGCAAAGGATATAAGAAAAACCAATCTCACAAATAACCAATCTTTCTATGAATCAAGATATCATTGAAGGAAAATGCAGCAAGTATTGAGAGACCAGATGACACCGATGCCGGAACTAAACAATGAAGCTGAACCGAGTCCACCAATGGTCCTATGATTCAAAACCAACTAATAACAAGTCAACTGCCAAAAAGAATTCAAGTATGAATCTTAATATCTACTCACCGCAATGCTCAAACAACATAAGAGGCAGTAAGTAACATACAAAGAAATTTCAGCCCAAACTGATATGATAATTAAAATCCAAGATAAGAAAATATCAACTCCAACGGCTCTACCATGAAACTAACTCAATCTAGCTTGAGAATGAAAACTGTCAAAGGTTGCCTCCAGCTCCATTTGTTCATACCAAAGTTTTGAGACCTCTTGTAAATTCTGGATTTATATAATCCCATTGATAAATATGTGAAAAAAAAAAGGTGAGGATGCTGAAATTCATTATATGAACCTAAAATCATAATAATAAGTCAAAAGTCATAGGTAACTTACTTATCCACCAAGACTGAATTGCCAGAACCCAGAAAGGGCCTCAAAAGATTACTTTGGATTTGTGTTGACAAATCTGTTGACATCTTGCATTGTCACCAAATATCAGTTCGAACACTTACATAAAGTAAGCATTCAGTAAAACAAATTGAGGGTCTTACAGGTCAGGTGTTCCTCCTTGTATGGCTAAAGCTCCAATTCAGAAGTGGCATTCTCAAAGATCTGTCATTCCTAATCTTACATCAACACAGAAGCAAAGGATATAAGAAAAACCAATCTCACAAATAACCAATCTTTCTATGAATCAAGATATCATTGAAGGAAAATGCAGCAAGTATTGAGAGACCAGATGACACCGATGCCGGAACTAAACAATGAAGCTGAACCGAGTCCACCAATGGTCCTGTGAATTAAAAAAAACCAGCCAATAACAAGTTAACTGTCAATAAGAATTAAGTACGAAGTTTAATATCTGAATTTTGGTACCCACCAAAATCCCCGATGGATATTTTATCAACTCCAAAGCAGAATCATTTTGCTACTGTGTTGAAATCTCCAGTTACCGTCCAATTTTCCTCCAAACTTATTAATATATATGGAGAATTTCCTTCTTGGACAATATATGCTATGTCTACAAAAGAACACAGACACAACAGGGGAATGAAGATGAGAAATAATAATAATAAGCAACCATCACAAACTATTGAACAAATTTCCAATTTTATGTTCATAAATTATGTTTTTAACATTTACAATGTGGAACTACAAGGTTTCCGTATTGCATAGCCCCTTCTAAAAGACAAGTAATTTATAAAGCAGAGCAAGTTTAAATTCATCCTGGTTGGTTTTAATTAATTAAAGCACTTCATTTTCTGTCATTAATTTATAAGTTGAAAAATTATTATTAATAATTGTGGAAAACTAAAGTATGGGAATATGAAAAATGAAATGATAAAACTGAAAAATGGATGATAATATGACAAAAAGAGATGAAAATGAGACCCCTACCTAGGTATTTGGATGACATAAATGAGAAGTTGAAAGTCCTCAAAAGCAGAGCCAAAGATGGAAAGAAATACAAACTATTTCAATCTTTTAAGTCCTCCATCCCCTTCTTCACCATCATGGCTAAAGCTTCTTTTGTTCCCAGCATGTCTCTTTTCAGTAGAATCTGTATCACTGTTTGCATCCACCTAAAATACATGAACACCAAATCTCTCCACCTTGATATACTTTCCTCCTCTACAAAAATTCCACTTTCTGATGTATAATTCAAATGTTGCCTCCTCATAATTCTTGTCTTCTATAACCACGTCCATGCAAGATAGAATAAACACGTGATCACCCATGTACAGCTCTGGCCCAAGAAAGTACCGCTCTAGCTTAAGAAGGCCTAACAAATTTATTTCACTTATTAGCTCTTCATAACCACCACCACCATTGCCACCACCAGCGGCTGTAATTTGGTACTCACAAATACATTCAATAAATCGAAATTCAAAGAAGCTAGTGAGGTCAGCCACAAGGCAAATAGCAAAAACCAAAAATCTGCTGCCACCACCCCCATTTGGGGCTATCTTCAAACTTAAGGAAGAATTCAAGCTCCGATACTTGAACTTATTTGCTGAAATTTCGTTTCCTGGGAAACAGCAAATCAGACTTTGAGGGTTATCACGAAAGTATTTCCTACCATATGTCGCTGCCCATTCCTTAGCTAGGGATCCAATTTTGAGCATGGCATTTGCCTCAATGTTTTTAGTTGACTCTTAATTCAAGTTGAAGCAATTACAGAATAGCATGCAAAACACATCATCACCTTCATCACCTAACGAATCAAACTGATATAAATTTTGATCTGCAAAGGATACTTTTTCTAATGATGTGCAGTCTTTTACACTCAAGACTTTCAGATATGGTGGAAGCTCTGAGAGTAATTCGACCTTTGGGCAACCATTAAGATTCAGTTGAAGAAGGGATTCCAACTTGATCGATACATTTTTGACCACTGAGCCACTCATTTTTAAGTGCTGAAGATTACATAGGGGATCGAAAGGCAACGACACTTCTTCTAATCCGGTTTCTGATAAATCTAAATAACAAAAGTGACGTGGGACCTGAGGAAACTTCTTGAGACTATAACATCCGTTAAGACGAAGACAATCCACATGAAGAGATGCCAAATTATGAAGGCAAGGAAGTTCAACCAGACTTTTACAGTAAGAGCAATCAAGGATTTCAAGGTTGATGGTTTTTGAAAGATTAGGTATCATCCTTAAACTCACGCACCCATTAAAATTAATTTGCCTTAAATTAACCAAATCCTGTACAGAAAAAATTAAGTGTACTACTTTTAAGCATCAACTCTTTAGTAGAAAATGCAAAGGAAAGAAATAATTATAATACTATAAAAAAATAAAAGTTTATATTTAATGTATCGGGCGTGAAAATTTTCCCACAATTAATAAATTAAACGATGTCACTTATCTAAATAAAAGAAATTCTTTTATATTTATTTTTTAAAAACTTTAAATAAAATGTTATTATATGAATAAAAAAAGTATGAAAACGCATACCGTACTATCACCTTCATTCCCAACTTCAACTAAACTTTTACAGTAAAAGCAATCAAGGATTTCAAGGTTGATGGCTCTCGAAAGATTACATATCATCTTTATATTATTGCAATGTGCAACGTAAATTTCCCTTAAATTAACAAGTTCCTGTGTAGAAAAAAAATGTTTGTATTACTTTTAAGCATCAATTACTTACTTTAAGCAGTAAGAAATGAAAATGGAAATAAATAATTATAATACTAAGAAAAATAAAAATTCATATTTGATGTATTGGATGTGAAAATTAACTCACAATTGTTAAATCACAATTAACAAGATTCTGCACACGATGAGAACAAAAGTAGTTTCATTACTTTAGAGCATCATTTACTTATTTTAAGACTATCAAAACAAAAATTTATATTTGATGTTTTGGGTGTATTAATACACCCATCATGAAGATTAAATGATGTTGCTTCTTTTAAAAAAATAGAATAAAATTATATATATTAAAAAAATTTAATAAAAATATGTTATCATATAATTAAATGCCATATCAATTATAAATTCTTTTTCTTAAAAGAAAATTCTCAAATGAAGAAAGTATAAAAGTATACATACCTGATGTCCATCCCAAAGTTGTTCCATGTCTCCATGTAGTAATTTCAATACTACAAGATTTTTTGGATTAAAACTTGATGATAAAGATTTACAGGGGTAACCATCCCATCAAAGATATTTTTGCTCAGCAGGAAGAGATACAATATCAACTTGATTTGTATATAATTTCTTATAACGTCCAAACTTTCGACTCTCAGAAGAATAGAAGATGATATATTTAAGATTAGTCATGTTTTTAAAAACCAAAGGATGTAATAGTAGTTTATCCATATGTGACATGTTTAACTTCATCCCTTGAATTCGATCCGTCCCCAAATAACAAAAATCAATTTATCAAATATGAGCATGGAGAAATTTATGGATATTCCATTCTAAAAGTGAACGCATAATGTATTTAACTAAGCCATAAACCTTGAGCAGATTTTACATTATACTTACTTGATTATATTTGAGCACTCGTTTAATGTGTTCATGACTCCATAGCCTCTTGCACTTTCCAGGGGTTTTAGATTTTTGGCGAATAATATCTTTTCCCAACTCTTCAAGCATATCATGCATAGATATTATATCTTCATTATAAATAGAAGATGAAGATGAGATATTAATTAGGCACTTGCTGACCAATTTGCTTATTCCATCATCTACATCCCGATAACAACTTAGAACATGTTTTATTCTTTTTATGGGTTCCCCTTTAAAGAAGCATGCAATGTCAAGAAATATATTCTTCTCTACCATACCAAGCCCATCATAACTACTTTTCAAAACCACGAAAATTTCGGGGTGGGAATATTCCCCTAGCTTCTCCATCTCACTTTCCCAATCATTTATAGTCCTTCCATATAAATTACAACCCAAAACTCTAAGAGCAAGTGGACTGCCTTGGGAGTACTCCACAAACTTGCATGATAGATCTCGAAAATCAACTTCAGGATTCAACTGCTTAAATGCAAAGGTAGAAAAAAGTTGAAGAGAATCATTCTCATTTAATGCTTTCACCTCATGTATTGTGTCAGCTCCTCCACTCTTAAGCACTTGTTTCTCTGTAGATGTTATAATGATTTTACTTCCAGAGCCCAAATGTTTAACACCCATACAATCTATTTGGTTTGGGTCACTAATATCATCAAGGACAACAAGTACTTTCTTATTGTTGAGCCTCTCTTGAGTTAAAGTGGATCCTATAGTGGGGGTGTCTATATCAACATTTGAGTTCAATAATTTCGAAAGAAGTTCATTTCGTAAAGATTTCTTCCCCTGTTTTTCTATTTCCTCTCTAACATTTTGGAGAAAGCAACAACTTTCAAACTCTAAAGAGATTTTTTTATATACAGCCTCAGCAAGGGTTGTTCTGCCTTGACCACCCATTCCCCAAAGTCCTATTACACGACAGTCTTTTTGCTTAATCAGCTTCAAAATCGTCCTTTTCTGATCATCTTCTCATCTATTCCAACCAATTTTTCAGAAGCACTTCCAGACTTAACATTCGTCCACTTTTTTATAACATATTCAACAACATCTTTCATGTACTGCGTTTCAGGTCTAGAAAAAAAAATATAAACCAGTAAATATGAAATCTAAAACAAATATAAGTTGAATATAACAAGATGAGAAAAATATAGTTACCTGTCAAATTTGCCTCCTTCTATATGCCACCCTTTTAATTTACCGACCTCTGCAAAAGCAGTTTTCCATTGTTGTACTCTATCAGCTGGTTGCTCTGATTCATGCTCTTCGAAGGATGTCTTAAAATGCCCATCACTATTTCGCACATCGGAAGGATCAACATGGTAAAAGACGGGAAGAACAATATGTTTGTCAATGGGATTGTGCTTGCGATCCATGACGTCAGAAAGTTCACCTAAGCATGATTTTGAAGAAGCATAGGCTTTAGATAAAACAAGGATTGAGAGATTTGAGGCCGAAATTGCTCGAGAATATGTTGGTGGAAGTTTCTCTCCTTTTTTTCAGTGTTTCGTTATCGAGGAAGACATTAATTCCTACTTTTTCCAAAGCATTGGCTAGGTGATTGGAGAAGTTGAGGCGTGTGTCTTCACCTAAGCTTAAGAAAACTTGATGATTCATCAACTTTTGCATAACATACGCAACAATATCCTTGATGTAATGGGTTTCAGGTCTAGCAAATCATGGAAGAAGTAAATATATGAAATCCAAAAAAAAAAAAAGAAGTCAAATATAAGGAGATGAGACAAATATAGTTACCTATCCGACATGCTTCCATCTACATGCCACCCTTGTAATTTACCAACTTCAGCAAAATCAGTTTTCCATTGTTTCACTTCATCAACTGACCTCCTTGTTTCATGCTCATCAAAGGATTTCTTTAAACTCCCATCAAAATTCTCCACATCAGAGGGGTTAACATGGTAAAAGATGGGAAGAACAATTTGTTGTTCGACGCTATAGCGGTCCATGATGTCAGAGAGTTCAACCAAGCATGATTTCGAAGAGGCATAGTCTGCAGACAAAACAATGATTGAGATATTTTAGACTGCAATTGCTCGAGAAAGTGCTTGTGAAAGCTGCTCCCCCCTTTCCTGTTTTTCTTCATCGAAGAAAACATCAAGTCCCTCGTCTTTCAAAGCTTGAAGTAAGTGAGTGGTGAAATTAAGGCGCGTGTCTTCACCTCTGAAGCTCAAGAAAACCTGATACTTCATTAGAGTAGAAGATGAAGAAGAAGAAGAAGCCATGGAAGAGTATTGAAGCAAAAGAAAGAAAAATATAGCAAGTGAGTTTTGCTTGGGTTGTGGTCTTATATTAAGAAGAACAAGTGTAAAATATGCATAATCTTTGGTATCCTTTTATTAAAAGGGCAAGAGATTGAACACCACCAGAGAATCAATTGCCCTTTTTATCTTTTACCGACAAAAGTCGGAGTGATTAGATGATGGGTCCATCAAACCCAAAATGATTCTTATTTGAGCGATTAATAAAATATAAATTTAAAAATCACGATTAATTGAGC
The DNA here is from genome assembly GCF_007990345.1 of Gossypium hirsutum. NCBI lineage: Eukaryota > Viridiplantae > Streptophyta > Magnoliopsida > Malvales > Malvaceae > Gossypium > Gossypium hirsutum. The sequence continues at coordinate 116,313,715 of NC_053433.1, read as the reverse complement.
TTAGATAAGAGGATAAGGTTACAGTTTTATAATAAAGTCTCTCGTAATGTTTTAAATATTCTAAATCAAGATAAAGTTAAGGGTACTTTTGATTAATTTAGTTTGATGTAATTTTTATTTGTTTGTTTGCTTTTTTTCAAAAAAAAATCGGTTATTATCTGAAATTAAATTAAATTAAATCGAATTGAATTTTATTTTTATTTAATATATAATTAATTTTAATTTTTACGATATAAAATTATATATTTTATATTTAAAATAGTGACAATAATTTAAAATTTTTTGAAAAATTATTGTATTTTAGAAATATTTATGAAACTCAGTTTAAAATTTATCAAACAATGTTTAAAAGTCATGAAACAAAAAAACTCATTTTATCAAAATAAATCTTAAAAATCAAAACAAAAAATTAATATAAAAAACTGTGAACTAAATCGAGCCGAATTGAACTATGATGGACTGTTCAAAAAATATAAATAACCCGGCCCGTGAACCTCGTAGAAACTTCACTATCCATGAAATTAGCTTCAAAGGGTTAAATTTTGATTTTGAGTCCCCCTACTATTCTCAAATTTGAGATTTAGTCCTTTAACTTAAAAATAATCTTTTTACTTTTATGTTGTCATTTAAAATTAAAATTTTAGTATGTACTATAATCAAAGTGATATAATATCTTGTAAAAGGTAACTAAAATAAACAAAAAAAAAATTGAGAGAGAAGTGAAGATAAGGGCATAGTTAACTTTTTCTATGTATATTAAGATAAATAATCTTATGAAGCAAATCCAAAAAATTATTTTGGACCCAATTCTAAAGTTTGGCTGAAGCATTAAAAAATTTAACTCGCCGAAAATAGTTAAATTTTAATTTTGATCCCTATATTATTTTCAAATTTAAGATTTAATTTCTAAACATTAAAATAACACAATTTAATCTCTTTATATTATCATTAATTAGTTTGATATAACATTAGTAAGTATTCCTAGTAAAATATCACGTCAACATTTTTAAACAAAATAATTAATTACATTATCGATTTGGAGTATTCTCAAAATTAAAATTTATCCCTATATTTCAAAATCACTTAATTTAATATGTTTGTAGTGAAGCATAGGCGACGATTTGAGCTTAGCCAATTATTTTAACGGTAATAAAAAATACATGTGCTTGTGGAGCTTTGATAAATTGCATGTTGAATCTTGTTTTTTCTTGTCTAGGATGTAAAATAATTGTTTGAGTATTCATTAACTGAACTATCTGACCCACACATCTCAATGTTAAGTTCACATTATATTGTCTTTTTACCTTATCTTCATTCATTGATTTAGAAAAAAAAAAATCAATACTAAGCTACCTAGCTGTAAAGAGTCATATTTATTTTTTCCATGAAGCTACATAATTAGGAATTTTGCTGAATTTTCAAGAAAAATCTACAGATTGTTAGTACAAATCTCCAATGAGAAAAATTTTGAACACATAAACGGAACTTGAACAAAAAAAGAAGAAATAGGACAAGGCTCCAAGGCGTAAATCAAACCTCTATATATCTTTAAGGTTATATTCGCCCCCACCTATCTTCGGTGTGCAAATGAGTTCCAACCAAATTAACCTCGAGGATACAATGAAACCAATGACTATTTTTGTTTTGCACTGACGAGAATAGTCCACTACGCATTGAGCAATGAATAACAAGAAACTCAATTTCTACTAAAGATTTCTGCAGTAATACTTTATAGAATAATCTAATAATATTAGAAAATGAAGGAACGAAAGAAAGAATATTAGAATTTGTTGGTGTGATTTCCAAATGAAATCCCATTTCTATTTATAAGAATTTTCATTTCTCTTCATAGATACATCTTTCAATAGGTGTCTTTCTGAATAATAATTTCTTTAAAATAAACACATAATTATTTTTTAATATTATAACTCTTTAAATAATATTATTTAAATAGTTATAATTCTTTTTCAAAAATCGAATAATATAATTTTTGATTAATTATATCCATTTATTTATAGTTATTGGAACACTATAAATATTTGAAAATGTTCCAACATAGATTACAATCATACATATTATTCTAAATTGCATAAGGAAAAGCAAGTTGATAAATGCGCCAACGCAAAGAAATTCACCTCTCCGTGGGTTAGTGACATGCTGTCGTTATGATGTCAAAAATAAATAGCCTTAATCTCGATAAAATGATTGGAATAAGTAGAATAGGGAGAGTAAAGGTCGATTCCACAGGGACTAGGAGTTTGATGATTTTCTTGCCTTTAACTTTGCTTAGGCGTGATGAGTAAGGGAAGGAGTAGAAGTGGGGTTTGTTTGAAGTGAAGTAAATGATTGAAATTAAACAAGTAATTAAAAAGATTGAAATTGAAACCAAGAGATAAAAGTCAGCCTTGGGCTAAAGACCTTGGCTCGATTTAAATCGATCCTCGAATGGGATTTTACCTCTAGGCACATGCCGGTTACAACCTATAGGGCCCAACCCCTATAACTTGTTTTTCTCTCAAGTGAATCGAGAATCTAAAATCAAATTTTAGGTCTTAATTCTTTATGTGCTAATAGCGTCAACCGCTTATTAATTTAATGCTTTAAAAATCTGGAAAAACCCGACTCGGATTCTGTCATCTCAAATAAGAATCTAACCCAATTTCAATTTCCCTTAGCAGACCGCCGCTAAGCGTGTTCACAAGAAGTCGAAGTGCCACAGGCTGATCCTTCCTCCCAACTGTTAATCGAAACCGAATTTTATTCCAACATGCACTTTTTGATATCAAACCGATTTGATTATAAAAGGATGGTCGATTACCAATCATTGATTCCCGAAAACTGAAAATGTAACCCTCGAGGGTATGAAGTGCTTTCCGATTCTCACGACTTAGAATTGAGTCATCGCTTTAGCCTTCGGCTATGGAAAACTTAGCTAAGCATGGTAGAGACCATACTTAGCATTTTAAAAAATATAGTAAAAACTAAATCAAAAACAGAAATTTATTAAAACTAGAAAGAAACAAAGAGTTTAATAAATGCAAAGTGAAGAATGCTCGATGGATAGGTCTCCCCTCTGAGGCTTACCCCAATGGGGCATTTATAGTCCTCAAAAAATCCTAAAAAGTAGCATTCAAAATTAAGAGAAAAATCCTAAATAAATAAAAATAAATCTTAATCCTAATTTGAATTTAAATGGGCGGCTAAGTCTCTTTTTCCACGCCAAATGCCTTTTAGAAATTGCTGACTAGACCTTCTAGAAACTGCTGACTGGACGCCACGTCAGCGGCCCAAGTCACGCCTAGTAATTCGGCCATGTATCCAGAAAATCCAAAATTGCTCAATTTCGTCGACTTAAGGTCAATTTCTGCAATTCAATGTCCTAAATAAAAAAGGAATGAAAAATGCCAAGTTAGCAACTCAAAATAGCTAATAAAGGAGTAATCAACCATGAAATAATGTATAATTTAAACACTAATCATTTAGAACCTTTTTTCTTGTGGTGGTGAAAAGAGTATACATTAAACACCTATAATCTTCACCTTCAATAAGACATTAGATTAGACTAATGTTAAAATTTTAAGTTGCATACCTATTCATAAAAAGCTTATGTGGCAACGAGCTCGAAAGCTTTAATTTGACATGATGAAAGCTAGTGTTGAGAGAGAATGTTGAATTACAACACCAATTTATAATTACCATTTAGTATGTTAGAAATTATATTTTGTTAGTGTTTATCGTTGCAGAAAGATTAACCTTTGTGTTTAGCTTTTAGAAATTAAATTCAACTTAAATCTTTTGTTAGTTAAAAGGATAATAAATCTCATATTACTTAGAGACAAAGGGCAAAGGAATTACAAAATTTATATAAAAACCCATATCTTGCATTATTTATAAATACCAAGATAGGGATACTTTAAGTCTATATAAAAAATCATGTTATAAGCCTTTTTAAGTGTATATATTAGTTTATGTTGGGTTCCTCTGTGGGGTAAACATAAAAGCTCATCAATCTAGCTTGAGAATGAAAACTGTGATACGGTTAGCATTGAAAATGACATCCAGGCTCCATGTCTTCATTCAACTTGTTTTGAGATAAGAGCAACTCTGCCAAATTTTGCATGCATTTATATAATCCACTGATAAATCAGGGAACAGAATGCCATGAGGATACTAATAATCAAAGTGAGTGAAGTAATTTACCCACGAGCATATGCTTCCTCTGAAGGGCCAAAATCCAGAAAGCAAAGCTGGATGGGATAAACTCTGTTGATAAGTTGCAGTACTGCTTCAATATCTCAGTTCAACCACGACATAAAGAAATCATTCAGTAGAAGAAATTCAACATCTTAAAAGCTTACTTCTTACAAACATCTGTCATTTATTCCTTCATCTGCTTTCCTTACATCAATCATTCCCATCTTTATTCCCTTCACATTACCAAATCCAAAATTAAGGGCACATCAATAAATATGGATTTTGCATTGATTCACAACTTTCACCTTAACACCAGTAATTTTGTGGGAACTTCATTTGTTGGTGAGAAAGAAGATATCAAAACCACCCATAATCTGCAACTTCAATTCCAGTAGAGTATTGAATCTGTGTCCGGCTTGACTTTCATCCATGTTTTATGGAATCTACAGATCACAGTCATAAAATTCAAAATAATAAAACACATCAAATAGAAAACACCTACTCCTAGATCAATATAAAGGCAAAGGTTATATGATTAACCAATCTCAAACATATGTTGATTATATAGGGAATAGTTTGTAGGTTTACCTTATGTAACATGAATATAAATCAGAAATCATGAACTGAAAACATATATATATATTTATATATATTTACTAACTTTTAAAGGAAATATGAAACATAAATCAATGGGTAAACAAATCATTGAAGTAAAATGCAGATAGTATTGAGATATAATATCATTAAATCTCTACTTACAGCCTATGGCATGAGCACCAATGGGGGAACCTAAACAATAAAGGTGAATAATGTCCACCACTGATCCTATGAATCAAAACCAACCAATAACAAGTCAACTGCCAAAAAGAGTTCAAGTATGAATCTTAATATCTCCTCACTGCAATGCTCAAACAACATGAGAGGCAGTAACATACAAAGAAATTTCACCCAAAACTGATATGATAATCAAAATCCAAGATAAGAAAATATAAACTCCAAAGGCTCTACCATGAAACTAACCCAATCTAGCTTGAGAATGAAAACTGTCAAAGGTTACCTCCAGCTCCATGTGTTCATCCCACAAGTTTTGAGATCTGTTTCAAATTTTGGATTTATATAATCCCATTGATAAATATGGGGAAAAAAGGGTGAGGATGCTGAAAATCACTACATGAACCTAAAATCATAATAATAAGTCAAAGTGAAAGGTAACTTACTTCTTCACCAAGACTGAATTGCCAGAAGCCAGAATGGGCCTCAAAAGATTACTTTGAATTTGTGTTCACAAATCTGTTGACAACTTGTATTGTCACCAAATATCAGTTCAAACACTTGTATAAAGCAAGCATTCAGTAAAACAAATTGAAGGCCTTACTGTTAACATTAATGGGAGACAACATTAATGGCAAACAATACAAAGTGGTGCAAGTTTAGCACCCTAAAGTTGACTTTGAAAAAGTGGCATGGGATAATTTTTTTTTGGTCCTTAAGATAATGGGCTATTTATTGTTTGGTCCTTAAACCTCAACTATAAATAGGCCTTCTCATTTCTCATTTCAATTCATCCCAACCAATCTTTCTCTTTTAGTTTTCTCTCTTCTCCTATTTGAGAATTCTTAAGGAATTCTATTTGTTTGTAATATTTTGGAGATAGTAAAGTTATCATCTGGTGTTAGTGCCCGAGGACGTAGGTATAATTTACCGAACCTCGTTAAAACTCTTGTGTTCTTTCTTGTCCTATTTTCTTTCAATATTTGAGGGTATAATAGTAGTATTTAATTGTGCTATTAAATTACTATAGAAGGGATATTCTGTCTAAGGAAAGACTTGGTATTTAAGAGATCCATGTGATCCACCTCTCTTTCCTGGGAATTGAACTTTGTGTGATTTTTTAGTACAATAATTTACACGCTTCCAACCCTATTGGAACAACAAGTGGTATCAGAGCCGAAGGTTAATCGTAGTATGCTCTGTGGTTGCAGTTTAAACTGATCTTCCACATCAGAAAAGATTTCCTTAGGTATATTGAAAAATTATGGAGAAAACGGTCGGTGTAGGAGCTTTAACATCGTCCATGTGGACAAGACCGACAATTGCAAATGCAAGATTGGCCGTGGAGATCTTTGATGGCACGGGCCATTTTGGTATGTGGCAAAGTGAGGTTCTAGATGCCCTTTTTCAGCAGGGTCTAGACATTGCCATTGATGAAGATAAACCAGATGATGTACAGGAGAAAGATTGGAAGGCGATCAATCGGTTGGCATGTGGCACAATTCGATCATGCCTTTCTCGAGAGCAGAGGTATGCTTTTTCAAAGGAGACTTCTGCAAATAAGTTGTGGGTGGCACTTGAAGAAAATTTTTTGAAGAAAAACAGTCAAAATAAGCTCCACTTGAAGAAAAGACTGTTTCGCTTCACATACGTCCCAAGTACCACAATGAATGATCACATCACCAAATTTAATCAGTTAGTCACTGATTTGCTGAATATGGATGAGACATTCAAAGATGAAGATTTGGCTTTGATGCTGTTGGGGTCACTTCCTGAGGAGTTTGAGTTCCTAGAAACTACTTTACTTCATGGCAGGAGTGATATATCTCTGAGCGAAGTCTGTGCGGCCTTATACAGTTATGAACAGAGAAAGAAGGACAAACAGAAAAACTCAATCAGAGATACAGAAGCTTTAGTAGTCCGAGGTCGTTCATACACTCGGAAGAAAACTCAAAAGGGGAGATCAAAGTCAAAGTCCAGGCTCGGGAAAGATGAATGTGCTTTTTGTCATGAGAAAGGCCACTGGAAGAAAAATTGTCCAAAGCTGAAGAATAAGGGAAAAGCTGCTGTAGATGCTTGTGTTGTAAAGCATGATACCAGTGACTCTGAACTATCACTGGTTGCATCATCATCGTCGTTCCATTCAGATGAGTGGATATTGGATTCGGGTTGTACTTATCATATGTCCCCTAACCGGGAGTGGTTCTCTGATTTAGTAGAACTAAATGGAGGAGTTGTTTATATGGGTAATGACAATGCCTGTAAAACTGTTGGGATAGGTTCAATCCAATTAAAGAATAAAGATGGATCAACCAGAGTTCTAACTGATGTTCGGTACGTGCCCAGTTTGAAGAAAAATCTCATCTCATTGGGAGCCTTGGAATCCAATGGTTCAGTTGTTACTATGAGAGATGGGGTTTTGAAAGTGACATCTGGCGCACTTGTGATATTAAAGGGCATCAGGAAAAATAACTTGTATTACTACCAAGGTAGTACAGTTATTGGAGCAGTCGCTGCAGCTTCCGGTAACAAAGACTTGGACTCAATGCAGTTGTGGCATATGAAGTTGGGACATGCCAGCGAAAAATCCTTGCAAATTCTGGCAAAGCAAGGATTGTTGAAAGGTGCAAAGGCTTGCAAATTAAAATTTTGTGAGCATTGTGTTCTGGGAAAGCAAAAGAGAGTGAAATTCGGCACTGCTATCCATAATACAAAGGTATTTTGGAATATATTCACTCAGATGTGTGGGGGCCTTCCAAAACACCTTCGTTGGGAGGAAAACACTACTTTGTTACTTTTGTTGATGACTTTTCCAGAAGAGTTTGGGTGTATACCATGAGAACTAAGGATGAAGTGCTTAGAGTTTTTCTTAAATGGAAAACTATGATCGAAAACCAGACTGACAAGAAAATCAAGCGGCTTAGGACGGACAATGGAGGGGAATATAAAAGTGATCCGTTCTTCGATGTGTGCTAAGAGTATGGTATTGTTCGACACTTCACAATTAGGGATACACCACAACAGAATGGAGTGGCAGAGCGTATGAATCGAACATTGCTGGAGAAAGTTCGATGTATGTTGTCCAATGCTGGGTTGGGCAAGCAATTTTGGGCTGAGGCTGTGACATACGCTGGCCATCTTGTTAATCATTTGCCATCATCTGCATTAGAAAGAAAAACTCCTATGGAGGTATGGTCTGGAAAATCGGCTACAGATTATGATTCCTTACATGTGTTTGGAACCACTGCATATTACCATGTGAAGGAGTCAAAGTTAGATCCGAGGGCAAAGAAAGCTCTCTTTATGGGAATCACTTCTGGAGTGAAGGGATTTCGTCTGTGGTGCTTAAACACAAAGAAAATGATCTGTAGCAGAGATGTTACCTTTGATGAATCTGCCACATTGAAAAAGGTAGCAGATAAAGATATTCAGACGGGCAATACTCCACAGCAGATGGAGTGTACTCCAAAACAGGTGGAGTTTGAGCAGATGGGGATTTGCCCAGTTAATAAGTCTAATTCTCCAGCCACAATGGAAGAATTAGAGGTTGAAGAGGTTCTGACCCAAGAACCACTAAGTACACCAGAACCAGTTGCAGTTGCAAGGCCACGGAGAGAAATTCGTAAACCTGCTCGATTTACTGATATGGTGGCCTACGCCCTTCCCGTTGTTGATGATATTCCTATCACTTATCAAGAAGCAATGCAAAGCTTAGAAAGTGATAAATGGAAAAGCGCCATGGATGAAGAAATGCAGTCTCTCCGGAAGAACAATACTTGGGAGTTGGCGCAATTACCGAAAGGTAAAAGGGCAATCGGATGCAAGTGAGTATTGCAAAGAAAGATGGATCTCCTAGCAAAAAGGATATTCGCTACAAGGCAAGATTGGTAGCTAAAGGCTACGCTCAAAAGGAGGGAATTGACTACAATGATGTATTTTCCCCTGTTGTGAAGCATTCCTCCATTAGAATTTTGTTGGCCTTGGTAGCACAGTTGAATTTGGAGCTAGCTCAACTTGATGTTAAGACGGCTTTCTTGCATGGTGAGTTAGAAGAGGAGATCTATATGACTCAGCTCGAAGGATACACAGATGCTGGTGGTAGAAATTGGGTTTGTAAGCTGAACAAATCGCTATATGGATTGAAGCAATCCCCGAGGCAGTGGTACAAGCGATTTGATAGCTTTATGAGAAGGCAGAAGTACACAAGAAGCAAATATGACAATTGTGTATATTTGCAGAAGCTGCATGACGGATCTTTCATTTATCTACTCTTGTATGTTGATGATATGTTAATCGCTTCGAAGAGCCAAAATGAGATAGATAAGCTGAAGGCTCAGTTGAATCAAGAGTTCGAGATGAAAGATCTAGGTGAGGCCAAGAAGATTCTCGGCATGGAGATAAGTAGAGATAGACCGAGAGGCAAGCTCTGTTTAAATCAGAAGCAATATCAGAAAAAGGTATTACAATGTTTTGGTGTAAATGAAAACACAAAACATGTAAGTACCCCACTTGCTTCTCATTTGAAACTTAGTGCTTAATTATCTCCGAAGACTGAAGATGAAAGAGAATATATGGCGAAAGTCCCATATGCTAATGCAGTTGGGAGTTTGATGTATGCGATGGTGTGTACGAGGCCTGACATTTCACAAGCTGTTGGAGTTGTGAGCAGGTATATGCATGATCCTGGAAAAGGACATTGGCAAGCTGTGAAATGGATTCTACGGTATCTTCGAAAAACTGTAGATGTTGGTTTAATTTTTGAACAGGATGAAGCACTTGGTCAGTTTGTAGTTGGATATGTTGATTCCGACTTTGCTGGTGATTTAGATAAACGTCGTTCAACTACGGGGTATCTGTTTACTCTTGCGAAAGCCCTAGTGAGTTGGAAGTCTACCTTACAGTCTACAGTAGCTATGTCTACTACAGAGGCAGAATATATGGCAGTTACAGAAGCTGTTAAGGAGGCTATTTGGCTTAATGGATTGTTGAAAGACTTAGGAGTTGTTCAAAGTCACATAAGTTTATATTGTGACAGTCAGAGCGCTATTCATTTAGCGAAAAATCAAGTCTATCATTCAAGAACCAAGCATATCGACGTAAGATATCACTTTGTGCGGGAAGTCTTTGAAAAAGGAAAAATTCTACTTCAAAAGATTCCAACAGCAGATAATCCCGCAGATATGATGACCAAGGTGGTAACAACAATCAAGTTTAATCATTGTTTGAACTTGATTAACATCCTGAGAATTTGAGCACCTTCAGGTGTATGACGCTCGAGAGTGCATTTGTAGGCACTACAAAAGATAGCTTTATCGAATTTGGGGAGTTGAAGGAAGTGTGTGAAGATGTGATTATCCTAATCAAATCTTCAAGGTGGAGATTGTTAACATTAATAGGAGACAACATTAATGGCAAACAATACAAAGTGGTGCAAGTTTAGCACCCTAAAGTTGACTTTGAAAAAGTGGCATGGGATAATTTTTTTTGGTCCTTAAGATAATGGGCTATTTATTGTTTGGTCCTTAAACCTCAACTATAAATAGGCCTTCTCATTTCTCATTTCAATTCATCCCAACCAATCTTTCTCTTTTAGTTTTCTCTCTTCTCCCATTTGAGAATTCTTAAGGAATTCTATTTGTTTGTAATATTTTGGAGATAGTAAAGTTATCATCTGGTGTTAGTGCCCGAGGACATAGGTATAATTTACCGAACCTCGTTAAAACTCTTGTGTTCTTTCTTGTCCTATTTTTCTTTCAATATTTGAGGGTATAATAGTAGTATTTAATTGTGCTATTAAATTACTATAGAAGGGATATTCTGTCTAAGGAAAGACTTGGTATTTAAGAGATCCATGTGATCCACCTCTCTTTCTTGGGAATTGAACTTTGTGTGATTTTTTAGTACAATAATTTACACGCTTCCGACCCTATTGGAACAACACTTACAGCTCAGGTGTTCCTCCTTGTATGGCTAAAGCTCCAATTCAGCAGTCGCATTCTCAAAGATCTGTCATTCCCTAGTCTTACATCAACACAAAAGCAAAGAACATAAGCAAAATCAATCTCACAAATAACCAATATTTCTAAGATATCATTGAGATACCAGATGACACCAATGCTGGAAACTAAACAATGAAGCTGAATCGAATCCACCGTTGGTCCTATAAATTAAAAAAAACAACCAATAACAAGTCAACTGTCAATAAGAATTAAGTATGAATTTTAATATCTGAATTTTGGTACCCACCAAAATCCCCTATGGATATTTTATCAACTCCAAAGCAGAACCATGTTGCTACTGTATTGAAATCTCTACTTGCCATTCAGTTTTCCTCCAAATTAATTAATATATATGGAGAATTTCCTTCTTGGACAATATATGCTATATCTACAAAACAACACAGACACAACAGGGGAATGAAGATGAGAAAAAATAATAATAAGCAACTATCACAAATTACTGAACAAATTTCCAATTTTATGTTCATAAATTATGCTTTTAACATTTGCAATGTGGAACTACAATGTTTCAGTATGGTAAAGCACCTTCTAGAAGACAAGTAATTTATAAAGCAGAGCAAGTTTAGATTCATCTTCTGTCATTAATTTATAAGTTGAAATTTTATTATTAATAATTGTGGAAAAATAAAGTATGGGAATATGAAAAATGAAATGATAAAACTGAAAAATGGATGACATTATGAAAAAAAGAGATGAAAATGAGACCCCTACCTAGGTATTTAGATGACATAAATGAGAAGTTGAAAGTCCTCAAAAGCAGAGCCAAAGACGGAAAGAAATACAAACTATTTCAATCTTTTAAGTACTCCATCCCCTTCTTCACCATCATGGCTAAAGCTTCTTTTGCTCCCAGCTAGTCCGTTTTTAGTAGCATCTGTATCACTGTTTGCATCCACGTAAAATACATGAACACCACATCTCTCCACCTTGATATACGTTTCCTTGAAACCGTATTCTACGTGATAATCTTCTCCTTCATAATCTTCTTCTTCATCGTGAAGGATACTTTTTATGTAGAATTCAAATGATGCCTCCCCATAATTCTTGTCTTCTTTAACCATGTCCATGCTAGATAGAATAAACACGTGATAACCCATGCTCTTCTCTGACACATAATCCTCTAAGAATATTATCTCACTTCTGAACTTTTCATAACCACCACCACCATTGCCACCACCGGCGGCTGTAAGTTGGTACTTGCAAATATATTCAAGACCTCCAAAGTGATGGCAGTGAGTGAGATCAGCCACAAGACAGAAAGCAAAAACCAAAAATCTTCTCCCACTACCCCCATTTTGGGCTATGTTCAAACTTAAGGAAGAATTCATGCTTTGACACTTGAACTTATTTGCAGAAATTTTGTTTCCTGGGAAATAACAAATCAAACTTGGAGCCTTTAAGCGGACGTATTCCCGACCATATCTCGCTTCCCATGTCCAATCATATCTCGCTGCCCATTTCTCAGCTAGGAATCCAATTTTTAGCATCGCATTTGCCTCAATGTTATCAATTGACTCCTGATTCAAGTTGAAGCAATTACAGAATAGCATGCAAAACATATCATCTAAATAATCAAACCGATATAAATTTTTATCTGCAAATGATAATTTTTCTAATGACGTGCAGTCGTTAACACCCAAGTATTCCATATATGGTGGAAGCTCTGAGAGTAATTTGAGGCTCTTGCAACGATTCATACACATATACGAAAGGGTTTTAGACCTCAAGCTTGGTGAGGGCACATCAACAGTTGGAAACTCTCTCGAAATATTACACTGTAACTTTTGAATACTTGAACCGCTCATATCTAAGTATCGGAGACTACTTGAAGAGTTTAAAGTCAAGGTCGCTTCTTCAATTAGAGTTCCAGATAAGTGTAAGTCTCTTAAGTTTCTTGGGATTTCTGGGAATTCCTTGATTGGACAATGACTAAGATTCAAATACCAAAGTGATTCTAAATTGATCAATACACCTTTTACCCTTGTTCCACTCAAATATATGTCCTCAAGATAACCTAAAGGTTGGAAAGGAGAGTATACTTCTTTGATTAGAGTCCCAGATAAGTTTAACCATACTAAGCTTATTGGGATTTCTGGAAATTCAACCATTGGGCAACCACAAAGATTCAGTTTACGAAGGGATTCCAACTTGATCGATGCATTTTTTACCCTTGAACCCTTCATTTTTAAGATCACAAGATTACATAGAGAGTCGAAAGGCAAGGACACCTCTTCAATTTGAGTGCCAGATAAGTTTAATTTTGTTAAGCTTCTTGGGATTTCTGGAAACTTGACCATTGGGCAATAACTAAGATCCAATTCACGAAGGGATCGAGAGTCCAAAGGTAAGGACACTTCATCAATTTGAGTGCCAGATAAGTTTATTTTTATTAAGCTTCTAGGGATTCTTGGAAATTTGATCATTGGGCAATGATTAAGATCCCGCTCACGAAGGAATTCCTGTAGTTTGCGGAGATGCTCAATTGAATCAGGCACTTCTTCTATTCCAGTTCTTGATAAATTCAAATCACAAAAGGGATTTGGGACTTGAGGAAACTTATCCTGACGAAGAGATGCCAAATGATTGAGGCAAGGAAGTTCAAGCAAACTTTCACACCACTTACAATCAAGGATTTCAAGATTGATGGCTCCTAATAGATTAGGGATCTTCCTTAATTTCTTGCTAAAACTAATGTCAAATACCCTTAAATTAACAAGGTCCTGTACAGAAAAAATAACTATATTACTTTAGATAGTAATAAAAAAAAAGAAAATAAATAATTATAATACTAAAAAAAATAAAAATTTATATTTTGATGTGTAAGTGAGAAAATTCACCCAGAATTATTATGTCAAATGATTTCACTTATTTAAATAAAGTAAAATAAAATCTTTTATATTTATTTTTTAAAAATTTTAAATAAGAAATATGCATCAATTATAAATATATATATTTTAAAATTCTTAGATGAAGAAAGTATAAAAGCACATACCATATGATCATCTTCATTCCAAAGTTGCTCCATGTTGTCATATCGTAATATCAACACAACAAGATTCTTTGAATTGAAATTTGATAAAGTTTTGAAGGGAAAATAATCCCAACAAAAATACCTTAACTTATAAGGAAGAGATACACCATGAACTTGGTCCACAATTAGCTTCGGATTCCAACCATCATTACAAACCCCAGGTTTATAGAAGTGAATATATTTAAGATTAAGCATTTTTTCAAAAACAGATGAACATAATTGCAGCTTATCAATTTGAGACATGTCTAACTTTATTCCTTCAATTGATGCAGTCCCCTAATAATAATTAAAAAACATTTTATCAAGTATTAGTACATAAAGATGTAAAAGTGTTTGCTTTTTTACGGAATGCATTAAATACTTAACCAAACCAATAAACCCATGTACACACTAAGACACTTGTCAGTATAATTTCTATAGTAAGTAAACAAATATTTTGTTTTTTGAAATAATAATTTTCATACAATGTAAATACAAAGAATTAAAATTTTAACATATAATTAACTAAACTTATATATTTACAAGATATCATATATAAATTTTAATTAAATTATCACAAAAATATAAAACAATAAAAAATGATGTAAATACAATTAGCGCTTACTTTATTATATCTGAGCACTTGATCCACGTCTTCGGGAAACCATAACCTACTGCGCTTTGCTGGATCTTCTTTACATTCTTGGCGAACAATGTCTTTGCCAATTTCTTCAAGCATATCATGCATAGAAATAAAATAACAATCTATGCTATCAAGTAAGCACTTATCGGCTAAGTTCCTTATTCCACACACTGCACCCGTACAATAATTACTTAGAATTTTTTCTACAAGATCCATTTTTTCCCCTTTAAAGAAGCATGCTATATCGAGAAATATATTTTTCTCTAACTCACGCAGCCCATCTAAGTTACTCTTCAAAACCTGTGAAATTTCTGGTTCGGCATATTGCTTTAGATTATCCACTTCACCCTCCCACTCTTTTCTAGACTTTGTATATAGTTTCGAACCCAAAACTTTAAGAGCAAGTGGATTTCCTCGAGCATATTCTACAAACTTGCATGATAGATCTCGAAAATCAACTGAAGGATTCAACCACTTGAATGCAAATGTAGAAAAAAGTTGAAGAGAATTTTTCTCATTCAACTTCTCTACCTCGTGTATGTGGTTAGCTCTTCCATTTTTAAGTACTTGTCTATCTCTAGATGTTACAATGATTTTACTTCCAGGACCAAAATGTTTAACACCCATAAAATCTAATTGGTCTGGGTTACTAACATCATCAAGGACAACAAGTACCTTTTTATTGTTCAACCTGTCTTGGTAAGCGTGTCCTATGGAAGGAGTGTCAATACGAATTTCTTGTTCGTTTAATAGTTTGGAAAGAAGTTCATTTCGAACAAATTCATTCCCTTTATTTTTTATTTTCTCACTAACATTTTGAAGAAACCAATGACTTTCAAACGTTGGAGAGACTTCCTTGTATACAACATCAACAAGGGTAGTTTTGCCAATACCACCCATTCCCCAAAGTCCTATTACACGAATGTCTGCTTGCTCAATCAACGCCAAAAGCTTCCTTTTTTGATCATCTATTCCGACGAATTCTTCAGAAACACTTTTACAATTACTATTCAACTTTTTCAAAACATATTCAACCACATCTTTAATATACTCAGTTTCAGATCTAGAAAATAATTTAAAAAATCAACAGTCAAAAGAAATATATATAAGTCAAATATAAGAAGATGATAATATATAGAGAGTGAGAGAGGAAGTTACCTATCGAATTTGCCTCCTTCTATATGCCACCCTTTTAATGTACCGATTTCAGCGAAGGCGGCTTTCCATCGCTTCACGTCTTCAACTGGTCTCTTTGATCCATGCTCTTTGAAGGATGTCTTAAAAGTCCCACCAATATTTCGCACATCGGAAGGATCAACATGGTAAAATATTGGAAGAACAATATGTTTGTCAGTGGGATTGCGCTTGCGATCCATGATGTCAGAAAGTTCACCTAGGCATGAATTTGAAGAAGCATAGTCTTTAGATAAAACGATGATTGAGAGATTTGAGGCTGCAATTCCTCGCGAAAGTGCTGGTAAAAGTTCCTCCCCTATTTCCAGTGTATGTTCATCGAAGAAGACATTCAGACCCGTGTCTTTCAAAGCTTTGAGCAGATGAGCCGCGAAGTTAAAGCGCGTGTCTTCACCTCTGAAGCTCAAGAAAACTTGATGCTTCATTGAACAAGGAGATGAAGAAGAAGCCATGAAAGAGTAATACAATTGATTGTGGGATTGAAGCAAAAGAGAGAAAAAGATAGCAAGGGAGTTTTGGTTTGCTTTGCTGCTTCAATTATTGGAAGAAGCAAAAAGTATTGTAAAATATCTTTGCTGTCTTTTTATTAAACAAACCCTTATTTCAATTGAAATGTTAATTTACAAATAAATTAAAGGTTAAAGGTTGTTTGGATACAAGTTAAAAATTTAGGGTTATAATATTTGGACATGAATTAAAGTTTAAAGGTTATAATAAAAGTAGATAAGCATAACTAAATAAAGTGATAAATTAGTATATTGGAACATCAGACAATCAATTTTCTTTGTATTTTTATTTTTTTTAGTTTATTTGGGTACAAATGGAGGATTGAGCAATCATGCCCTATAATTGTACTATTTGGTGAATGGAGGTTTGTAAGAACTTGTTAAATTAAAAAGGATGAACAATTTTTTCACAGCTGATTGAAAATGAGATATGTGAAATGACATATCTAATTATGTTTGTTCAAAAATTACTTCCTTTGCCATATGCTCTTAAACCTAATTATCACCAATTTACATATGTAGTGGCCCAAATTTGCCCAGCCCAAACAAACACAAAAGACCAAAACAAAATATAAAATAAATCAATAAACAAAAAGTTTAAAACACAAACAGCCCATTTTAATGTCCTTTTTTACAAACCAAATCATTGCAAGCCCAAACCAATGCCCAAGACCCAAATATAGGCCCGATAGGCCCAAAATTTTTTTACAACTTTGGAACCCTAGGGTTCTCTCTCTCTTCGCGCCGTAGCCCTCAGTCGCTGTACAGCCCCAACGCCGCTCGTGCCTCCACGTCAACAGCCCCCGTACGCCAGTACAGCCTCGTACACACGCCACGCACCTGTACCTGCGAAAGGAAACAAAAAATAGCAGTGAGAATGGCAGCCAATAGGAAATTATTTGTATTTTTTCTCTTTTGATTTCCTTTCGGCTATAAAGCCAACGATTCAATCTTTGTAATGGGTACGGACAGAACATAAAAAAAAACGTTCAATACAGAGACTAGTTTTTCGCATATTCAATACAAAGAAAAGGCAACCGATATTAAGAGGTGATCTAAAGCGCCATATCTTTCTTGATTTCTGAAAATTGCTTTCATCTTCAGTTCTTGCTTGTTTTCTTTTCTTTTTTTGTGAAAAAGGGAGTCAAAACGAAGACTTACCTTCGTGTAAGAGCCACCGGAATCCCTCATCTTCGCTGGCATCGAAGTTTGAGAAGGTTTCGAGGCTGAAATCGGCAGACCATGGTGCTAGAATCGAAACGAGAAGGCAAAGGGACACCCTCGGAGCGCCATTCGTCACTTGCGAGGTTGAAATGGTGGCTGAGCGGCGCAAGAACCTTAGGGTTCTTTTTTTATTTGCTTTGGCTGAGTGTTTGGCTTTGAGGCCCTTTTAAACAACCAAAAACGGTACCGTTTGGGCCCGTTTCAATGGCTCCAAAACGGTGTCGTATGCACTATACCCGACGACCCGACCCAAGAGCCTCTGGGATCATCGCGTTTTCGCGGTGAGGGGTTAATTGCTCATTAAATGAGAAATTAAGCCCGCGCTTAAACGCAGCACTTTGAGACTTGGCATTTGCCAGTTTTAGTCCCTCTACACTTGCGCGCATGGCACATGGGTCCCTATCGTCATTATTGTTTTATTTTCAAATTACCCCATGTATTTTAGTTTAATTTTAATCGAGTCCTTTTATTTTATACCCCTTTTTATTTTATTTTATTTGTACATTTTAATTAATCTTGATAGTTGCTTCTTCATTCTTGTAGATTCGTTTTTTGTAATATTATTATCTTATTTCGCACTCTTTAAATATTTATTTCCTTTATAGTATTATACATATACATTTGTTATAACAAAGTTAATGTAATTGCATGTATATAATGATTTTTGACTCAATCTATGTATTTTGGTATATATATATATATTTGTCATTCTAACATATCTTGTACATATGTTTTGCATAAAGTTTACATTATTTTTATACTCACTTATATTAGTACATATCTTTGATTTATATACATTATTAAAAACATACATTTTATACATATAGTTTTTTTACACATACAAATATGTTCTTAAATCTACTAGGTAATTTATAATAAAATTAATTTAGCCCTATACATGTTTCAATGTTATTTTGCATATACTTGCTTTTAAAATTATATATATATACATATTAGTACACTTATTACTTTAATAGATTTTTTTATTTTAAAATACTTTTGCTTTATGATTTATTCAAGTGTTTTCTTTATATATATAAAATTATTTTGGAAATTCCATCTTTGTAATTATAAAATGATTATGTTTTAATATTTCTTTATCCTATATTACTCTTGTGTTTTACATGGCCTCTTATTTAAATCCTTTGATATAAAGATATGTATATAAATTTTAGACTACGTAAGATTTTACATATATTATTATTAATTTAATGATTATTTTCAAAGCTATTTATATGTACACATGTTTTATAAATCTATTTTGTGCATTTATGTTTTGTCATATATCTTTGTTATTCTTTTGTATTATATATTATTTAAATTATCATGTACTTTGTCAACTTTTAAATGAATTTGTGTCTAAAATACCTTACACGCAATTTGATTTAAACTTTTATTATATAATACCTATTTCGAAATTATACGTCTATCCCTAGTATTTTATACAAATTGGTCAACCTACATTTTATGTGTTCATGTATTCGTCTTTATTTTAAAATAGTTTTACACCATATTATTTCTTTAATTTGCATCTTGTTTTGTGTATCTAGTAGTGATCATATTATATTATGCCATGCATGTTATCATTGCATATTATTTATTCATTGTTTATATTGTCATGTTGATTATCCTCTATGCATGATTGAAATTGAGTTATATTTCCAAGTTAGCTATACCTAGTTGTAAATGTTTGTAGGTTGATTAAATAAATTGCATTATCTCCACCCTTCAATTGTCGTACTTGATGCGTATTTATATTGCCCCATATCATGGTTTTCACTTGGTTTACGAAATTCGGTTTTATAAGGTCCAAATTTTTAAGATCAATTCTGTTTTATTTCAAGTCGAATTAATACGTTTTAAGCTAGTTGTATAATCATTCATCCAAAAATTCTTTAAAACGAAGACGAGATTTGATATTTGACAATTCGCGGAATCGTGCCCTAACGTGTTGAGTTGCAATTTTTCGTTTGCTCAAAATAATCAAATATCCCTTCAAAATTTCACTCATGTATTTTAAAATCACTTAAAAGAAGGCGATGTTCGATATTTGACAATTCGTGGAATCGTGCCCTAACGTGTTGGGTCGCAATTTCTCGTTTGCTTAAAATAATCAAATATCCCTTCAAAATTTCACTCAGGTCTTCTAAAAATCTTTTAAAACGAAGGTAATACTCGGTGTTTGACAATTCGGGAATCATACCCTATCGTGCTGGGTTGTGATTTCTCATTTGCTCAAAGCAATCGAATATTCCTTTAGGTTTTCGCTAGTGTTTATTAAAAACCTTTCAAAACGAAGGCGAGGTTCGATGTTTGGTGATTTGAGAATCGTACCCTATCGTGCTGGGTTGCGTTTTTTCATTTGCACAAAACAATCGAAGATCCCTTCGGAATTACACTCATATTGCGAGGCAATGTTCACTGTTTGGAAATTCGAGGAATTGTGCCCTACTGTGCTGGGTTTCGGTTTTTTCGTTGGACCAAATTGTTGGACATCCTTTTGTGATTTTCGAATTATAAATTTTCGGACGTCGAAACAAGGAGATTTTTGGCAACCAACTCGGGTTATTCAAATGTTATTAAAAAAAGAACCATATTTCAAAAACATTTTTAATTTTAGACGCAAGGACAGTATTTAATCGATTTGGTACCAATTTTGGGCGTAGTGAGGGTGCTAATCCTTCCTCAAACGTAACCGACTCCCGAACCCGTTTTCTCATATTTTCGTAGACCAGGATCGTTGTTTTAGTAAACCAAAATATTTTATTAAAATAACCAAATTCTTAGGTGACCCGATCACACCCAAACAAAAAAGATCGGTGGCGACTCCATATTTCTGTTTTTCAAAAGTCAATCCTCCCGTATTTTCATTAAATTTAAAATTTTAAAATGTTTGAAAAAGGGGTGGTTTCGACACTAAGAACATAATATAATTATCACTAAGAATATAGTTTATAATTATATTGATACACTATTAATATTTATCAATTTCTACAAGATTAATATTTACAAATAAGGAACTTAAAAAATTTGTTTATTTAAAATTTCAAAAATATTCACTAATTAATTTTCATAATGAATGTTTTAATTTCTTGGTAGAAGTGTTTTATTTCAATAAGTTCACCTAATAAAAACTAAAGTATTATAAATACTTAACAATAAATTATGTCATACCATTATTTATTATTTTGCACATATCAACTTTCAGCTATCAACTAAGTTTTACCAAATACTTTTAAATAAACAGTTAATGAAATCAATTGATTAAACAAGTTATTGCTATAAACTATCAACTATCAACTATCAGTCAATTGCCAAATAGGACTAATATATTTATGTTAATAAAAAATAAATTAATAAAAGTTAATTGCTAATATGATTATGTTTGAATTTTATATAATTTGTTAATATCAATATGATGTACAGATTTTGTGAAACTTTCTTGAAAGTGTCTGATCTGATTTTTACTAAATTCCTCTTTATGGAAAAGAAGAAAAAGAAAAAAGTTGGAGATGATTTGAAAGCGCGGTAGGAATAAGCGTTTATTAAGCGTTGTGTCAAAAATAATCCAACTCAACAAATCCTTTTTTATTCGTCAATCAAATCTGATTAAGATCTTCAAGTCAATCTATTTGGGATTTGCATCATAATTTCGTCCCTTTGATAACCTTTGCTTTGTCAAAAGCAGCAACTAAACTACTGCTTTCTAAAACATTAATTAAATCTTTGTCCAAAGCAGCTACTTTTTTCTTTTTCAAAGGAATAAAAATGAAGATATAAGAAGACTAACTGGTACTAATCGGGGGATCAAGTTTGTGTTTAGCAACAAATGTATATTAAATTCAATGTTACTAACATTAAGTACCGAGTTTAATGTCACAAGTTAAATAACAAGAACTCAATTGATTAAATTATTAATTTTTTATATTTAAAATAAATTATATTATTAAAATATTTTTTATATTTGAAAAAAAATAAAAATATCGTACGAAAAAAATTAAATTCATGCCACCAACATCAATAATATTTTAACTTTACTGCTTCAACCAAAATTTTACTTTGATTTGATGTGTTTATATTTATTAAGAAATCTCAATTAAAATATACTCCTTTATTGAATTTAGTATAACGAGTTAAGTGATATTAACTCAGTTGATTAAATTACTAATTAACCTCTCCATATTCAAAATAAAAATCAATTTTTTTAAATATATTTGTACTTTTGATTCCAAAAGGAAAAGGTTAAAAAGGAGAATAACAAAATAAAATAAAATAAACCAAAGGTTAGGTACAGAATTCTTAATTATCCAAATTCAATGCCTTTATTTACTCACTGCGGTGTTGCATCATATGAATGGAATAATTATAGGCTATTCTTTCATGGGTTGAAGCTTTTGGGGGTATGTAAAGGACATCAATATATGGGTTTTTTTTAAAAAAAAAAAAAGTATAGCATATGGAGCATAAAATATTTGTGTTATTTTACATAAACCTGACAATGTAGGTTGAAAAATGAATCAACACTGTTGTTAAGCACTCATATAAGAGAAATAATTATGTTTATACCTTAGAAACCGCACCATCCATGAATTTCTTCATTTCAAAAATGTGCTGACAATCATAAAAAATAATTAAGGCAAAGTAAAATGAATTAAAATGGCTTCTTTATTAAAATACATCAACTAGTTTTTTACTTCTTTGCAATAAGGTTTGAGATGTAGCAACAATCTGCTTCCCTTCTTTTGGATGAATAAAATTTACTTAGTAGATAACGTGATTGATGGAGAAAAGGGAGCTATGCTCTCAAGTTTCAACTGCCTTCATTTTCATTCCACAAAAAAGTTATTTTTTATGGCACTTTGAAACCTCGTCCAATCATCTTATTTTTCCAATAAAGTGGAATCTGGTGGGCTGAATTATCATGGAAAATTCCACAATGTTTTTTTGGTGGAATCGGGTATATAAACTACAGTTGAATATATTTTAAATTAATTTTAAATTTTAATAATAATGTGAGTCATACAATAATAATTAAAAAACATGATAAGTAGTTCAATATTATTTTAAAATATAAAATATGTAATTAAATTTAGAAAATAAAAAAGATGGGAAAACAAGGAGGGGTTATGTTGTAATATTCCCAATCTCTCTTGTTGGACGATTTTGGCCATTTGTTGGTCGGTACCACACCCCCCAAAAAAATATTTTTTTTAATCAAATCAAGGGGTGCCGCTATCAGTGTGCCAACACCTTAATTTTTTTCAAAAAAATACACGGGTGCTGGCTATCTAGTGTCAAAACCCTAATAATTATTTTTTTAATGGAAAAAAATAGTGGTGCCAGCCATCTATTTTCCATAACCCAATTTTATTGTTCATTTCAAGTCATTTAGGTGAATATTTTTGAACTAGGGTCATTTTTATAAATATATATATATTTTTTGGATTAGATGAGTAAAATAGCCCGAAGTTAGCCTTTACTCGTTTACAGTTAGTCAATCAAAAAATGTCATGTCAACACTCCCGTTAAAATGTAATAAAAAAATTATTTTATATTAATATTAAAGATAAATAATTATATTAATATTAAATATTATTTCTGGCTATCCTAAGTTAAATTGTTAACGGAAATGATGACTTGGTTACCCTCCATTAAATTGTTGATATAAATGATGACGTAGCATTTTCTTAATTGATACAATAACATTTTGATCCTCTATATTTATACATTCTATTAATTTAATTCTAATTTTAAATAATTTAATATTTAAACCTCTACAATTACAAAACTAATATATTTAATTATTTTATAACTTTTTATAGTGCGTGCAAAAAGTTATTTGAATTTTTCATCTTCTTTCTTTTCACTAAAATTTTAATATTTACACGCTTTATAATTGTTATAGCCCAAATTTTGCCCCATTTACAATTTTGACCCACCTACCCAATACACAAGACCCATTAAACCCAAACCAACAAACCAAATCCCATAGCCCAAATACCACCAGCCCAATACTCAACTAGCCCAACATAAAAAAAAAAGAAGAGAAACAGACAACAAGAAACCTTGGCTACCACACCCCACTTTCCTCTGACACTAGCACCATCTTTGGTCACCACCATGTCGGCTACCACGCCCCATGCTTCTGCCAACACCATCCCCGCATGCCTGGCACCTCCATACCTTGCAAGCAGCAATGAAGAGATAGAAACTAATAGAAAATGAAAGTGTAAAGGCTATAAAAGCCATGAAAACAAGTGTAAAAAAAGGGGCGGGAAGCAAAAAAAATTTTCTAGCAAAAAAATTCCAGCAGCAAAAAATTTCAAGCAAAAAAATTCCAGCAGCAAAAAAATTTCCAGCAAAAAAAATTCCAGCAAAGAAAATTCCAGCAAAAAATTTCCAGCAAAAAAAAAACCAAAAAAGGAACATTCAGCAATCTAAGCAAGAAAAAACTTCAATATCCGGCAAGCAACCAAGCAATCAAGCAACCAAGGACTAACCACCATTAACACCACAACCAAGCTCCCAAACCGAAACCCACTCTAAATACCTGAGCCAATCGATTATAAGCCACCCCAAAACCCAAATCTCAACTACCCGTAGCTTGATTTCACGCAGCGCATACGATGGCTGTTGGTGGCGCGCACGGTGGAAGGAAAAAGAAGGGTTCGGCGGCTTCAAGCTTGGATCTCTTCTTTCTTTCTTTGTTTGCTGCTGGAGATTTGTTTGTTTTGGGGGGGTTTAGTATTCAAAAAAGAAAGAAATATTTTAGTTAATGGGTTGGTTTATGTAAGGTTTGATGGGTTAAATTTAGTTTGGGTTAATTAGTGGATTGGGTGATATGTTAAGTTAGTGGGTTGGGTTGGTTGTGTTGGGTTTATTAAGTTAGTGAGTTGGGTTGGTTTGTATTATTATTATTATTTTAAATCAGTGAGTTGGGTTTAGTTTGGTTTGAAAAAATAATAAAATAAATAAATAAATAAATTTTTAAATAGTTGGGTCAACCCGACTCTATTTGCGGCAATCTAATCCAGTGACGATCACCAACAAAGGCCCATTTCAGCAACCCGAGGAGAAAAGAGATTAATTTCAGTAACCCATAATATTGGACTTCGGTATATTCTTACCCTTATTATTTACTCATTCCGAATTTAATATATATTTTAGATCACATATTATTACAACATTATTATTATTTTTCTTTTTATTATTTTAGAAATATTTTTATTTTCTTCTAATTAATTTCAATAAATAAGGCAACGTATCGATTTAACATAAGGTCGTTGATTTCATCGCTATGTTGGGTGAATATTATTGGCTCGTGTTAAAAATGGGACGTCCTTTTTGAAAAATCGAAAAATTTACAAATTCTTATGTTTTGAAATAGGATATTTATTTTTGTGATTATTGGTAAGTGATCAAATTTTATTTTTAAAATGCAGATGAGGATAGGTAATTTGTCAAAATTCTAGTGTTGTAAACTTTTCGTGTTTCCAAAATTTTCCGTGTTTTTCTAAAAAAAAATTTCAGGTTTGAAAAATTTTTGTGTTTTAAAATTTCTCATTTTTCAATTGGATCATGATTAAATATTAAATTGAATTCGTTCTTTGAAATTAAAGACAACGCGTGTTTAACAAGATACCAATTTTGGGCGTCGCGAGGGTGCTAATACATTCCTCGTGCGTAACCGACTCCCGAACCTTATTTTTCTCTGGATTTTTGCGTAGACCCAAATTTGGCCTTCATTTTTGTTCAAATAAATTTTCTTTTCAAAAAAGATGATTTATTAGGTGTCCGATCACACCTAAAAAAAGATCGGTGGCGACTCCCCTTTTTAAAAAAAACGAAAGTCGGTTTTTCAAATTTCCAATAAATTACCTCAATTAGCGATCGAAAGCTAAAAATTTTTTTTACGTCGCTACAGCTGGCGACCCGCTGGGGATCCTAACCTTTTTTTGAGAGTCGAGTCGAATTAAGCGTGCATTGTCGAAATTTTCAAAATTCCTCGTTCAAGTAAATATTTGGTCGTGATCCGAAAATCTCGTTTTTGAAAAATCATGCACTTGCATCTGTTGTAAATATTTTGCTAACTTATTTTATCTTTTTGTTTTTAAGCTCTAGATTCTTACGACTCTGATTTAATTTTAAATAAAACGAAAGGTTTGTGAGTTTCTCCCCACACATCGTGCATGTGCATTTTTGCATAACATGAGCTTTATACCCGGGCTCCGCCCGTTTAAGTGAAAGTAAACGCTATGCCTTCGTGAGTTAACTCGTCCCTCCGCACAGGCTAGTGAATACTTTCGGGTTACATATGACTTATGCTTTCGTGAGTTAACTTGTCCCTCCGCATAAGCATAAGTAAATGTAATCCCTCGAATTGGACTCGAAAGCCTATGATGGGCAATGACTGAGGCTATATACTAATCTTAGTAGATGACAGTATGGACAATTCGAGTACCTATCTAGAGCCAAAACCGCATATAGTGAACTGTACGAGCCACCTAACTAGAGCCATGCCTAACCTTTGTCCATTTACTAGTCACCGAAATAAGTACACGGGAAAAACACATCTTACCTTCTGTTTCTTTTACATTTATGCTTTCTATGCAAGGGAATCGAGTCCATTGGACCAAGGACCTTAATTTGTTAGATTTTCCACAGTTTTTCTCTGTTCATATGTGTTATGCTAACCAAAGTTGTTTGTCTGTATTTCTATTTTTCATCATGCATCAAAGGCATCTTGTTAGGAAGGTGTTGATTAGAGATTGGTTGCCAAAAATGGGTTTCTGATGGAGGAGTCAATTATACGAATGGCTGAAATGTTGTGTAATAGACTCTTTTAATTAAGGAAATGCCTAAATAGGGGCTATCTTGAAATTAACACCAAATTTTTGCATATTCATGACTGACATTCATCTGCCATTTATTCATTCATCCATTCATTGCATGTACATGTCCCTTAATCATTCACTGAGGCTGAAACCGTATGATCTACAGTTGTAACGCTACGAGTCTGGAATCATGCCATTCGTATAAGACGCGACTAAGAGCTAGAACTATGGAGGCCGAATTCAATGAGAGAATTGAAAGAATGGAAAAGGCCCAAAGAGAATTGCAAGAACAGTTGGCTAAATCACAGCAGGAAACGAGAGATCTGATGGTAAGGTCTCGAGAGGAATCACTCAAGCAAAGGGATCAAATGGCCAAAATGATGGAGATGATGTCAGCTTTTGTTAAAGGGAATGGACTTATGCAGAGTCCTGACGTTATAGAACCTCAGTCAAGAGTTAATCATGATCAGGATCCGTTTTATCCCCAAGATTCACCCCACCTCACGTTCATGTAACGCAAAGAGGATGTCCTCAAAAGGAGCCTATAGGCTTGGAGCAACGACCTGTACCACCTACTCATTTAGGGCAAGGTATATCTGTATCAAACCCCGGAGGTAATCCCGTTGATCCCAATATTCCAGATCGGGATGACCCAGTAGAGATAGCCATGTTGAAATTAGACGATCATGATGTTTGGGGCAAGTATAGGAGTTTTGAAGAAAGGCTCAAGGCAATCGAAGGCGCTGAAGTCTTCTCTGCATTAAGTGCCAAGGAGCTCAGTCTGGTGCCTGATCTGGTTCTACCTCCGAAGTTTAAAGCACTAGATTTTGAAAAATACGACGGAACGAGATGTCCAAGAACGCATCTTGTCATGTTTTTCTGAAAAATGACGAGTCACATGAATAAAGATAAGTTGCTAATACACTGTTTCTAAGACAGCTTAGTCGGATCGGCTCTTCGATGGTATAATCAACTTTGTAAAGAAAGGATCCGATCATGGAAAGACTTAGCATCAGCATTTTGTGAACAGTACAAGCATGTGTCTGACATGGTGCCTGATCGAATGACTCTACAAAGGATGGAAAAGAAACCAGCAGAAACCTTTAGGCAATATGCTCAAAGGTGGAGAGATATCTCGGCTCAAGTGGAACCACCATTGACTAAGACTGAGATAACAGTCCTTTTCATCAATACTCTGAGAACACCATTCTATGACAAGTTGGTAGGAAGTGCTACCAAAGACTTTGCGAACATTGTGATATCCGGGGAACTTATAGAGAATGCCATCAAAAATGGAAGGATGGAATGCCCTGAGAGCTCAAAAGGGCAGCACCCATGAAGAAAAAAGAGCCAGAAACCCATGTGGTGGGAATAGGAAGCCACTATGCTTCTAATTCGTACCCAACTCAACCATGACCTCGATATCACCCACCTCCGAATTTCACATACTTGGGAGTGTTTTGAACAATGGGACAGTGGAAGAGATCCGTGTAATTTTAAAGCTAATCTAGAGTAATATTCAAAACATACTTATTGCCTTAAGACCTAGAGGTGATAAGATTTCTTTTGAGAAATAGGTTTCGGTCCAAGATTTTTATTTCAATGAAATGCATCTTTTTGAGTAAATTTTCTTCTATTTATAGATTCTTTTATTATTTGGACTTTCATTCTTTTATTTTACATTCATGATCATCCTATACAAATAATCATCCTTAGAATCATTTATTCTCTAGAATTTTCCTTCATACCCACAGTGGGTCCCCAGATATCAATGTCACGAGCGACACTGTTACTAACTCCCTTTGGAGCAAGATGTGTGTCTAGAGGAATCTCAGGACTTTGAAGATGACAGAGACTGTGTCCATCTTCTGATTCGCGAAGGATAACAGAATGAGATGAAAAACAGATCCTAACTTACAAAGGGTCAGCTAACATTGTGAGCTTGGGAAAGTGATGAAGATCGAAACCTAGCTCACCGCAAAAATAAGGCAAGACTATTGAGTTATTTCTAAGAATTTAAGGATGTTTTTGCACGATCATATTAAGACGCACTTAGGAACATCTGGAAAGAGGTCCATAAGGGTGTCTAGAGAACACATGACAATGGTTCTGCAATAGCCAAGCTAATCAATGAGGATCGGATGTTGTTGGTCCACCATGGGAAGGGAATAGCATCAGTTATGACGTCAAGACTCACGTGCTTCTTTCATCTCTTCACAAACTTTTCAATACGTAGGGCATAGATGTTCTGGGGATGATTTCGTCAAAAGCTTCCAGTCAGCATCATCGTCGTGGCCGTCAATTGCTTCACTAAGAAGATGAATGTAGCTTCATATGCCAATATTATAAGGTCGACAGTCATGAAAAGAAAAAGAAAACAAAACAAAAAAAAAACAAAAAGAAAAAAAGGACAAGAAAAAAATAAAAAAAATCAAATGCCAGAAAGAATCATGTTTTAATGCGTAACTGTACAATGTCATATCACAATGCAACAAAGGCTGCCAAAAGAAAGATACAAAAATCAAGAAAAGTTATAGAAGGTGACCGAGACTTGTAAATATTGACATAAGAAGCTACCTTTTACTCTTTATGCTTATTAAAGTTGACCAGGACCTTCACTGGGGCATTAGAGGTGGTTCTGTCCATGGAAATTAAGATTCTTTTTCTCCAAGCTTTGATTGAATCAAGGATTGGATGAAGTAAAATGTCTTCATTAAACTTGACTGCAGAAAAAGGTTTGAAGGTCAAACGCCTATGATGCTGAGTTATGGCGGAAATGGTTCACCCAAAGGAATTTCATAGTAGGAACTTGGTATTGCAGAAGATCCTTGCTATACAAAAGGATTTCAAAGGGAAATGGATGCTTAAGAACTTTATGCGGTAAAGGAGGCTTTCCCCGAAAGAACACTAATCCAATCCTAAATTCGGATTCAGTCCAGAAATACTTGAAAATGAGTGGCCAAGGTGAAAACCCGCAAAGGGCGCCTTGTGACCTTCATTCATTCAAAAGAAAAAAAAAAGAAAAAAGAAAAAAAATGGAGAGGTCAAGGTGAAAACCCGCAAAGGGCACCTTGAGACCAAAGGGGTTTTGAGTTGAAAACCTGAAAAAGGCAGCTCAAATCTTGTTCAAAGGTGGGGCATATGGTAGTCTTGCTATACTTAAATTGACAGTGAAGAAGTATGCTATGTCTTGGAGCATTGACAAAGTACTCTGAATCCCCTAAACACATGTTGAACTCAGAATTGTCTCAAAAAGAGTTTGTACAGAGAAGCTCAGGCGGCGATATTTGGGGCACTTAGCTTTCCATTTTACCCATTTCTGAATTTATCTTTGATTATCTTATTCTTTTCAAAATAAGCTTCCAATAAACTTGCATTTACTCTCATTGTTCAACTTGTTTGTTTCGAGCTATGCTCTTAACCGATTTTCTTCTTGTCCATCAGTTCGATCCTTTTCAAGCATTTCGCATTGAAATAATGATTAATGGACTAATCATACTTTTATAAAAGGAATTTTGCATATTACTCTGAAAGCTTCTAAATAGTACAGGAACCTGAAACCAGTCGGTTGTTCAAGAGCTTACCAAGTGTAAGGGTTGGAAATATTTGAGCTCAAATTGAGTTTATCTCCTCAGATTTTCTGTCAAAAATATTAGTCGATGGAACAAATTACAGATCATACACCCTTGAGTTACAATAGGATACAGATCCTATAGCCATGAATTGCAGTGGAATGGTTTAAGGATAGTGCCAACCTTGTATCCCAAAATTACAGTGGAATGGACCCTAAAATTACGGTGGGGCTGAGCAAAACGCGATTATTTCTTCGGATTTTGGGTCAAAATACCAACCGAGCATTAGGGCAGCGTACTACGTCCGTAATAGAGCCCTGATGGGCAATGAGTGATGACGCCTTAAAAAAAGAAGAAGATCGAGATGAAAACCTGAAAAGGGTGTCTTGATAAATAAAAATTAGGATGAAAACCCGAAAGGGCGTCCTAATGAAGCAGGTTTGGGCCCAATGAGTAAAAAGATTCAAGAAGTGAGTCAAGCAGCAAGACTACAGTATTTGAAGGATTTTTAGCAGCTCAAAAATTTATACGCAAGAAGACATACTCAAAAAGATTCTTGATTAAGAAATGTGGAAGAGTTCATGCGTTG
Organism: Gossypium hirsutum; assembly: GCF_007990345.1. Lineage (NCBI taxonomy): Eukaryota > Viridiplantae > Streptophyta > Magnoliopsida > Malvales > Malvaceae > Gossypium > Gossypium hirsutum. Next base: position 116,283,158 of record NC_053433.1, on the reverse strand, counting down.
AAGATCTAGAGTATTTTGAAATGACATGCTCCAAACAAAAGAAATGTTGAGCATTACCCGGATGAGAATTTGATAAGTACAAGAGCCTCAACGCAAGGACAAAGTTCAACCAGGGGCAAGAGAGCGATAACTGAGAAACGCAGATTACTCGTGAAGCCAGAGGACGGGTACAGGGCCTGAAGAGAAAGTCAAGAGTCAAAGCAATGAACACAGATCATCAAAAATCATGACGGAAAGGGACATACGACAAACATGCCTAAGGCGCATAGCATAATCATGTAGGCATAAAGGCATTTAAGACAAACATGTACATATCATGATAACATCATGCATGACATATACAGGTACTCCAGTAGAATAAGAAGATGTGATGATAGTTGTATTGAATTAAAGGAAAAGACACCTGAGTTCCACCAGATAACATGTTTTGGTATTCTGATGCTTTTATTTCTGTTTCAAAAATTCAACTCATATTGCGAGAAATGAGTTGAGCCTCAAGACACGTTGAGGTAATTTCAATTTCTGTTTTCAAAATTCAACTCATATTGCGAGAAATGAGTTGAGCCTTAAGACACGTTGAGGTATTTTCAATTTCTGCTTTTCAAAATTCAACTCATATTGCGAGAAATGAGTTGAGCCTCAAGACACGTTGAGGTATTTTCAATTTCTGCTTTTCAAAATTCAACTCATATTGCGAGAAATGAGTTAAGCCTCAAGACACGTTGAGGTAATTCCAATTTCTGTTTTCAAAATTCAACTCATATTGCAAGAAATGAGTTGAGCCTCAAGACACATTGAGGTATTTTCAATTTTTGCTTTTCAAAATTCAACTCATATTGCGAGAAATGAGTTGAGCCTCAAGACACGTTGAGGTAATTTCAATTTCTGTTTTCAAAATTCAACTCATATTGCGAGAAATGAGTTAAGCCTCAAGACACGTTGAGGTATTTTCAATTTCTGCTTTTCAAAATTCAACTCATATTGCGAGAAATGAGTTGAGCCTCAAGACACGTTGAGGTAATTTCAATTTCTGTTTTCAAAATTCAACTCATATTGCGAGAAATGAGTTGAGCCTCAAGACACGTTGAGGTATTTTCAATTTCTGCTTTTCAAAATTCAACTCATATTGCGAGAAATGAGTTGAGCCTCAAGACACGTTGAGGTAATTTCAATTTTTGTTTTCAAAATTCAACTCATATTGCGAGAAATGAGTTGAGCCTCAAGACACATTGAGGTATTTTCAATTTTTGCTTTTCAAAATTCAACTCATATTGCGAGAAATGAGTTGAGCCTCAAGACACGTTGAGGTAATTTCAATTTCTGTTTTCAAAATTCAACTCATATTGCGAGAAATGAGTTGAGCCTCAAGACACATTGAGGTATTTTCAAAATCTGCTTTTCAAGTTAAGTTTCAAAAAATCAACTCATATTGCGAGAGGTGAGTTGAGCCTTTTAATTCCTGTTTTTCAAAAATCAACTCATATTACGAGAGGTGAGTTGAGCCTTTTAATTCCTGTTTTTCAAAAAATCAACTCATATTGCGAGAGGTGAGTTGAACCTTTTAATTTCTGGTTTTCAAAAATCAACTCATATTGCGAGAGGTGGGTTGAACCTTTTAATTTCTGTTTTTCAAAAATCAACTCATATTGCGAGAGGTGAGTTGAACCTTTTAATTCCTATTTTTCAAAAATCAACTCATATTGCGAGAGGTGAGTTGATTTCTGTTTTTCAAAAATCAACTCATATTGCGAGAGGTGAGTTGAGCCTCGGGTCACATGTCGAGGTTTTTTCAAAATCTGCTTTTCAAATTAAGTTTCAAAAAGATCAACTCACATTACGAGAAGTGAGTTGAGCTTTAGCTCATGTGCTGAGCTATTTTCAATTTCTGTTTTAATGTCTATTTTTAAAGAATCAATTCATATTGCGAGAAATGAGTTGAGCTCAAGATCACATGCCGAGTAGAGAATAAAGATTGAAGCTGGTTGAAGACGCCAGATTTTGTCTTTCTGAAGTTGCAGTGGAGCTGATCGAGGATATAAGATCTTGCCTTTCTGAAGTTGCAGAAGAAAAGACCACAAACCTCACTTCCCTGAAGTTGTAGTGGAACATATTGAAGATATCAGATCTCATCTCTCTGAAGTTGCAGAAGAGCAGAACACGACGGATCTTATAGCCCTGAAGATGCGAGTAGATTGAAAATACAAGTTTCTATCTCTTTGAAGTCACAGTGGAATGAACTAAAGCTACAAGATGCGAGGGACTGGAAAGAGACTACCTGAAGAAGAGAAGCGCTAAAGAGGTCAAAGCTCAACGAGGCTGGGCAAAATTGGTATTTCCTAAAAGTCTTTACTCTATTCTCGTTACACGACAACAACTCTGTTCTCGTTACACGACAATGAGTAAAGAGGGGCAGCTGTTATAGCCTAAATTTTGCCCCATTTACAATTTTGACCTACCTACCCAATACACAAGACCCATTAAACCCAAACCAACAAACCAAATCCCATAGCCCAAATACCACCAGCCCAATACTCAACTAGCCCAACATAAAAAAAAAGAAGAGAAACAGACAACAAGAAACCTTGGCTACCACACCCCACTTTCCTCTGACACTAGCACCATCTTTGGTCACCACCATGTCGGCTACCACGCCCCATGCTTCTGCCAACACCATCCCCGCATGCCTGGCACCTCCATACCTTGCAAGCAGTAATGAAGAGATAGAAACTAATAGAAAATGAAAGTGTAAAGGCTATAAAAGCCATGAAAACAAGTGTAAAAAAAGGGGGGGGAAGCAAAAAAATTTTTCCACCAAAAAAATTCCAGCAACAAAAAATTTCCAGCAAAAAAATTCCAGCAGCAAAAAAATTTCCAGCAAAAAAATTCCAGCAGCAAAAAAATTTCCAGCAAAAAAAATTCCAGCCAAAAAAATTCCAGCAAAGAAAATTCCAGCAAAAAATTTTTAGCAAAAAAAAAACCAAAAAAGGAACATTCAGCAATCTAAGCAAGAAAAAACTTCAATATCCGGCAAGCAACCAAGCAACCAAGCAACCAAGGACTAACCACCATTAACACCACAACCAAGCTCCCAAACCGAAACCCACTCTAAATACCCGAGCCAATCGATTATAAGCCACCCCAAAACCCAAATCTCAACTACCCGTAGCTTGATTTCACGCGGCGCATACGATGGCTGTTGGTGGCGCGCACGGTGGAAAGAAAAAGAGGGGTTCGGCGGCTTGAAGCTTGGATCTCTTCTTTCTTTCTTTGTTTGCTGCTGGAGATTTGTTTGTTTTGGGGGGGGTTTAGTATTCAAAAAAGAAAGAAATATTTTAGTTAATGGGTTGGTTTATGTAAGGTTTGATGGGTTAAATTTAGTTTGGGTTAATTAGTGGATTGGGTGATATGTTAAGTTAGTGGGTTGGGTTGGTTGTGTTGGGTTTATTAAGTTAGTGAGTTGGGTTGGTTTGTATTATTATTATTATTTTTAAATTAGTGAGTTGGGTTTAGTTTGGTTTGAAAAAAAATAATAAAAATAAATAAATAAATAAATTTTTAAATAGTCGGGTCAACCCGACTCTATTTGCGGCAATCTAATTCAGTGACGATCACCAACAAAGGCCCATTTCAGCAACCCGAGGAGAAAAGAGATTAATTTCAGTAACCCATAATATTGGACTTCGGTATATTCTTACCCTTATTATTATTATTTACTCATTCCGAATTTAATATATATTTTAGATCACATATTATTACAACATTATTATTAGTTTTCTTTTTATTATTTTAGAATTATTTTTATTTTCTTCTAATTAATTTCAATAAATAAGGCAACGTATCGATTTAACATAAGGTCGTTGATTTCATCGCTATGTTGGGTGAATATTATTGGCTCGTGTTAAAAATGGGACGTCCTTTTTGAAAAATCGAAAAATTTACAAATTCTTGTGTTTTGAAATAGGATATTTATTTTTGTGATTATTGGTAAGTGATCAAATTTTATTTTTAAAATGCAGATGAGGATAGGTAATTTGTCAAAATTCTAGTGTTGTAAACTTTTCGTGTTTCCAAAATTTTTCGTGTTTTTCTAAAAAAAAATTTCAGGTTTGAAAAATTTTCCTGTTCTAAAATTTCTCATTTTTCAATTGGATCATGATTAAATATTAAATTGAATTCGTTCTTTGAAATTAAAGACAACACGTGTTTAACAAGATACCAATTTTGGGCGTCGCGAGGGTGCTAATACATTCCTCGTGCGTAACCGACTCCCGAACCCTATTTTTCTCTGGATTTTTGCGTAGACCCAAATTTGGCCTTCATTTTTGTTCAAATAAATTTTCTTTTCAAAAAAGATGATTTATTAGGTGTCCGATCACACCTAAAAAAAGATCGGTGGCGACTCCCCTTTTTAAAAAAAAAACGAAAGTCGGTTTTTCAAATTTCCAATAAATTACCTCAATTAGCGACCGAAAGCTAAAAACTTTTTTACGTCGCTACAATAGTTGTCAAAACTCGATAAACTCAAAACTATGAGTTAACTTTGGATTTTTTTATGATCTCCAAACTCGAAGCCTCAACTATCTTGCTAATGCATTGAAATCTCCAAACTCGAAGTCAAACTTGTGGCAGTGCAAATCCCAAATAGATTTAACACAATAAAATCCACCAGTAGCTAAATAACACTCATTGAAGCTCTCAAGGATTTAAGACAACAGAAAAATTACTGAATATATTCGTTTTCAGTATCTCAAGGTATTCCCCTGCATCGTTCGGTTTCTTTGTATCTATGGCGGTGCTTAAGATCGACCACAAGGCATATAACAAAACCCAATAATTTCCTCTCGCTACACTTATTTGTGCCTATCCTCAAAACTATTGAAGAATTCGTGCTTTGATACTGCAACTTATTTGTTGAAATTTCATTTCTAGGGAACAACAAAACAATTTGTCTCCCTGAAGTTCGTATTTTCGTAATTCATCTATCGGTTGCTTTACTATGGACTCAATTCTAAGCATGCCATTTTCCAAAATGTTGAGAATTGAATCTTGATTCAAGTTGAATCAATTAGAGAACTTGATTACACGGATATTGATCTGCGAAACCACTTCCTTTAATGATGTACAGTCATGTGCAATCTAAGGTTAGAAGCAGCTTACTTAGACACCCTACAGACGAGGACAGTTCTTTGATTCAGAGTCCCGAATAAATCTAATTCTGTTAAGCTTCGAGGGATTTCTGGAAACTTGGCAATCGAGCAATGACTAAGATTCAGGTAATAAAGAGATTCCAATTTGGAGATTTCGCTGGAAATATTTTTGAGCTTTGAATTACTCATATCCAACTCCCCAACTTTGAGGAGATGCTCAATTCAATCAGGCACTTCTTGGATCCCAGTATTTTGTAAATTTAACCCAGGAAACTTGGTTAGTTTATAACATCCCTTAAGTTGTAGCGTTTTTAAGAGATGTCAAAGGATTGAGGCAAGGAAGTTCAGCCAAACATTCGCACCCACAACAGCTAAGGATTTCAAGTTGCTTGGCTGTTAATAGATTGTAGATCTTCCTTAAACTCTTGCGATTAGAAAGGTCAATTTGTCTTAAATTAACAACATCCTGTACAATGAAAATAATTAAATAGCACTTTAAATTGCATCTTTGGGAGTATTGGAAAAGAAAGGAAAAAAAATTATTAGTCTACTTTAAAATTAATTAGATTATAGCACACCTGCATGGGGATGAAAATTTTATGTAACAAATTATAAAATTTAGTTTTTTTTAGTACAAAAATTATAAAATTTAGTTGAAATGGTAAAATTGTGATAGTGAATGTTATAATTTTAAAATTAAAATCTTATGATTCTCATTATGTATGTATTTCGTTAATTTTATCAAAATATAAAAAGACATAAATACTTCTAAAATAATATTTGTCACTTTGTAAATTTTTTTTTTGATAATTTTGCAATTGAGTAGAATATAAATTAACGAATGACACTAATTCAATCAAAAACATTAGGATAGTTTTAGACCAAAGTGGGAAAATGAATATGACTTGAGAGTAGCATTAAGCGAATTTAAATATAGATTTTTATTAATGTTATTTGCATTTGAAATTAATTCAATTTTCTCTATTTTAGTATGAAATTTTATTGAGCTAAGTATATAAAAATAAAATCCATTATTTTAATTATTTTATACTTGAATTTACAATTAAATTATTAAATTTTAAACTTTAGATTGATTTTTTTTTAAATTGCTACAATAAAATTTTAGAAATTTTTTTATTGGAAAATGATAGAGATGATGTGAAATCATAGTTTCGTGCAATCTTTCCTCGTAAATAAATATATAATAGAATAACTACATTTTTTTTTGTAAAATTTTACATAAAATTCTAATATTTCATAACAGAATATTGTAATTATGTTTTAAAATTATTTCAACTCACATGGTAATTCAAGATTTAATAACAGATTAAATAATTCTAAATTAATAAATATCATCCAACAATAAATTTACCCAATTGATAACCACTAATGATTGGGTCAAATGACAATCAACAACCTCTATAAGATTTTACATGCCATTATCATAACATTTAACATGCCATGCCACATTCCCCACATAACATTATGATTTTTTTTTGAAATGGTTTTTAAAAAAAAATAAAGTACACTTATTTTTTTTAAAATTCAACTTAGGTCACCTAACTTTAAAATGTTTACAATTTAATGTCTAAAATTTGTAAAATTATCAATATCTATTTGTAACATGATGAAATTTTCATATTTCAATTAGAATATATTGATTGAATAATTTAAGTCATTTAACTTTAAAAAAAAATCAATTTTTTTTCTTACTTGAATGATTTAACTCAACATCTTATACCTATTTATTGTAGAAAACGTTATCCAAAAGATATGAGATCCAAAATTTACTGCAAAGACGATAATTGATGACTAAAAAATAACAAACAAATATTATTTAAATAAGACTAAAAAATCTTTAACATTAAAAATAGCATTTATCTTTGAAAGAATCTATTAAATTAAATATGTAATTGTACAAAGAAAATAAGGAATAGAATAGTTAATTCTTAGTGACCGAGTCACGGATTGTCAGTGCCAATATTGTAAACCCACATCGTTTGGATTTCTTACAAAATGAAAAAAATTCTAGTGTCTTGCTGGTTTTATGGGATAAATTTAAAGGCTCAATAGCTTTGAGAGTGAAAATTGTGAAAGGGGTGCCATTGAAAATTCTGATCTCATATAAACCAATTGATAAATTGGGGAAAAGGTCATGAGGATGAAAACATCACAATGAAACAATTGTAAATTACCTCTCAAGGAAGGCTAAATTTCTGAAGTGCATATGGTTCCTCTCAAGGTTCAAAACCCAGAAAGAGCTTACGAAATAGCTTTAAATTTGAATTGACTCAATGTTGAACAAGATCAAGAAGGCAAATCTGTTGACAAGTTGCAGTACTGCCTCAATATCTCAGTTCAAGCACAAACATAAAGCAAGCATTCAATGGAAGAAATCGAAGCTCTTAAAAAGCTTACTTGTTCCTCCTTTTTCTAGTATAGGTAAAGCTCCAAGCATAATGGCATTTCCAAAGATCTACCATCAATTCTCTATTGACTCTCTATTTTGGTTAACATTTGTTACGTCGCATTAAACTGTGCAAGTAAAAAGCACAACAAATACCAAAGACATGAAAAAAAAAAAGAGCAGAAATCTTGTAATCATGAATTCATGAAAGAAAATGTGAAACATAAATTAATGTATCAATATACCATTGAAAGCAAATGCAGTGAGTATTAAGACCAATGCTGGAAACTAAACAATAAAGCTCCACTTACACCCTACGGCATAAGAACCAAGGCTGGAAACTAAACAATGAAGCTGAATGAAGCCCAGCACTGATCCTATGAATTAAAACCAACCAATAACAAGTCAACTGCCAAAAAGAATTTAAGAATTTTATGAACTCCAAAGCAGAATCTTTTTAATTACTAAAATTTTAATTCACATGGCATTATAAAGTAATCAAAGAAGTATAAATTTTGTGTTTTTTCTTATAGTAGATCATAGTTTAGTATTACAGAAAGTAATTTTAATTACTAACCTTCGAATCTTGAACTTGTTGGATACCATCTCATAAAAACCAATGTGCAAACCAATTCCAATGTTGCATCCTTTCAATTCCAAAATAGAGTAAAAGGGAAATTTGATTCAAGTTTTAGCACAAACTGATGTAACAATCAAGTCAAAATGGCTGTACCATGAAGCCAACTCTTCATTCGAAGTTCCAACTAAACCAAAATCATTTGAATTTATTACAACATTCTTTCTTCTAAGTATTTATATGGGATTCCTCTATGGGTCGGCATTGAAAATATGTTGGAGTTTTAACCCACTTTAACCGGATGAAGTAAGAACTTCAATCTGGACTTTAACAGCAACGTATTATACCCGGATAAAATATGAAGGAAAAATGCTTGAAGTTCAAGCTTTTAGCTACTGTCAAGAATGGAGAACAGAACTTAGAATTTTTAGAAAGCAAAGAAAAGATGGAGCATATGGAAAGAAAAACTGATATTTTCATTCAAAATAAACTTTGGCTCAAAGCTATTACATATACCAGTCATTGGCTGGTTAAAAGATCAACAAATTCATCACTTAAACACTACCTAACTCCACTTATTACACTGGAACTAGGTGATATTACTTGCACACTTAAACAAAGCTGGTAACCAGCTCTTTGACCATCAAGTTACATCAATTGTCATCCAAACATAGTTCAAAATGAACTATATTACAAAAAATATTGTTAAAGAGTAACAAAATAAAACTGAGATGAAACAGTAGCATAAATATCTCCTATTGCACGTATTTTACCCGGGAAACTTATGTGTAAAAAATTCTTGCGTGCATGAACTGCATGTAGGCCAACTTTTCTGGTTCAAGATGCATACTTCACCCGGTAATAGTACAACAATTTGATCTCTTTTCTTTTCTTTACAGCTGCATGCATGGCTTGGGCTGCTTCTTGAAACTTTGGCTTCTTTACATGTTGCATGCAGGCCAATTTCCAACACTCCTCCTTGGCTTGCATGCTGCAAACTCTTGTTCTTTAAGCATTTTCTGATGATTTTATTCACTAAATCATTTTTCTCATCTCTTTTTGCTTCCAAATCTCTTTGAAGGTCCTCGACCATTTGCTTCAACTCTGATTTTTGATTCTCCATTTTATTCAATCTTTCGGATGATTTTTGTTTCTTTCTCTCAAACTGCAATTCCAATTTTGCCTTCTGGATATGAAGAGATTCCAGCTGTTGCTGCAATGTGTTTGCCTCGTCCATTAACCTCTGTACTTGATTTGATGCTTCGTCATCTTCAAATGCAAAATTTTCTTTCAACAGAGCCTTCTCAGCTTGCAACGTCTCATTCTCTGATAGCAGATTATTTTCCTGAGCAGTCAAGTTCTTCACACCTGACAATGATTCACTGTAATCATTCTCAAGTTTCTTCGTGAGAATAATAATTTCTTTTTCCCTCTTTTCTAACATTATTTAGAGTTTTAAAATGTGGGATTGAAGTCCTATATTTTGTTCTCCCAGTTTTTCTGCTTCACTTGCTTTGTTCTCTAACTGCTCCGCCATATCTCTGTTAGTTGCTTGCAATGATTTCAATTCAAGCTTCAAGCTAGTTACATGTGCCTTTAATTCTTTTATCTGAGCAGATGATTGGTTCCCATACATATCATGCACCTCTTTGAGTGTCAAAAGTTTCCTTTCTTTCTCAACTAAATTAGTGAAATTTTCAACCAAATCTTCTTTGGTTAGCTGAGCCATTGACATGTAGTTGGCATGGCTAAGCCTCTTATGACACAGCTTGGATTCATCTGCAGCAGCTGTGTAGGCACTATCTGGACTCTTATTCCAGTCCACAATAAAACTTTTTTCTGTCATTGTTACTGTCATGAGCTTGGATCCACCAGGATCACTAATCAGACATTCTTTTCCTTTGAATACAACTGAATAACCCTTTCTCAAGCAGTTGAGCAATGCTAAGCAAATTTCTATCAATTTCAGGCACTAACAAGACATTTGTAACTAGTTTAGTACCTGTAGGAGTGTTTATCAACACATCTCCTTTGCCTTCAGCTTTGATGAAGTGTCCATTTCCGACCTTCACATTTTTTTTGAAGCTTCTGTCAATTGACTTAAAAATGGCAGCATCAGGGGTCATGTGGTTTGTGCAACCACTGTCTATCAACCATCCATTTGTGGCTTTTCTTTTAACAGTTGAGCAAGAAACTGCAAAAACTTATTCTTCTTGGTCATTGTCTTCTTCTACTACTTGAGCTTCATCTCTTGGTTGTTGGGATTGTAATACCCCGAAAATTTTTATAGTAAAATATTATCCGTGATATAGTAAAATAAGGAAATAAAGTGACAAAAAGGGAAATTTTGAGTTATGTCAATATTGGGAAGTATATTATGACATATTGATTCAAGAAAGGATTAAATTGTAAAAGTGAGAAAAGTTTTGTGGCCCAAGAGTAAATACTCAAAATTTGAAGGATTAAAGTGTAAATATGAAAAGTTGAAGGACTAATAGTGCAAATATTTTAAGGGTGGAATGATCTAGAAGTCGAGAAAAATTGATGAATTAGGACCAAATTGAATAGGTGAAGAATTATGAGGGACTAAATTACAATTTTACCAAATTAAGTGATGACTCAAGAATGGAATTTTAAAAGATCACAAAGGGCAAAATGGTCAATTGGAAGAGAGAGAAATCTAGAGACAATGATGATGTTGGAGATATTTTAGATAAATTAAATAAATAAATATTAGTTTATTAATACTTTAAATTAATTTTTAAATAATATTTTATTTAATATATATATGTGTAAGGAAAGAAAGGGGAGGATGATCACCTCTTCTCATGCAACTAACGTGAGAAGAAGAAGAAGAAAGAAAGTTTTCCTTTTCTTACAATTTAGTCCTTCCTCCAAAATTCATTATTTTCACCTAAAATTGAAAGAATTTCCATAGCCATCAAGAGAGAAAGATAGCAAGGAGATGATGGGGAGCAAGAATATCAAGTTGGATTCAAGAAATAGAAGCTGGAGGAGAGAGAAAAATCAAGTTAAAGATTGAAGTCAATAAGAAAAGGTAAGTACATTAAGATTTCAATATGTTTTTAAGTTTGTTATTATTAACAAAGTATGGAAATAATGTTATAGTAGAGTTTTCTTACATAAGGTCCTATGTTCTTGATATGTTAGTGAAGAGAAAATAATAGAAAGTGATGAGAAATGGTGTAGAAAAAGAGAATAAGGGTGTTATAACATGGTAATTAATATCTGGCACTAAAACAGTTCTAGACAGTAGCAGTAGTCTAATTTTGTAAAATCACCAAAAAATTTAAAAATCAAATTATAGGATGAACAAAATATGAGATTAAATCTTATTGAGTCTAGTTTCTTATAGAAGAAACGGTGTAAGTAATGGATTTGTAAATCATGAGATATATTGAATTTTGTAAGACAAGATCAGAATGAATTCGTGTTCCCCTGTTCTGAATTTGGAAAATCATCAAAAATTAGATAGAAATAATTAGGGACTTAAATTTATATGTTTAGAATCTTTAATGAGTATATTTTCAATAGAAATAAACGGGAATATCATTCGAATTATGTATGAGGAGATAATTAATTTTTAGTGAAGAAGGTCAGAACCGTCAGACAACAGAACAGGGGTAACTTTAAAGAATAAACTGTACTTATTGGCTAAACCAAAAATTCTGAAAATTTTATGGAAATAAGATATATGAGTCTAGTTTCAGGGAAAATTAGCAGATATTAATTTGGAGCTCTATAGCTCCAGATATAAATAATTTAGTGACTATGACACAGATGGGCAGCTTGAATATTCATAAAAGTAAATAATAAAAATTATAGATGATGTTACTTCCAAGTGTGTTATCTACATTAAGGATGTGGAATGGAGAGGAGGAGAAGGAAAAATATGTATGAATATTCATCTAGCATTGCTAATTTGCATATTTTAGGCTCAGGGACTAAACTGAATAAAAGTAAAACTTTATGGGAAATTTTGTAAAAATGTCAGAAATGACTAAATTGCATGAAATGGATTAATTTTATTATTTAAATTACAAAATTGAATGAAATTATTAATTTAGTTCAAGATAGGGGAAAACATGTTTTAGGGATTAAATTGAAATGTGTTGAAATTATGGAAAATTCTGATATTTTATAGAATTCATGGATTGTTATCAATATGTATGAGAATAATAGCTGGAAATAAGGATTAAATTGCAAGAATTTTATTTTCCTAACCCTAAGGATGAAATCGTCATTAATTAAAAGTTTAGGGGCAAAATGGTAATTTTTCCTAGAGCATTAATTAAATGCATTAGAATATGAAATGAATGAAAATGATGATCAAATTTATTTATAAAGATCTGGACGACTCAAATATGAGACTTGATCGTGGAAAAGAAAAGATATCGGATTAATGAAATTATAAACACAAACAAGCAAAAAGGTAAGTTTGTGTAACTTGAACTGTATTTTAAATACTTGAAATATGTGGTTATGTGATGAAAATATGATTTGAATGTTCAATTCATGATAATTGATGAAATATTGCTAATACTCGACATAAATTGAAAATAAATCCCGGTTGAATGAAAGGAAAATTTGATGGATCTCTGAAAAGGAATTGACAGAAAAATGGATCTAGCCCGGACAGGTGATCCTATTCTGATATAGCCCTCTCGAATAATACGTGTAAAATGGATTTAGCCCGGACGGGTAATCCCGACAATACTCTATGAGTTTATATTACAGGGGCTTTAGCCTAGACTGGTAATCCCACTGAAGGATGAGGTTCGCGGGAGTGTGCTCTCTGATATGAAATGTGTAAGACCATGGTTGAAAGATACCATGGAAACCTGATATGAAATGTGTAAGACCATGGTTGAAAGATACCATGGCAACCTGATATGAAATGTGTAAGACCATGGTTAAAAGATACCATGGCAACCTGATATGAAATGTGTAAGACCATGGTTGAAAGATACCATGGCAACGTGATATGAAATGAATAAGACCATGGTTGAAAGATACCATGGCAACGTGACATGAAAAAAATAAAACCATGGTTGAAAGATACCATGACAACATGACAGAAAATGAGTAAGACCATAGTTGAAAGACACTATGGTATCATGTCAAGGATAAATAAGACAGTGGATGGGAGACGCTATGACATCTATTGAACAATTGATATTCAGGTAATACGTATCAGATGACGAATGGTTATATGAAATGGTTGTGTGAAATGTTTACAAGAACTAGTTATATGGAAATATATGTACAAAATAGTTGTATGAAATAATTATGAAGATAGATAAACGAAATAAGTACAAGTACATGGAATATAATTTATTTTAAGTTTGATATAAACTATTACCGGAATAAATATATATAAATTATACGAAAATGATGGAGCATGAAATATTGAAATGATTGATATATATACTTATGAAGAAACGGTAAGAGAATGATATGCTTTATGACATGTACATATATGATTATCTTTGATATGTTGATACAAGGAAATTATGTAAGTAAAGACAATTATTAAATTCAAGTGTGACATGTCGAGAAAATAAGTATATCAATGTTGAATTTATATGAAATATGTGCAAGTATACTAACAATGATGTGGTTTGACGCTTAGACAAGTGTTAAACTATTGATTGAATGGTAACTTGTTTAATTATAAGAAGCATTGAAATGGTAAGTACTTAGATGAAAATAGAATTTAAGATTTTGCGAAATTTTTTTATGATCCCGATTTAATTTCGGTTGGTTTTTAATGTATGTTTGGGGCTTCGAGGGCCCAATAAAGAGACGTTATGATTATTTTCAAAATATGAATAATAAATGACTCAGAATTATCTGAAAAATGTTTAGTAAACTTCGGTAATGCCTCGTACCTATTCCAACAATAGATACGGGTAGGGGGTGTTACAGGGGTTGGTTGTATCTTGGTCTGCCTTTGTTTTTGCAAACCCTTTCTACATGACCCATCTTTTTGCAGAATCTGCACTGCACATCAGGCCTGAACCAACATACTTTACCCGGATGACTTACCCTTTTACAGTGTGGGCAGGGTGGATAGCTTCCTGCACCATCTGCTTTAGGCTCGTTTGACTAGGTATTCTTGCCTTTGTAGGCAGAGGTGCTCGAGGCAGACTTGGCCTCGGCTTGAAAGGCACCTTCTTGGTGCTCCTCCGATCTACTGGCCCTCCTTTGCTCTTGTGCATACAGAGCATTGATCAGCTCTATTAAAGAGATGCTGGTCAGGTCCCTTGAATCTTCAAGAGATGAGATTTTTGCCTCATACCTTTCTGGTAAGGTAGAGAGCACTTTCTCCACAATCTTTGCTTCACTAAACTGCTCACCAAGGAGCCTTATGCTGTTTACTATAGCCATAATTCTGTCTGAATACTTCTTGACAGTTTCTTCTTCCTTCATCTTGAAGTTCTCGAACTCCCTTCTCAGATTCAACAACTGCTGCTGCCTTGTCCTCTCTGTGCCTTGGAACTCCTCCTTGAGTTTATCCCAGGCTTGTTTTGGTGTTTCACAAGCCATGATTCTAGTAAAAATTACATTAGAAACACAGTTCTGAATGCATGACATGGCCTTGTGCTTTTTACTTTTTTCTTCAGAATACTGCTTCATTTGAGCCACTGTTGGATTTGCTCTCAATGGTTCTGGTTCAACATCTGAGTTAACCACCTCTCATAGATCAAATGCCTGGAGGTAGGTTCTCATCTTGACTACCCAAGTGTGATATCCTTCTCCATTAAAAACTAGAGGTGCAGCTGGTGAGAAGCTTGATGAAGCCATCAGTATGTGATCCAACTATAACAGGTCCACTAAGATAAGGGCTCTAGATACCAATTGTTGGAGTTTTACCCCACTTTAACCGGATGAAGTAAGAACTTCAATCTGGACTTTAACAGCAACGTATTATACCCGGATAAAATATGAAGGAAAAATGCTTGAAGTTCAAGCTTTTAGCTACTGTCAAGAATGGAGAACAGAACTTAGAATTTTTAGAAAGCAAAGAAAAGATGGAGCATATGGAAAGAAAAACTGATATTTTCATTCAAAATAAACTTTGGCTCAAAGCTATTACATATACCAGTCATTGGCTGGTCAAAAGATCAACAAATTCATCACCTAAACACTACCTAAATCCACTTATTACATTGGAACTAGGTGATATTACTTGCACACTTAAACAAAGCTGGTAACTAGCTCTGTGACCATCAAGTTACATCAATTGTCATCCAAACATAGTTCAAAATGAACTATATTACAAAAAATATTGTTAAAGAATAACAAAATAAAACTGAGATGAAACAACAGCATAAATATCTCCTATTGCACGTATTTTACCCGGGAAACTTATGTGTAAAAAATTCTTGCGTGCATGAACTGCATGGAGGCCAACTTTTCTGGTTCAAGATGCATACTTCACCCGGTAATAGTACAACAATTTGATCTTTTTTCTTTTCTTTACAGCTGCATGCATGGCTTGGGCTGCTTCTTGAAATTTTGGCTTCTTCACATGCTGCATGCAGGCCAATTTCCAACAAAATAACATCCAGGCTCCATGTGTTCATTCAACGAGTTTTGATATAAGAGTAACTCTGCCAAATTCTGCATGCATTTATATAATCAGGGGAAAAGAATGCCATGAGGATACTAATAATCAGAATGAGTCCAAAGTAATTTACCCAAGAGCATATGCTTCTTCTCAAGGGCCAAAATCCAGAAAGCAAAGCTGGATGGGATGAACAAGGTGGCTCTGTTGACAAGTTGCAGTACTGCTTCAATATCTCAGTTCAACCACAATAAAAAGAAATCATTCAGTAGAATAAGTTGTACATCTTAAAAGCTTACTTCTTACAAATATCTGTCATTTATTCCCTCGGCTGTTTTCCTTACATCAATCATTCCCATCTTTATTCCCTTCATATTACCAAATTCAAAAAGTAAAAGCTTAATCTCTAGGTAAAAGGGCACATCTATAAGTGTGGATTTTGCATTTATTCACAACCTTCACCTTAACACCAGTAATTTTGTGGGAACATCATTTGTTGGTGAGAAAGAAGATATCAAAACCACCCATAATCTGCAACTTCAATTCCAGTAGAGTATCGAATTTGTGTTCGGCTTGACTTTCATCCAAGTTTTATGGAATAGTTGGTAGGTTTACCTTAGCTAACATGAATATGAATAAAAAATCATGAACTGAAAACATATATATATTTATTAACGTTTTAAGGAAATATGAAACATATATCAATAGGTGAATGAATCACTGAAGTAGAATGCAGATAGTATTAAGATACAAAATGGTTAAATCTCTACTTACTGCCCGTGGCATGAGCACTAATGGTGGAACCTAAACAATTAAGCTGAATGATGTCCACCACTGATCCTATGAATCAAAACCAGCTAATTACAAGTCAATTGCCAAAAGAAATTCAAGTATGAATCTTAATATCTCTTCACTACAATGCTCAAACAACATGAGAGGCAGTAACATACAAAGAAATTTTAGCCCAAACTGATATGATAATCAAAATCCAAGATAAGAAGCTATCAACTCCAATGGCTCTACCATGGAACTAACCCAATCTAGCTTGATAATGAAAACTGTCGAAGGTTGCATCTAGCTCCAAGTGTTCATCCCACAAGTTTTGAGATCTCTTAAAAATTCTGGATTTATATAATCCCATTAATAAATATGGGAAAAAATGGTTAGGATGTTGAAAATCATTATATGAACCTAAAATCATGATAATAAGTCAAAGTCAAAGGTAACTTACTTCTTCACCAAGACTGAATTGCCAGAACCCAGAAAGGGCCTTAAAAGATTACTTTGAAGTTGTGTTCACGAATCTGTTGACAACTTGCATTGTCACCAAATATCAGTTCAAACACTAGTATAAATTAAGCATTCAGCAAAACAAATTGAAGCTCTTACAATTCAGGTCCTCCTCATTATATGGCCAAAGCTCCAATTCAGCAGTGGCAAAAATAACTAATCTTTCTAATGAATCTAGATATCATTGAAGGAAAATGAAACAAGTATTGAGATACCAGATGACACCAATGCTGGAAACTAAACAATGAAGCTGAATCGAGTCCACCACTGGTCCTATGAATTAAAAAAAACCAACCAATAACAAGTTAATTGTCAATAAGAATTAAATATGAATTTTAATATCTAAATTTTAAGAACACAGACACAACAGGGGAATGAAGATGAGAAAGTAATAATAATAAGCAACAATCACAAACTTTTGAACAAATTTCTAATTTTTATGTTCATAAATTATGCTTTTAACATTTACAATGTAGAACTACAAGGTTTCAGAATGGTAAAGCACCTTCTAAAACACAAGTAATTTATAAAGCAGAGCAAGTTAGATTCATCCTGGTCGGTGTTATAGTATCTAAATACACATGTGATTAATGTGTGAATTAGCTAAGTGGTTAAGCAGTTACAAAGTTGGTATTTTGTTAATAGCAGTTAAGATTTCTCTTCTCTATATAAGTATATATATGAACCGATTAAAGAGGATATAATAGATCATTACCTTGTGAGTATTTCTCCAAAAAAAAAATGATAGAATACTAGAGAAGTAACAGATTCTTTAAAGAGAAAACTATAGAAGAATAGAAGGAGAAATACTCACAAGGTAATGATCTATCTTATCCTCTTTAATCGGTTCATATACATGCTTATATAGAGAAAAGAAATCTTAGCTGCTATTAACAAAATACCGACTTTGTAACTGCTTAACCACTTAGCTAATTCACACATTAATCACATGTGTATTTAGATACTATAACAGTCGGTTTTAATTAATTAAAGCACTTCATTTGCTGTCATTAATTTATAAGTTGAAAATTTACTATTAACAATGGTGGAAAACAAAACTATGCCAATATGAAAAATGAAATGAAAAAATTGAAAAATGTATGATAATATGAAAAAATGAGATGAAAATGAAACCCCTACCCATGCATTTGGATGACATTATTGAGAAGTTGAAATTCCTCAAAAGCAGAGCCAAAGATGGAAAGAAATACAAACTATTTCAGTCTTTTAAGTCCTCCATCCCCTTCTTTACCATCATGGCTAAAGCTTCTTTTGTTCCCAGCAACTCTCTTTTCAGTAGCATCTGTATCACTCTTTTTATCCACGTAAAATACATGAACACCACATCTCTCCAGCTCCATAAACCCTCCTTCTGCTGCATTTAAATCCAAATGTCCGATGTAGAAATTGAATGATGCCTCCTCATAATTCTTGTCTTCTATAACCATGTCGGTGCTAGATAGAATAAACACGTGATAACCCATGTACGTGTCTAGCTTAAAAAGACTGCCGAAAGATATCTTACTTATGAAATTTTCACAGCCACTTCCACCATTGCCACCACCGGCGGCTGTAAGTTGGTACTCACAATTAAATAGACGATCTAGGAAATAATGGCGGTGAGCGAGATTAGCCACAAGGCAGATAGCAAAAACCAAAAATCTGCTCCCACTACCCCCATTTGGGGCTATCTTCAAACTTAAGGAAGAATTCAAGCTCCGATACTTGAAATTATTTGCTAAAATTTCGTTTCCTGGGAAACAGCAAATCAAACTTTGAGGGTAATCACGAAAGTTTTTCCTAGCATATGTCGTTGCCCATTCTTTAGCTAGGGATTCAATTTTGAGCATGGCATTTGCCTCAATGTTTTTAGTTGACTCTTGATTCAAGTTGAAGCAATTACGGAATTGCATCAAAAATTTAGGATTTCTGCAAAACTCATTCTCAAAAGAACGAAACTGATTTAAATTTTGATCTGCAAATGATACTTTTTCTAACGATTTGCTGTCATTGACACTCAATACTTCCAGATATGGTGGAAGCTCTGAGAGTAATTCGACCATTGGGCAACCACTAAGATGCAGATAACGAAGAGATTCCAACTTGATCGATACATTTTTTACGGCTGAGCCACTCATATTTAAGTGCTGAAGA
This sequence comes from Gossypium hirsutum, assembly GCF_007990345.1. NCBI lineage: Eukaryota > Viridiplantae > Streptophyta > Magnoliopsida > Malvales > Malvaceae > Gossypium > Gossypium hirsutum. The sequence goes on along the minus strand of NC_053433.1, from coordinate 116,263,992 downwards.
TTACATAGAGAGTCGAAACGCAGTTCTGTAATTGGACAACCACTAAGATCCAATTTACGAAGGAATTCCAACTTGATCGATACTTTTTTTACCTGTGGCTTCCCCAACAGCAAAGTTTCAAGTTTGTGGAGATTCTTAATTGAATCAGGCACTTCTTCTATTCCGGTTTCTGATAAATTTAAAGAACAAAAGTGACATGGGACTTGAGGAAGCTTCTTGAGACTAGAACATCCATAAAGAAGAAGCTCAGCAAGAGATGCCAAATGATTGAGGCAAGGAAGTTCAACTAAACTTTCACAGTTATAGCAATGAAGGAGTTTAAGGTTGATAGCTCCCGAAATATTAGGTATCTTCATTAAATTCACGCACCCACCACAACGAATTTCTTTTAAGTTAACAAGGCTCTGTATATAAAAAAATAATTGTATTACGTTTAAGCATCAACTATTTATTTTAAGCAGTAAAAAGTAAAAAAAATAAAAAATTATAATACTATAAAAAAATAAAAATTTATATTTTACATATCAAGTGTGAAAATTCATCCACAATTAATAAATCAAATGATGTCATTTATCTAAATAAACTAAAATCTTTTATATTTATTTTTTAAAAACTTTAAATAAAATGTTATCATATAAATATTTGATATATCAAATTATAAATCATTTTTTTCGAAATAAATATAAAAACACATACCATATGATCATCTTCATTCTAAAGCTCAACTAAACTTTCGCAGTTAGAGCATTCAAAGATTTGAAGCTTGATGGCACTTGAAAGATTAGGTATCTTCCTTAAATTCACGCACCCGTCAAAGCAAATTCGCCTTAAATTAACAAGGCCCTGTATAGAAAAAATAATTGTATTACTTTTAAGCATCAACTATTTATGTTAGGCAATAAAAAATGAAAAGAAAATAAATAATTATAATACTATAAAAAAATAAATATTTATATTTGACGTATCGAGCGTGAAAATTCACCCACAAATAATAAATTGAATGATGTCATTTATCTAAATAAAATAAAATCTTTTATATTTATTTTTTAAGAACTTTAAATAAAATGTTATCATATAAATATTTGATACATCAAATTATAAACAATTTTTTTCGAAATAAATATGAAAACACATACCATATGGTCATCTTCATTCCAAAGTTCAACTAAACTTTCCCCGTAAGAGCAATCAAGGATTTCAAAGTTGATAGCTCTTGAAAAATTAGGTATCTTCCTTAAATTCACGCACCCACAAAAGCGAATTTGCCTTATATTAACAAGGCCCTGCATAGAAAAAAAAATAATTGTATTACTTTTAAGCATCAACTATTTATGTTAGGCAGTAAAAAATGAAAAGAAAATAAATAATTATAATACTATAAAAAAATAAATATTTATATTTGACATATTGGGCGTGAAAATTCACCCACAATTAATAAATTAAACGATGTCATTTATCTAAATAACATAAAATCTATTATATTTATTTTTTAAAAACTTTAAATAAAATTTTATCATATAAATATTTGATACATCAAATTATAAATCATTTTTTTCGAAATAAATATGAAAACACATACCATATGGTCATCTTCATTCCAAAGTTCAACTAAACTTTCCCCGTAAGAGCAATCAAGGATTTCAAAGTTGATAGCTCTTGAAAAATTAGGTATCTTCCTTAAATTCACGCACCCACAAAAGTGAATTTGCCTTATATTAGCAAGGCCCTGCATAGAAAAAAAAATAATTGTATTACTTTTAAGCATAAACTATTTATGTTAGGCAATAAAAAATGAAAAGAAAATAAATAATTATAATACTATAAAAAATAAAAATTTATATTTGACGTATCGGGCTTGAAAATTCACCCACAATTAATAAATCAAACGATGTCATTTATCTAAACAAAATAAAATCTTTTATATTTATTTTTTAAAAAAACTGTAAATAAAATGTTATAATACAAATATTTGATACATCAAATTATAAATCATTTTTTTCGAAATAAATATAAAAACACATACCATATGATCATCTTCATTCCAAAGTTCAACTAAATTTAGAGCAATCAAGGATTTCAAGCTTGATGGCTCTTGAAAGATTAGGTATCTTCCTTAAATTCACACACCTCTCAAAGTAAATTTCCCTTAAATTAACAAGGCCCTGTATAGAAAAAATAATTGTATTACTTTTCAGCATCAGCTATTTATGTTAGGCATTAAAAAATGAAAAGAAAATAAATAATTATAATATTATAAAAAATAAATATTTATATTTGACATATCGGGCATGAAAATAAATAAAAAAATATCATTTATCTAAATAAAATAAAATCTTTTATATTTATTTTTTTAAAAATTTAAATAAAATGTTATCATATGAATATTTGATACATTAAATTATAAATTTTTTTGAAAAAAATATAAAAACACATACCATATGATCATCTTCATTCCAAAGTTCAACCAAATTTTCACAGTTAGAGCAATCAAGGATTTCAAGTTTGATGGCTCTTGAAAAATAAGGTATCTTTCTTAAATTCACGCACTGACCAAGGTGAATTTCCCTTAAATTAACAGGGCCCTGTCTAGAAAAAATATTTATATTACTTTTAACTACCAACTATTTACTATAGTAACAAATGAAAAAGGAAATAAATAATTATAATATTAAGAAAAATAAAAATTCATATTTTATGTATTGGGTGTGAAAATTAACCCACAATTAATACATCAAACGATGCCATTAATTTATATAAAATAAAATCCTTCAATTTATTTTTTAAAAACTTTAAATAAGGTGTCATCATATGATTATTTGATACACTAAATTATAATTTCTTTTTCCTTAAAGAATTCTTAAATGAAAAAAAAGTATGGAAGCACACATACTGTACTATGACCAACTTCATTCCAAAGTTCAACCAAACTTTCACAGCCAGTGCAACGAAGGAGTTCAAGGTTGATGGCTTCAGAAAGATTAGGCAGCATCCTTAAATTCTTGCAATATGTAAGGTCAATTTCCCTTAAATTAACAAGGTTCTGTGTAAAAGAAAAATATATATAAATAATTATATCACTTTTAAGTATCATCTACTTACTTTAGGCGTTAAGAAATGAAAAGAAAATAAGTAATTGACAAGATCCTACCACGATGAGAACATAAAGTAGTTACATTACTTTAGAGTATCAATTACTAATAGCAAAACTATCAAAATAAAAACTTATATTTAATGTATTGGGTGTATTAATTCACCCACCATTAATAGATCAAATTGCTTCTTTTAAAAATAGAATAAAATACTTTATATATATATTTTAAATTTTTTAATAAAAATATGTTATGATATAATTAAATGTTATATCAATTATAAATTCTTTTTCTTAAAAAAATTCTTACATGAAGAAAGTATAAAAATATATATACCTAATGACCTTCGTTCCAAAGTTGTTCCATGTTTCCATGTGGTAATTCCAGCAGAGTAAGGTTCTTTAGATTAAAATTTGATGATAAAGATTTGAAGGGGTAATATTCCCATCGAAGATACCTTAACTCGTCAGGAAGAAATACATTATCCATTTGCAAAGAACTAGGCAACGATCTTGAAGAAAAACGGAAGTAGATATATCTAAGATTAATCATGTTTTCAAAAACAAAAAGTTGGAATAGTAGAATATCCATGCGTGACATGTCTAACTTTATTCCTTGAATTCGATCAGTTCCTAATAACAAAAACCAATTTATCAAATATTAGAATGGAGAAATTTATAGGCATTCCCTTAAATAACTCATAAAAGAAGTAATTATATTAGTTTAGCCGTGGACTAATTGAGCATTTTTAGGAATTTTTAGATACAAAAAGTGTTAATTTTTTTCAAGCCAATGGATAAGATATTTAACTAAGCCACAAACCTTGACCAGATTCTACATTATACTTAAGACATAGGTCATTATGTGTGCAGTAGGACAATAAATATTTTATTTTTTAAAATGCTAATTAAAAGGGATACTACTTTATACAATATAAAAGGTATAGATTTATATAGTACTGTTGTACCACTTGGCAGTTTCTCAATGAAGCATATTAAAAAAATAAAAGAATATAAATGCAATTAATACTTACTTTATAATATTTGAGTATTTGATCCACGTCTTTGTGACACCATAGCCTACTGCGCTCTCCAGGGCTTTTAGATTCTTGGCTAACAATGTCCTTTCCCATCTCTTCAAGCATATCATGACACCATAGCCTACTATCCTCTCCAAGGCTTTTAGATTCTTGGCTAATAATGTCAATTCTCATCGCATCGATCACACCAGGAATAGATGAGACGCTAATGAGGCGCTTGTCGACCAATTTGATTATTCCACACTCTACACCCTTATAAGAATTACTTAGAATAAGTTTTGTTTTTCCTATGGTTTCCCCTTTAAATAAGCATACAATGTCAAGAAATATATTCTTCTCTAGCTCACTCAACCCATCATAACTACTTTTCAGAACCTCTAAAATTTGTTCGTCTGGGGGACCATCCTTTAGCATCTCTACCTTACTATTCCAATAATCTTTATTCCTTTCATATAAATCAGAACCCAAAACTCTAAGAGCAAGTGGACTGCCTTGGGTGTACATTACAAACCTACGGGATAGGTTTTGAAAATGAATCGGGGGATTCAACTGCTTAAACGCAAAGGTAGAAAAAAGTTGAAGAGAATTGTTCTCATTTAACCCTTTCACCTCAAGTATTGTGTCAGCTCCTCCACTCTTAAGCACTTGTCTATCTCTAGATGTTATAATGATTATACTTCCATAACCAAAAAGTTTAATACCCATACAATGTATTTGGTCTGAGTCATCAACATCATCAAGGGCAACAAGTAATTTCTTATTCTTGAGCCTCTCTTGAGTTAAAGTGGATCCTATGGAGGGGGTGCCAATATCAACATCTGAGTTCAATAATTTCGAAAAAAGTTCATTTCGTAAAGATTCCTTCCCTCGTTTTTCTATTTTCTCTCTAACATTTTGAAGAAACCTCACTGCAATGCTCAAACAACAAGAGAGGCAGTAACATACAAAGAAATTTCAGCCCAAACTGATATGATAATCAAAATCCAAGAAAAGAAGCTTGTTGCGCGGAAGTGTGTGAAAGAGTAAAATTATTGTACTGAAAAATCACACTAAGTTCAATTCCCAGGAAAGAGAGGTAGATCACGAAGATCACTTAAATACCAAGTCTTTCCTAGCCAGAATATCCCTCTATCGTAATTTAATAGCACAATAAATCACTACAATCACATTCACAAAATATGCAAAACAAATAATAAAGAACACCAGAATTTTAACGAGGTTCAGCAAATTTGCCTACGTCCTCGGGCACTACCAAATATATTTCACTCCAAAAATTACAAGTGAAATTTACAAATAGAGAGAGAATAATGCCTTAAGTAGAGAATGGCAATTATGGGATGAAGAAAGTAAGAAATGGTTAGGCCTATTTATAGTTGAGGTTCAAGGATCAACTTGCAATGTCCCTATACAATTAGGGACCAAAATTGCAATTATCCCATGCCAACTTTTAACCCAACTTGCCAACCAATTTTACTTTCTACTTTCGGTGCCCACCCTTTTTGACTTTTCAAACAATGGGTGGGTTCCAATAATCTCCACCTTGAAGATTTGATTAGGATAATCTTATCTTCACGCAATTCTTTCTGCTTTTGACAACAATACTTGATAGTGCCTTCTTCAACTGTTAAACTTGCAGGATATTGATCAAGTTCAAACAATGTTCGAACTTGGTTGCTGTTACCACCTTGGTCATCATATCTGCGGGATTATCTGCAGTCTTGATCTTCTGAAGACAAATTTTCCCCTCTTCAATAATTTCCCGCACAAAATGGAATCGTACGTCGATATGCTTTGTACGTGCATGATAGACTTGATTCTTTGCTAAATGAATAGCACTTTGACTATCACAATACACGTTAATATGCTCCTGAACCAACCCCAAGGTTTTAGCCATACCTTGTAACCAAATAGCCTCCTTTACAGCCTCTGTTACAGCTATGTACTCGGCTTCTGTGGTTGACAACTCAACTGTAGACTGTAGTGTAGACTTCCAACTTATTGGTCCTCCAGCAAGTGTAAACACATAACCGGTGGTTGATCTTCGCTTGTCCAAATCCTGGAAAAACACTTACTGTTCGATGTTGGATTACTGTCCAAGTGTATTATCCTGCTTGAACAGTAATCCAACATCTACGGTCTTCTGAATATACCGTAGAATCCATTTCACAGCTTGCCAATGTCCTTTTCCAGGATTATTCATATACCTGCTCACTATACTAACTACCTGTGAAATGTCGGGTCTTGTACACACAATTGCATACATCAAGCTACCCACTGCATTAGAATACGGAACATGCAACATGTATTCTCGTTCCGTATTCGTTGAAGGAGATAGTTGTGCAGAAAGCTTGAAATGAGAAGCCAACGGGGTACTTATAGGTTTTGTCTGCTCGTTCATGCCAAACTGCTGTAGTACCTTTTTCAAATACTGCTTCTGAGACAAGCTAACTCTATCATGAGCTCTATCTCTCCATATTTCCATGCCGAGAATCTTTTTAGCTTCTCCTAGATCTTTCATCTCAAACTCAAGATTGAGTTGAGTCTTCAATCTTTCAATCTCAACTTTGCTCTTAGATGCTATTAGCATATCATCAACATATAAGAGCAAGTATATGAAAGTTCCTTCTTGTAGCTTCTGAAAATACACGCAATGATCAAATTTAATTCTTGTGTACCTTTGCCCTTTCATGAACTGATCAAATCGCTTGTACCACTGCCTCGGAGATTGCTTCAATCCATAAAGTGACTTTGTCAGTTTGCAAACCCAATTTTCTTTTCCAGCAACCTTGAATCCATCTGGCTGAGTCATATAGATTTCCTCTTCCAAATCACCGTGTAAAAACGCGGTCTTTACATCAAGCTGAACTAGTTCAAGATCATACTGCGCAACCAAGGCTAGCAAAATCCGAATAGACGAATGCTTCACAACTGGAGAAAACACTTCATTGTAGTCTATTCCTTCTTTCTGAGCGTAACCCTTTGCTACTAATCTAGCCTTGTATCGAATTTCATTTTTATCAGGAAATCCTTCCTTCTTTGCATATACCCATTTGCATCCAATTGCCTTCTTTCCCTTGGGTAGTGTCACCAACTCCCAGGTCTTATTTTTATGAAGAGACTGCATTTCTTCATTCATTGCTTGCTTCCACTTTACACCATCAGGGTTACTTATTACTTCTGTGTAAGTAGAAGGAACATCATCATCTGTAATTAGAAGTGCATAGGCCACTATATCATCAAAGCGAGCAGGCTTACGAATCTCTCTTCTTGGCCTTCTATATGCAATTGAATCTTGTTGCTGTAGAGGTTCTTGGGTAGGAACCTCTTCATCATTTGTCCCTTCAATATTAGCTGGATCATCGTTAACCTTTTCAAGCTCCACCTGCTGCAAAGTACTACTGGTTTTGTCATCCTTTTGTGAATCCTTGTACTTCAACATGGTTGATTCATCAAAAGTCACATCTCTACTGAAAACAATCTTCCTTGTATCAGGACACTAGAGACGATATCCTTTTACTCCATCAGTTATACCCAAGAATAATGCTTTCTTTGCTCTTGGGTCTAACTTAGATTCTTTTACATGATAATATGCAGTGGAACCAAATACATGCAAAGAATCATAATCAGTAGCAGATTTACCAGTCCACATCTCCATAGGAGTTTTTCCATTTATTGCAGCTGATGGCAAACGATTAATTAGATGGCACGCATATGTAACTGCCTCAGCCCAAAATTCTTTGCCCAATCCTGCATTGGACAACATACATCGAACTTTCTCCAGTATAGTTCGATTCATTCGTTCTGCCACCCCATTTTGCTGTGGTGTATCCCAAACAGTGAAGTGTCGCACAATGCCCTCATCTTGGCATACTTGTAGAAATGGATCGTTTTTGTACTCAGTACCATTATCTGATCGAAGTCGTTTGACCTTTCGACCAGTCTGAGTCTCCACCATCTTCTTCCATTTCAGAAATGCATCCAAAACTTCACTTTTTCTTTTCATTAGATACACCCATACTTTTCTTGAATAATCATCAACAAAAGTAACAAAATAGTGCATACCTCCCAAAGAAGCTACTTTGGTAGGTCCCCACACATCACTGTGAACGTAGTCCAGAATTCCTTTCGTATTGTGAATTGCTGGACCAAATTTTACCCTCTTCTGCTTGCCCAGAACACAATGTTCACAGAATTCCATTTTGCAAGAATTTGCACCTTTCAATAAGCCTTGCTTCACCAATGTCTGCAAAGCTTTTTCACCAGCATGTCCCAATCGCATATGCCATAATCTGGTAGCATCTGAATGTACATCTTTTGTAGAAACTGTTGATGTTGATCCAATAACTGTACTTCCATTTAAAAAATACAAGTTATTTCTTCTTGTGCCTTTCATCACCGTCAGTTGCCCAGCTACTACTTTTAGTAATCCATCTCTCAAAGTGATTGTGAGCCCTTTAGATTCTAGGGCCCCTAATGAGATGAGATTTTTCTTCTGGCTAGGTACGTAGCGAACATCTGTCAAGACTTGGATTGAGCCGTCGTGATTCTTCAATTGGACCCACTCCCATTATCTTACAAGCACTATCATTGCCCATAAGAACAATTCCACCTTCTAGCTCTTTAAGACTAGAAAACCAGTCCTTATTAGGACACATATGGTAAGTACATCTTGAATCCAAAATCCACTCATCCGTTTGACATGCCATTGCCATGCCAACCAAGCTAAAGTCTGACTCCTCATCATGCTCCGCTACACATGCATTAGAAATAGCCTTGCCCTTTTGTAGCTTAGGACAATTCTTTTTCCAATGCCCTTTTTCACGGCAAAAGGCACATTCATCTTTGGCGGGTCTCCCTTTGGACTTTCCCCTTCTACCAGATTTGCTGCTGTGTGAACGACCTCTTACTGTTAAGACTTCTGCGGTTGTATCTCTGTGATCTCTTTTATCTTTCTTTCGAGTCTCAGATCTATACAATGCACTACAGACTGCATCAAATGTGATCGTGTCCTTCCCATGAAGCAATGTGGTGGTAAGATGATCATATTCATCAGGAAGGGAATTCAACAACAATAATGCCTTGTCTTCATCTTCAAATTTCTCATCCAAATTTAGCAAGTCTGCTAAAATTTTATTGAATGAGTTCACATGGTCATTCATCGACATACCGGGTGCATACATGAATCGATAAAGTTTCTTTTTCATATAAAGCCTATTTTCAAGACTTTTCGTTAGAAACTTCTCTTCCAGTGTATCCCATAACTTCTTCGCTGATGTCTCCCTCATGACAGAGTACTTCTGCTCTTTGGCCAAACATAGGCGGATTGTACCACATGCCTGTCTATTGATCTTGGCCCACTCCTTGTCATCCATCTTGTCAGGTTTTTCTTCAAGGGCTATATCTAGCTCTTGCTGACATAAGACATCCAGGATCTCACATTGCCACATACCAAAATTATTGGTACCGTCAAATTTCTCTACTTCAAATTTTGCATTTGTCACAGTAGTCCTTGCTGATGACGATGCTGCTGCCATTTTTCTCCTCAATCCCAACTACTGTATACGTGAACAGTACCGTATACATGAATAGTGCTGTATACATGAATAGTACTATATACGTGAATAGTGCCGTATACGTGAATAGTACCATAAACGGTCGTATTCCCCAAGTACGAACCTGGCTCTGGTACCAATTGTTGCGCGGAAGCGTGTGAAAGAGTAAAATTATTGTACTGAAAAATCACACTAAGTTCAATTCCCAGGAAAGAGAGGTAGATCACGAAGATCACTTAAATACCAAGTCTTTCCTAGCCAGAATATCCCTCTATCGTAATTTAATAGCACAATAAATCACTACAATCACATTCATAAAATATGCAAAATAAATAATAAAGAACACCAGAATTTTAACGAGGTTCAGCAAATTTTGCCTACGTCCTCGGGCACTACCAAATATATTTCACTCCAAAAATTACAAGTGAAATTTACAAATAGAGAGAGAGAATAATGCCTTAAGTAGAGAATGACAATTATGGGATGAAGAAAGTAAGAAATGGTTAGGCCTATTTATAGTTGAGGTTCAAGGATCAACTTGCAATGTCCCTATACAATTAAGGACCAAAATTGCAATTATCCCATGCCAACTTTTAACCCAACTTGCCAACCAATTTTACTTTCTACTTTCGGTGCCCACCCTTTTTGACTTTTCAAACAATGGGTGGGTTCCAATAAAGCTATCAACTCCAATGGCTCTACCATGGAACTAACCCAATCTAGCTTGATAATGAAAACTGTCGAAGGCTGCATCTAGCTCCAAGTGTTCATCCCACAAGTTTTGAGATCTCTTGCAAATTCTGGATTTATATAATCTCATTGATAAATATGGGAAAAAATGGTTAGGATGCTGAAAATCATTATATGAACCTAAAATCATGATAATAAGTCAAAGTCAAAGGTAACTTACTTCTTCAACAAGACTGAATTGTCAGAACCCAAAAAGGGCCTCAAAAGATTACTTTGAAGTTGTGTTCACGAATCTGTTGACAACTTGTGTAATAACTAATTTTGGCCCAGGCCAATAAAACAAAAAATAAAACTCAAATAAACAATTAAAAAGTTCAATTTTTTTAAGTCCATTTACAACATAGCCCAAACAATTAAAACTCATTTTAGACCCAAGTTCAAACTCAATTACAAAGCCCAAACCAACCTTAGCCCACTATCCTAAATATTTTCAGTAAACACACACACACAAAAAAAAACCTAGCCACCAAGCCTTCAGCTGCTGCATGCTAGACCAACCATTGGCCACCTCGCGCAGAACCTTCCCCGCACACCACCACTGGCCTTCCATGCCTCTAACACCTGCAGAGAGAAATTAATCCAAAGTAGCAAAGAAGTAAATAGCAAAAAACAAAAACAATGAAACCAACAGTTTGTAGATCGACTTTAAAAGCCAAGATCTGTTCTTTGTAAATGGTAATGAATACTTTACACACATTATTAATCGAAAAAAAGAGAACAGAACTTGGAAAAGGTGGATTTCAATTTTCTTCACTTGTTTTCTTTTCGTCTTTTAGTTTCTTTTTCTATTTTTATTTTTTTTATAAATCTATTTTTTTTATAAGAAAAGGGCGTAAAATCAAAAAGAAGGAATAAAAAACTTACCAAAATCACCCCGTGGCCGCGTCGTCGGAGCTCTCCTCTCCGTCATCGTGGTCGAGTCTAAAAGGGGGGTCGGGGCCATTTTCTTTCGGCTTTTGGGTTGCAAACCTTCAACATATGTAAAAACGTGGGCTTAAAAATCCATATTGTGCAATTCCGGCCACCACTCACGGCGGAGGCACGATGAACCACCGGCGATATTGGGTTTCAAACCCTAGCAGAGGGTACTTGAGAGAAATGGGGGGCCCCTCAAAATGGCGTCGTTTAGGGGGGAACTCTCGACCCGACCCGCCAGGGGGGAAGACCCGCGTGTTTTCTTTAAATGGAAAATATCCGCGTTGGTCCCTTGCCTTTTCTATCCTTTTATTTAATCCCATTTTGCATTGTTTCCTTTTTTAAAATCTCGTCCTATTATTTTATTTTATTTCTAATTTGATCCATGGCCTGGACAGTTGAAATGCGGCGCATTAGGACTGGGAATATTGTCCTATTTTGTTCTCGCGACTTTAAACGCATTTTATTTTAGTCCCTGGCAGCTTTCTGTTATGTATGATATATCCCCTTTTTTTACTTTTTTTTATTTAATCATTGTCCCTTTTACTTCAAACTGTTTTATCATATTTTATTATATGTTTTATTTATTATTTATTTAGATGTTATATTTTATTTAGTCTAAAACTATTTATATGTTATTCGTAAATTTATCTTACAATTTATTTATTTTAAACTATTTGTTATTTTTATTTCAAGTTTTTTCTTCCTTCAACATTAATTATTTTAAATATATATTATTTATTTTAGTTCCCATTTTATAAACTGTTTCTTTAAAAAAAAAATTTTCTTCCACATACCTATTTTAAGTTTTTACAAGATATTTCAAATTGCTTTTAAGTTAATGAATTTTAAATTTCTTTATATATTATTGTATTTTATTTTAAAATATATTATATGTGTTAATTCTTTTAATTTTTTATACTATTTACTTTAAATTGTCATTTATAGTATTTATTTTAAAATTCGTTTTTATATATTATTTATTTAAAATCATTTTGATTATTTACTTTAAATTGTTATACCTTATTTTAAACCTTATTTATTTATTTTGAAATGTTTTATTATTATTTACCTTAAAGATTCTTTATATTATTTATTTCACACTTTTATATACACATATATTATTTTTATTAAATTTTATATATATAATCCTTTTTTAAATTGTTTTTGTAAATGGCTGATTTTTTTTATTTCTTTTCGCATATTACTTATTTATTTTAAAACTCATTTATTATCCTTTTAAATTTTTTTATTTTACATTTTATCATTTTAATTAACTTTATACCTATTTTTTTATTGATTATTTAATCCATTTGTCTTTGATTGTTAATGATTAGTGTTCAAATGGTGCATATTGTGAGATTATTGCCATTGCGTGTGCTTTAATTCGTTTATTCGTATTTTCATTATTGTCATTTGCTTGTATTATATTGTATTCGTGTTATATTATTCCATGCTCTATGTTATATTTTTGTTTTATCTAGTTTAAATCATATCATACATTAACCCAACACATTTATCCAATAAATCGTTTTATTTTAACCCAAACAAATAACGCATGTCGTTTAAATATCGTATTCGCTATAATTCAAACACAAAAATTTCAAAATAAGGCAATGTTTCGCGTTTTGAAACATCGAGGAATCGTACCCTAACTTACGGGATTTCGATTTTTTCATTGAATCTAAATAGCCAAATATCTTTTCGAGTTTTAAAAAACACAAAATTCTAATTAAAATTAAAGACAAACTTGCGCTCGAGAGTTTATGGTATTGTGTCCTAACTTACGGGATGTGATACTCCGATATCTCGAGACGAGAAAATCTTTAGCAATCGTTTCAATTAAATTCAAGCATTTTTTTTAAAATCGACGTTAATAAGAAAGGATCGTATTTTAAATCCGTTCTCGATTTTCAACTTTCAACATTAAGACACTAACTAATCAATTCGGTATCAATTTTGGGTGTGACAAGGGTACTAATCCTTCCTCGCACGTAACCGACTCCCGAACCCATTCTCTCGAGTTTCGTAGACTAAAAACACCGTTTTAGTAAACTAAAATGTTTTATTAAAACAAAGGTGATCCGATCACACCTAATAAAGATCGACGGCGACTCCCGTTTTAATTTTCATTTTCAAACAAAGTCGATTCCCGTTTTCAAAAAAAAGGTTTCGACAACTTGCATTGTCACCAAATATCAGTTCAAACACTTGTATAAAGCAAGCATTCAGCAAAACAAATTGAAGCTCTTACAGTTCAGGTGCTCCTCCTTATATGGCCAAAGCTCCAATTCAGCAGTGGCAAAAATAACTAATCTTTCTAATGAATCTAGATATCATTGAAGGAAAATGAAACAAGTATTGAGATACCAGATGACACCAATGCTGGAAACTAAACAATGAAGCTAAATCGAGTCCACCACTGGTCCTATGAATTAAAAAAACCAACCAATAACAAGTCAACTGTCAATAAGAATTAAATATGAAATTTAATATCTAAATTTTAAGAACACAGACACAACAAGGGAATGAAGATGAGAAAGTAATAATAACAAGCAACAATTACAAACTTTTGAACAAATTTCTAATTTTTATGTTCATAAATTATGCTTTTAACATTTACAATGTAGAACTACAAGGTTTCAGAATGGTAAAGCACCTTCTAAAACACAAGTAATATATAAAGCAGACCAAGTTAGATTCATCCTGGTCGGTTTTAATTAATTAAAGCACTTCATTTGCTGTCATTAATTTATAAGTTGAAAATTGACCATTAACAATGGTGGAAAACAAAACTATGGCAATATGAAAAATGAAATGAAAAAATTGAAAGATGTATGATAATATGAAAAAATGAGATGAAAATGAAAGCCCTACCCATGCATTTGGATGACATAATTGAGAAGTTAGAAATTCCTCAAAAGCAGAGCCAAAAATGGAACGAAATACAAACTATTTCAGTCTTTTAAGTCCTCCATCCCCTTCTTCACCATCATGGCTAAAGCTTCTTTTGTTCCCAGCAACTCTCTTTTCAGTATCATCTGTATCACTCTCTTTATCCACGTAAAATACATGAACACCACATCTCTCCACCTCCATAAACCCTCCTTCTGCGGCGTTTAAATCCAAATGTCCGATGTAGAAATTGAATGATGCCTCCTCATAATTCTTGTCTTCTATAACCATGTCGGTGCTAGATAGAATAAACACGTGATTACCCATGTACGTATCTAGCTCAAAAAGACTGCCGAAAGATATCTTACTTATGAAATTTTCACAGCCACCTCCACCATTGCCACCACCGGCGGCTGTAAGTTGGTACTTACAATTAAATAGAGGATGTAGAAAATAATGGCGGTGAGCGACATTAGCTACAAGGCAGATAGCAAAAACCAAAAATCTGCTCCCACTACCCCCATTTGGGGCTATCTTCAAACTTAAGGAAGAATTCAAGCTCCGATACTTGAAATTATTTGCTAAAATTTCGTTTCCTGGGAAACAGCAAATCAAACTTTGAGGGTAATCACGAAAGTTTTTCCTACCATATGTCGCTGCCCATTCCTTAGATAGGGATCCAATTTTGAGCATGGCATTTGCCTCAATGTTTTTAGTTGACTCTTGATTCAAGTTTAAGCAATTACGGAATTGCATCAAAAATTTAGGATTTCTGCAAAACTCATTATCTAAAGAACCAAACTGATTTAAATTTTGATCTGAAAAGGATACTTTTTCTAACGATTTGCAGTCATTTACACTCAAGACTTCCAGATATGGTGGAAGCTCTGAGAGTAATTAGACCATTGGGCAACCACTAAGATGCAGATAACGAAGAGATTCCAACTTGATCGACACATTTTTTACCGCTGAGCCACTCATATTTAAGTGCTGAAGATTACATAGAGAGTCGAAAGGCAGTTCTGTAATTGGGCAACCACTAAGATCCAATTTACGAAGGAGTTCCAACTTGATCGATACTTTTTTTACCTGTGAGTTCCCCAACAGTAAAGATTCAAGTTTGTGGAGATTCTTAATTGAATCAGGCACTTCTTCTATTCCCGTTTCTGATAAATTTAAAGAACGAAAATGACTTGGGACTTGAGGAAACTTCTTGAGACTAGAACATCCATAAAGTAGAAGCTTAGCAAGAGATGCCAAATGATTGAGGCAAGGAAGTGCAACTAAACTTTCACAGTTAGAGCAATCAAGCACTCTTAGATTAATGGCTCTTGAAAGATTAGGTATCTTCCTTAAATTCATGCACTCCTCAAAGTAAATTCCCTTAAATTAACAAGGCCCTATATAGAAAAAATAATTGTATTACTTTTAAGCATCAACTATTTATGTTAGGCAGTAAAAAATGAAAAGAAAATAAATAATTATAATACTATAAAAAAATAAAAATTTATATTTGACGTATCGGGCGTGAAAATTCGTCCACGATTAATAAATCAAAGATGTCATTTATCTAAATAAAATAAAATCTTTTATATTTATTTTTTAAAAATTTTAAATTTGATACATCAAATTATAAATTATAAATCTTTTTTTTTTAAAATAAATATGAAAACACATACTATATGATCATCTTCATTCCAAAGTTCAACCAAACTTTGGCAGCCAGAGAAATTAAGGATTTCAAGGTTGATGGCTCTTGAAAGATTATGTATGTTCCTTAAATTCACGCACCCATCAAAGTCAATTTCCCATAAATTAACAAGACCCTGTATAGAAAAAATAATTATATTACTTTTAAGCATCAACTATTTATGTTAGGCAGTAAAAGATGAAAAGAAAATAAATAATTATAATACTATAAAAAAATAAAAATTTATATTTGACATATCGGCCGTGAAAATTCATCCACAATTAATAAATCAAATGATGTCATTTATCTAAATAAAATAAAATCTTTTATATTTATTTTTTAAAAACTTTAAATAAAATGTTGTCATATAAATATTTGATACATCAAATTATAAATCATTTTTTTTTCGAAATAAATATGAAAACACATACCATATGATCATCTTCATTCCAAAGTTCAACCAAACTTTGGCAACCAGATAAATTAAGGATTTCAAGGTTGATGGCTCTTGAAAGGTTAGGTATCTTCCCTAAATTCACGCACCCCTCAAAGTGAATTTCCCTTAAATTAACAAGGCCTTGTATAGAAAAAATAATTGTATTACTTTTAACCATCAACTATTTATTTTAGGCAGTAAAAAATAAAAATAAAATAAATAATTATAATACTATAAAAAAATAAAAATTTATATTTGACATATCAAGCGTGAAAATTCATCTACAATTAATAAATCAAATGATGTCATTTATCTAAATAAAATAAAATCTTTTATATTTATTTTTTAAAAACTTTAAATAAAATGTTATCATATAAATATTTGATACATCAAATTATAAATCATTTTTTTCGAAATAAATATGAAAACACATACCATATGATCATCTTCATTCCAAAGTTCAACCAAACTTTGGCAGCCAGAGAAATTAAGGATTTCAAGGTTGATGGCTCTTGAAAGGTTAGGTATCTTCCTTAAATTCATGCACCCCTCAAAGTGAATTTCCATTAAATTAACAAGGCCCTGTATAGAAAAAATAATTGTATTACTTTTAAGCATAAACTATTTATGTTAGGCAGTAAAAAATGAAAAGAAAATAAATAATTATAATACTATAAAAAATAAAAATTTATATTTGACATATCGGGGGTGAAAATTCACCCACAATTAATAAATCAAACGATGTCATTTATCTAAATAAAATAAAATCTTTTATATTTAATTTTTAAAAACTTTAAATAAAATGTTATCATATAAATATTTGATACATCAAATTATAAATCATTTTTTTCGAAATAAATATGAAAACACATACCATATGATCATCTTCATTCCAAAGTTCAACTAAACTTTCGCAGTTAGAGCAATCAAGGATTTCAAGCTTGATGGCTCTTGAAAGATTAAGTATCTTCCTTAAATTCACACACCCCTCAAAGTAAATTTTCCTTAAATTAACAAAGCCCTGTATAGAAAAAATAATTGTATTACTTTTAAGCATCAACTATTTATTTTAGGCAGTAAAAAATGAAAAGAAAATAAATAATTATAATAGAATAAAAAATAAAAATTTATATTTGACGTATCGGGCGTGAAAATTCATCCACAATTAATAAATCAAACGATGTCATTTATCTAAATAAAATAAAATCTTTTATATTTATTTTTTAAAAACTTTAAATAAAATGTTATCATATAAATATTTGATACTTCAAATTATAAATCATTTTTTTCGAAATAAATATGAAAACACATACCATATGATCATCTTCATTCCAAAGTTCAACTAAACTTTTGCAGTTAGAGCAATCAAGGATTTTAAGCTTGATGGCTCTTGAAAGATTAGGTATCTTCCTTAAATTCACGCACCCCTCAAAGTCAATTTCCCTTAAATTAACAAGGCCCTGTATAGAAAAAATAATTGTATTACTTTTAAGCATCAACTATTTATGTTAGGCGGTAAAAA
This sequence comes from Gossypium hirsutum, assembly GCF_007990345.1. Lineage (NCBI taxonomy): Eukaryota > Viridiplantae > Streptophyta > Magnoliopsida > Malvales > Malvaceae > Gossypium > Gossypium hirsutum. The sequence goes on along the minus strand of NC_053433.1, from coordinate 116,246,104 downwards.
ATGAAAAGAAAATAAATAATTATAATAGAATAAAAAATAAAAATTTATACTTGACGTATCGGACGTGAAAATTCATCCACAATTAATAAATCAAACGATGTCATTTATCTAAATAAAATAAAATCTTTTATATTTATTTTTTCAAAACTTTAAATAAAATGTTATCATATAAATATTTGATACATCAAATTATAAATTATAAATCATTTTTTAAAAATAAATATAAAAATACATACCATATGATCATCTTCATTCCAAAGTTCAACCAAACTTCGGCAGTTAAAGAAAATAAGGAATTCAAGGTTGATGGCTCTTGAAAGGTTAGGTATCTTTCTTAAATTCACGCACCCCTCAAAGTGAATTTCCCTTATATTAACAAGGCCCTATATAGAAAAATAATTGTATTACTTTTAAAAAATAAAAAGAAAATAAATAATTATAATAGAATAAAAAATAAAAATTTATATTTGACGTGTCAGGCGTGAAAATTCATCCACAATTAATAAATCAAACGATATCATTTATCTAAATAAAATAAAATCTTTTATATTTATTTTTTAAAAACTTTAAATAAAATGTTATCATATAAATATTTGATACATCAAATTATAAATTAAAAATATTTTTTTCGAAATAAATATGAAAACACATACCATATGATCATCTTCATTCCAAAGTTCAACTAAACTTTGGCAGCCAGAGCAATCAAGGATTTCAAGCTTGATGGCTCTTGAAAGATTAGGTATCTTCCTTAAATTCACGCACCCCTCAAAGTAAATTTTTCTTAAATTAACAAGGCACTGTATAGAAAAAATAATTGTATTACTTTTAAGCATCAACTATTTATGTTAGGCAGTAAAAGTTGAAAAGAAAATAAATAATTATAATACTATAAAAATAAAAATTTATATTTGACATATCGGGGTGAAAATTCACCCACAATTAATAAATCAAACGATGTCATTTATCTAAATAAAATAAAATCTTTTATATTTATTTTTTAAAAACTTTAAATAAAATGTTATCATATAAATATTTGATACATCAAATTATAAATCATTTTTTTCGAAATAAATATGAAAACACATACCATATGATCATCTTCATTCCAAAGTTCAACTAAACTTTCGCAGTTAGAGCAATCAAGGATTTCAAGCTTGATGGCTCTTGAAAGATTAGGTATCTTCCTTAAATTCACGCACCCCTTAAAGTAAATTTTCCTTAAATTAACAAGGCCTTGTATAGAAAAAATAAGTGTATTACTTTAAGCATCAACTATTTATGTTAGGCAGTAAAAAATGAAAAGAAAATAAATAATTATAATAGAATAAAAAATAAAAAATTTATATTTGACATATCGGGCGTGAAAATTCATCCACAATTAATAAATCAAACAATTTTATTTATCTAAATAAAATAAAATATTTTATATTTATTTTTTAAAAACTTTAAATAAAATGTAATCATATAAATATTTGATACATCAAATTATAAATCATTTTTTTCGAAATAAATATGAAAACACATTCCATATGATCACCTTCATTCCAAAGTTCAACTAAACTTTTACATTGAGAGCAATCAAGGATTTCAAGGTTGATGGCTCTTGAAAAATTACGTATCTTCATTAAAATCAAGCACTTATCAGAATAAATTGCGGTTAAATTAACAGGGCCCTGTATAGAAAAAATAATTGTATTACTTTTAAGCATCAACTATTTATGTTAGGCAATAACAAATGAAAAGAAAATAAATAATTATAATATTATAAAAAAATAAAAATTTATATTTGACTATCGGGCATGAAAATTCACCCACAATTAATAAATTATACGATGTCATTTGTCTAAATAAAATAAAATCTTTTATATTTATTTTTTAAAAACTTTAAATAAAATGTTATCATATGAATATTTAATACATCAAATTATAAATCATTGTTTTCAAAAAAAAAATTGAAAACATATACCATATGATCATCTTCATTTCAAAGTTCAATTAAACTTTTGCAGTTAGTGCAATCAAGGATTTCAAAGTTGATGTCTCTTGATAGATTATGAATCTTTTTTAAATTCACGCACCCATCAAGTTGAATTGCGGTTAAATTAACAAGGTCCTATATAGAAAAAATATTTTTGTTACTTTTAAGTATCAACTACTTACTTTAAATAGTAACAAATGAAAAAGGAAATAAATAATTATAATACTAAGAAAAATAAAAATTCATATTTGATGTATTAGGTGTGAAAATTAACCCACAATTAATACATCAAACCATGCCACTAATTTATATAAAATAAAATCTTTCATATTTATTTTTTAAAAACTTTAAATAAGATGTCATCATATGATTATTTGATACGCTAAATTATAATTTTTTTTTCTTAAAGAATTCTTAAATGAAAAAAAGTATGAAAGCACACATACGGTATGACCATCTTCAATCCAAAATTCAACCAAACTTTCACATCCACTGCAATAAAGGAGTTCAAGGTTGATGGCTTTAGAAAGATTAGGCAGCTTCCTTAAATTTTTGCAATTTGAAACGTCAATTTCCCTTAAATTAGCAAGGTTCTGTGCAAAAGAAAAATATATAAAAATAATTATATCACTTTGAAGTATTATCTACTTACTTTAGGCAATATAAAATAAAAAGAAAATAATTAACAAGATCTTGCACATGATGAGAACAAAAGTAATTTCATTACTTTAGAGCATCATTTACTTAGTTTAAGACTATCAAAATAAAAATTTATATTTGATGTTTTGGCTGTATTAATACACCCACCATGAAGATGAAATGACGTTGCTTCTTTTAAAAATAGAATAATATATATATATAATTTTAATAAAAATATATTATCATATAATTAAATGCTATATCAATTATAAATTCTTTTTCTTAAAAAAAATTCCCAAATGAAGAAAGTATAAAAATATATATACCCGATGTCCATCCCAAAGTTGTTCCATGTCTCCATATGGTAATCTCAATACCACAAGGTTTTTTGGATTAAAACTTGATGGTAAAGATTTACAGGGGTAACCGTCCCATCGAAGATACTTTAGCTCATCAGGAAGAGATACAATATTAACGTGATTTGTATATAGTTTTCTATCATTTACCCACCAGAAAATATTAAGAGAATAGAAGATGATATATTTAAGATTAGTCATGTTTTCAAAAACAAAAGGGCATAATAGTAGTTTATCCATATGTGACATGTTTAACTTCATTCCTTGAATTCGATCTGTCCCCTGATAACAAAAATCAATTTATCAAATATGAGCATGGAGAAATTTATGGATATTCCATTCTAAAAGTTTTTTTTTTCAAATCAACGCATAAATATTTAACTAAGCCATAAACCTTGACCAGATTTTACATTATACTTAAGCCAAAAGACAATAAATATTTTATTTTTTAAAATACTATTAAAAGAGATAATATTTGATACAATATCTGTTGTTCCAATAGGGTCGGAAGCGTGTAAATTATTGTACTAAAAAATCACACAAAGTTCAATTCCCAGGGAAGAGAGGTGGATCACATGGATCTCTTAAATACCAAGTCTTTCCTTAGTCAGAATATCCCTTCTATAGTAATTTAATAGCACAATTAAATACTACTATTATACCCTCAAATATTGAAAGAAAAATAGGACAAGAAAGAACACAAGAGTTTTAACGAGGTTCGGTAAATTATACCTACGTCCTCGGGCACTAACACCAGATGATAACTTTACTATCTTCAAAATATTACAAACAAATAGAATTCCTTAAGAATTCTCAAATGGGAGAAGAAAGAAAACTAAGAGAGAAAGATTGGTTGGGATGGTATAAATGAGAAATGGTTAGGCCTATTTATAGTTGAGGTTCAGGGACTAACTTGCAAATGGCCTAAAAAATTAGGGACCAAAATTGCAATTATCCCATTCAACTTTAAACAACTTGCCTACCATTTTTTTCTTTCGGTGCCACTTCCACCTCCCATTTTTTTGACTTTTCAACACCCCTTTTAATTTGACTTTTCAACAATCTCCACCTTGAAGATTTGATTAGGATAATCACATCTTCACACACTTCCTTCAACTCCCCAAATTCGATAAAGTTATCTTTTGTAGTGCCTCCAAATGCGCTCTCGAGCGCCATACACTTGAAGGTGCTCAAATTCTCAGGATGTTAATCAAGTTCAAACAATGATTAAACTTGATTGTTGTTACCACCTTGGTCATCATATCTGCGGGATTATCTGCTGTCGGAATCTTCTGAAGTAGAATTTTTCCTTTTTCAAAGACTTCCCGCACAAAGTGATATCTTACGTCGATATGCTTGGTTCTTGAATGATAGACTTGATTTTTCGCTAAATGAATAGCTCTCTGACTGTCACAATATAAACTTATGTGACTTTGAACAACTCCTAAGTCTTTCAACAATCCATTAAGCCAAATAGCCTCCTTAACAGCTTCTGTAACTGCCATATATTCTGCCTCTGTAGTAGACACAGCTACTGTAGACTGTAAGGTAGACTTCCAACTCACTGGGGCTTTCGCAAGAGTAAACAGATACCCCGTAGTTGAACGACGTTTATCTAAATCACCAGCAAAGTCGGAATCAACATATCCAACTACAAACTGACCAAATGCTTCATCCTGTTCAAAAATTAAACCAACATCTACGGTTTTTTGAAGATACCGTAGAATCCATTTCACAGCTTGCCGATGTCCTTTTCCAGGATCATGCATATACCTGCTCACAACTCCAACAACTTGTGAAATGTCAGGCCGCGTACACACCATCGCATACATCAAACTCCCAACTGCATTAGCATATGGGACTTTTGCCATATATTCTCTTTCTTCTTCAGTTTTCGGAGATAATTGAGCACTAAGTTTCAAATGAGAAGCAAGTGGGGTACTTACATGTTTTGTGTTTTCATTTACACCAAAACATTATAATACCTTTTTCAGATATTGCTTCTGATTCAAACAAAGCTTGCCTCTCTGTTTATCTCTACTTATCTCCATGCCGAGAATCTTCTTGGCCTCACCTAGATCTTTCATCTCGAACTCTTGATTCAACTGAGCCTTCAGCTTATCTATCTCTTTTTGGCTCTTCGAAGCGATTAACATATCATCAACATACAAGAGTGGATAAATGAAAGATCCGTCATGCAGCTTCTGCAAATACACACAATTGTCATATTTGCTTCTTGTGTACTTCTGCCTTCTCATAAAGCTATCAAATCGCTTGTACCACTGCCTCGGGGATTGCTTCAATCCATATAGCGATTTGTTCAGCTTACAAACCCAATTTCTACCACCAGCATCTGTGTATCCTTCGGGCTGAGTCATATAGATCTCCTCTTCTAACTCACCATGCAAGAAAGCCGTCTTAACATCAAGTTGAGCTAGTTCCAAATTCAACTGTGCTACCAAGGCCAACAAAATTCTAATGGAGGAATGCTTCACAACAGGGGAAAATACATCATTGTAGTCAATTCCCTCCTTCTGAGCGTAGCCTTTAGCTACCAATCTTGCCTTGTAGCGAATATCCTTCTTGCTAGGAGATCCATCTTTCTTTGCGAATACCCACTTGCATCCGATTGTCCTTTTACCTTTTGGTAATTGCGCCAACTCCCAAGTATTGTTCTTCAGGAGAGACTGCATTTCTTCATCCATGGCGCTTTTCCATTTATCACTTTCTAAGCTTTGCATTGCTTCTTGATAAGTGATAGGAATATCATCAACAACGGGAAGAGCGTAGGCCACCATATCAGTAAATCGAGCAGGTTTACGAATTTCTCTCCGTGGCCTTGCAACTGCAACTGGTTCTGGTGTACTTAGTGGTTCTTGGGTCAGAACCTCTTCAACCTCTAATTCCTCCATTGTGGCTGGAGAATTAGACTTATTAACTGGGCAAATCCCCATCTGCTCAAACTCCACCTGTTTTGGAGTACACTCCACCTGCTGTGGAGTATTGCTCGTCTGAATATCTTTATCTGCTACCTTTTTCAATGTGGCAGATTCATCAAAGGTAACATCTCTGCTACAGATCATTTCTTTGTGCTTAAGCACCAAAGACGAAATCCCTTCACTCCAGAAGTGATTCCTATAAAGAGAGCTTTCTTTGCCCTCGGATCTAACTTTGACTCCTTCACATGGTAATATGCAGTGGATCCAAACACATGTAAGGAATCATAATCTGTAGCCGGTTTTCCAGACCATACCTCCATAGGAGTTTTTCTTTCTAATGCAGATGATGGCAAACGATTAACAAGATGGCCAGCGTATGTCACAGCCTTAGCCCAAAATTGCTTGCCCAATCCAACATTGGACAACATACATCGAACTTTCTCCAGCAATGTTCGATTCATACGCTCTGACAATCCATTCTGCTGTAGTGTATCCCTAACTGTGAAGTGTCGAACAATACCATACTCTTGGCACACATCGAAGAACGGATCACTTTTATATTCCCCTCCATTGTCCGTCCTAAGCCGCTTGATTTTCTTGCCAGTCTGGTTTTCGATCATAGTTTTCCATTTAAGAAAAACTCTAAGCATTTCATCCTTAGTTCTCATGGTATACACCCAAACTCTTCTGGAAAAGTCATCAACAAAAGTAACAAAGTAGTGTTTTCCTCCCAATGAAGGTGTCTTGGAAGGCCCCCACACATCTGAGTGAACATATTCCAAAATACCTTTTGTATTATGGATAGCAGTACCGAATTTCACTCTCTTTTGCTTTCCCAGAACACAATGCTCGCAAAATTTTAATTTGCAAGCCTTTGCACCTTTCAACAATCCTTGCTTTGCCAGAATTTGCAAGGATTTTTCGCTGGCATGTCCCAACTTCATATGCCACAACTACATTGAGTCCAATTCTTTATTACCAGAAGCTGTAGCGACTGCTCCAATAACTGTACTACCTTGGTAGTAATACAAGTTATTTTTCCTGATGCCCTTCAATATCACAAGTGCGCCAGATGTCACTTTCAAAATCCCATCTCTCATAGTAACAACTAAACCATTGGATTCCAAGGCTCCCAATGAGATGAGATTTTTCTTCAAACTGGGCACGTACTGAACATCAGTCAGAATTCTGGTTGATCCATCTTGATTCTTTAATTGGATTGAACCTATCCCAACAGTTTTACAGGCATTGTCATTGCCCATATAAACAACTCCTCCATTTAGTTCTACTAAATCAGAGAACCACTCCCGGTTAGGGGACATATGATAGGTACAACCCGAATCCAATATCCACTCATCTGAATGGAACGACGATGATGATGCAACCAGTGATAGTTCAGAGTCACTAGTATCATGCTTTGCAACACAAGCATCTACAGCAGCTTTTCCCTTATTCTTCAGCTTTGGACAATTTTTCTTCCAGTGGCCTTTCTCATGACAAAAGGCACATTCATCTTTCCCGAGTCTGGACTTTGACTTTGATCTCCCCTTCTGAGTTTTCTTCCGAGTGTATGAACGACCTCGGACTATTAAAGCTTCTGTATCTCTGATTGAGTTTTTCTGTATCTCTGAGTTTTGGCCGCACAGACTTCGCTCAGAGATATATCACTCCTGCCATGAAGTAGGGTAGTTTCTAGGAACTCAAACTCCTCATGAAGTGACCCCAACAGCATCAAAGCCAAATCTTCATCTTTGAATGTCTCATCCATATTTAGCAAATCAGTGACTAACTGATTAAATTTGGTGATGTGATCATTCATTGTGGTACTTGGGACGTAAGTGAAGCGAAACAGTCTTTTCTTCAAGTGGAGCTTATTTTGACTGTTTTTCTTCAAAAAATTTTCTTCAAGTGCCACCCACAACTTATTTGCAGAAGTCTCCTTTGTAAAAGCATACCTCTGCTCTCGAGAAAGGCATGATCGAATTGTGCCACATGCCAATCGATTGATCGCCTTCCAATCTTTCTCATGTACATCATCTAGTTTCTCTTCATTAATGGCAATGTCTAGACCCTGCTGAAAAAGGGCATCTAGAACCTCACTTTGCCACATACCAAAATGGCCCATGCCATCAAAAATCTCCACGGCCAGTCTTGCATTTGCAATTGTCGGTCTTGTCCACATGGATGATGTTGAAGCTCCTACACCGACTGTTTTCTCCATAATCTTTCAATATACCTAAGGAAATCTTTTCTGATGTGGAAGATCAGTTCAAACTGCAACCACAGAGCATACTACGATTAACCTTCGGCTCTTGATACCACTTGTTGTTCCAATAGGGTCGGAAGCGTGTAAATTATTGTACTAAAAAATCACACAAAGTTCAATTCCCAGGGAAGAGAGGTGGATCATATAGATCTCTTAAATACCAAGTCTTTCCTTAGTCAGAATATCCCTTCTATAGTAATTTAATAGCACAATTAAATACTACTATTATACCCTCAAATATTGAAAGAAAAATAGGACATGAAAGAACACAAGAGTTTTAACGAGGTTCGGTAAATTATACCTATGTCCTCGGGCACTAACACCAGATGATAACTTTACTATCTTCAAAATATTACAAACAAATAGAATTCCTTAAGAATTCTCAAATGGGAGAAGAAAGAAAACTAAGAGAGAAAGATTGGTTGGAATGGTGTAAATGAGAAATGGTTAGGCCTATTTATAGTTGAGGTTCAAGGACTAACTTGCAAATGGCCTAAAAAATTAGGGACCAAAATTGCAATTATCCCATTCAACTTTAAACAACTTGCCTACCATTTTTTTCTTTCGGTGCCACTTGCACCTCCCATTTTTTTGACTTTTCAACACCCCTTTTAATTTGACTTTTCAACAATATCAAATGTATAGATTTATATAGTGATGTTGAACCACATGATAGTATCTCATTAAAGCATATTAAAAGAAATAAAAGAATATATGAATACAAGTAATGCTTACTTGATTATATTTGAGCACTTGTTTAATGTGTTCATGACTCCATAGCCTCCTGCACTTTCCAGGGGCTTTAGATTTTTGGCGAATAATATCTTTTCCCAACTCTTCAAGCATATCATGCATAGATATTATATCTTCAGATGAGATATTAATTAGGCACTTGCTGACCAATTTGCTTATTCCATCATCTACACCCCGATAACAACTTAGAACATGTTTTATTCTTTTTATGGGTTCCCCTTTAAAGAAGCATGCAATGTCAAGAAATATATTCTTCTCTACCATACCTAGCCCATCATAACTACTTTTCAAAACCACAAAAATTTCGGGGTGGAAATATTCCCCTAGCTTCTCCATCTCACTTTCCCAATCATTTATAGTCCTTCCATATAAATTACAACCCAAAACTCTAAGAGCAAGTGGACTGCCTTGGGCGTACTCCACAAACTTGCATGATAGATCTTGAAAATCAACTTCAGGATTCAACTGCTTAAATGCAAAGGTAGAAAAAAGTTGAAGAGAATCATTCTCATTTAATGCTTTCACCTCATGTATTGTGTCAGCTCATCCACTCTTAAGCACTTGTTTCTCTCTAGATGTTATAATGATTTTACTTCCAGAGCCCAAACGTTTAACACCCATACAATCTATTTGGTTTGGGTCACTAATATCATCAAGGACAACAAGTACTTTCTTATTGTTGAGCCTCTCTTGAATTGAAGTGGATCCTACAGTGGGGGTGTCTATATCAACACCTGACTTCAATAATTTCGAAAGAAGTTCATTTCGTAAAGATATCTTCCCCTGTTTTTCTATTTCCTATCTAACATTTTGGAGAAAGCAACAACTTTCAAACTCTAAAGAGATTTTTTTATACACAGCCTCAGCAAGGGTTGCTTTGCCTTGACCACCCATTCCCCAAAGTCCTATTACACGACTGTCTTTTTGCTTAATCAGCTTCAAAATCGTCCTTTTCTGATCATCTATTCCAACCAATTCTTCAGAAGCACTTCCAGACTTAATATTCGACAACTTTTTTATAACATATTCAACAACATCTTTAATGTACTGGGTTTCAGGTCTAGAAAAAAAATATAAACCAGTAAATATGAAATGTAAAACAAATATAAGTTGAATATAACAAGATGAGAAAAATATAGTTACTTGTCAAATTTGCCTCCTTCTATATGCCACCCTTTTAATTCATCGACCTCTGCAAAAGCAGTTTTCCATTGTTGTACTCTATCAGCTGGTTGCTCTGATTCATGCTCTTCGAAGGATGCCTTAAAATGCCCACCAATATTTCGCACATCGGAAGGATCAACATGGTAAAAGACGAGAAGAACAATATGTTTGTCAGTGGGATTGTGCTTGCGATCCATGATGTCAGAAAGTTCACCTAAGCATGATTTTGAAGAAGCATAGGCTTTAGATAAAACACGAGGATTGAGAGATTTGAGGCCGAAATTGCTCGAGAATATGTTGGTGGAAGTTTCTCTCCTTTTTTCAGTGTTTCGTTATTGGGGAAGACATCAATTCCTACTTTTTCCAAAGCATTGACTAGGTGATTGGAGAAGTTGAGGCGTGTGTCTTCACCTAAGCTTAAGAAAACTTGATGCTTCATCAACTTTTGCATAACATACGCAACAATATCCTTGATGTACTGGGTTTCAGGTCTAGCAAATAATAGAAGAAGTATATATATTGAATCCAAAACAAAGATAAGTCAAATATAAGGAGATGAGACAAATATAGTTACCTATCCGAGATGCTTCCATCTATATGCCACCCTTGTAATTTACCAACTTCAGCAAAAGCAGTTTTCCATTGTTTCACTTCATCAACTGACCTCATTGTTTCATGCTCATCAAATGATTTCTTAAAACTCCCATCAATATTTGTTGAAACAAAGACAGCAGCAAATCAAACAAATGAAAACACCAAGAGGATAAGCTCTCGAACAGCAAGCAGAAAAGAAAAGAAAACAGAACAGAAAACTCAAAAGCAAAAATGTAACTGAAATGGAATACTACTGCTTTTCATTTCATTTGAAAATATATGAGCTACAAAATTAGAATGTCAGTTACCTAAACTTGTAACTGCTCCCACCTATTTTGGCAAGTTGCCAACTAAAGTAACACAAAAGAAAGCTGAACAATTTTTAGCCATTACATCCATCAATTCAAATCTTAACAACTCTAAAAGTCTAATTACATTTAGCTTGGATGGCATTACAAAATGAACAAAAAGTAAACAAAATAATTAAGCTACTTCTGGTCCTGCTTGAATGCTGGTCTGCTGCAGCTGCTGGTCTGCATCATGGCCTTCTGTTGCATTGCAGTCCATGCTCAACACTCCTCCTTGGACTGTAGGCAACAAACACCAACCAAATCTCTAAGAAATTCAAACCTCATAGTACCAAAAGGCTTTGTTAGAATGTCAGCCAATTGATCTTGTGAACTACAATATGCAAGATTCACATCCTTTGATTGTACTGCCTCTCGAACAAAATAAAATTTGAGCTTAAAGTGCTTCGTTTTGCCATGAAAAACAGCATTCTTAGAGATAGCTATTGCTGATTGATTATCAACCATAATCTCAGTAGGCTCAAATTGTTCCTCATTCAAATCACACAACAATTTTCTAAGCCAAATAGCTTGGCTTACTGCTCCAGCTGCTGCTATGTACTCTGCCTCAGCAGTTGATTGAGCAACTGTTTGTTACTTTTTAGAGCTCCAACAGAAAGCTCCTGAACCAAGAGAAAAGAGGTACCCTGAGGCACTCCTCATATCATCAATCGAACCTCCCCATTCACTGTCTGAGTAGCCAGATAACTTCAGCTGACCTCCTGTCTTGAACATCACTCCAAACTTCAAGGATCCTTTCACATACCTGAGGATTCTCTTTGCAGCCTTTAAATGTGATGTATTGCAGCTATGCATAAAACGAGATAGCAAACTGACCGAATGCATAAGGTCAGGTCTAGTTGCTGTCAAGTATAGCAAACATCCAATTAGACTTCTATACTCTCTTTCATCCACCTTTTTTCATCTCCATAGCTGCTCAACTTCTGTCCCATGACTAGAGGTGTACTCACTGGCTTGCAATTTTCCATATGAAACTTAGTGAGAACTTTCAAGGCAAATGCATGCTGGCTGATAAAAATGCCTTGATCAACTGGTCTACTTCCATACCAAGGAAGTAAGTCATGATTCCCAAGTCTGTCATGTCAAACATGTCTTGCATATTCTTCTTGAACTCCTGAATCAAATCGACCCTGCTTCCAGTCACTAATAGATCATCCACATATATTGAGACAATCAGCAAAGTCTCATCTTTAGACTTCTTTATAAACAAAGTTGGCTCACTCAAACTTTTCTCGAAATTGAGCCTAGACAGGTAAGCATCTATCCTGTCATACCAGGCTCGAGGAGCCTGTTTTAGTCCATAGAGTGCCTTCTTCAGCTTGTAAACCTTGTCCTCCTTTCCTTGGACTTTAAATCCATCAGGCTGTTCAACATAAATTTCCTCTTTAAGGAAGCCATTCAGGAAAGCTGACTTGACATCAAGCTGATGGACCTTCCACTGTTTCTGTGCAACGAAAGCAAATAGAAGCTTTATAGTATCCAGCCTTGCCATTGGTGCAAATGTCTCCTCAAAATCAATGCCAAACTGTTGATTGTACCCTTTCACCACAAGCCTTGCCTTGTGCTTGTTCAGAGAGCCATCTGCATTGAATTTGGTCCTGAAAACCCACTTGACACCTATGACCTTCTTCTGATCAGGTCTGTCTACTAGATCCCAAGTGTCATTCTTATGGATCATGTCGATTTCAGCCTCCATAGCCTTCTTCCAGCTCTTGCTTCTTACAGCTTCTTCATAGCTTGAAGGCTCAACAATGGCCACATTGCATCTTTGGTAGATATCAGCAATAGACCTGGTCCCTCTCACAGGAGCATCATCTACATTGGCATTACTGACTTCATTTTCTGCCAATTCCAGATTGCTGTCAATCTGCTCTTCTTCAAACTGACTTGTGTTAGAGCCATCTAGACTCCAAAACCTTCCTTCATCGAATTTGACATCCCTGCTTACCAAAATCTTCTTGGTTGAAGGATCAAATACTCTGTAGCCCTTCTTGCAGCTACTGTAGCCAACAAATATACCAGGAACTGACCTCTTCTCGAGCTTGGTTCTTCTTTCTGCAGGGACAAGTACAAAACACTTGCAACCAAACACTTTTAAATGGGAAACAGTTGGTTTAAGATCATACCATGCTTCAAAAGGAGTTTTATCATTCACAGCATGTGTTGGCAGCCTATTGAGCAGGTACACTGAGGTGTTGACACCTTCAGCCCAAAAAATGCTTGGAAGCTTGCTTTGAAACAACATACACCTGGTCATGTTCATCACTGTTTTGTTCTTCCTCTCACACACTCCATTTTGCTGAGGAGTGTACATTGTGGTTAACTGATGATGAATCCCAGCCTGCTCACATAGCTTCTGAAATCTTTCAGACAAGTATTCAGAACCATTGTCTGTCCTCAATGCCTTAATCCTGCAGCCTGTTTGATTTTCTGCCAATGTCTTGAACTTTCCAAAAACTCCAAACACTTCTGACTTCTGTTTCATGAAATAAACCCAGCAAAATCTGGTCAGATCATCAATAAACAGTATAAAATACTTACTGCCATTCAGTGAAGGGGTCTTCATTGGTCCACAGACATCTGAGTGCACCAACTCAAGTCTTTCTCGAGCCTTCCATGCTTGGTTAGCTGAAAAGGGCAACCTGGCTTGTTTGCCAAGCTGACACACCTCACAAACACCTTCACTTGCACTAACCTTCACCATGTCCTCTGTCATGTTCATTTTGTGCAGCAAATCAAGTGATTTGAGGTTAACATGGCCAAACCTCTTGTGCCAAAGATCAGTATTGTCAACTGAGCTTGTATATGCACTTTTCTCAAGCTGACTCACATCCAGCATAAAACATTTGTCTCCCATAGGTGCTGAGACAATCTCCCTACCATGAGCATCACTTATAACACAAGAATCATTCTTGAAAACTAGTGAAAAGCCTTTCTTGACTAGCTGGCCTACACTGAGAAAATTTTGGTCTATTTCTGGCACATAGAGCACATCAGAAATGATTTTGTTACCTGAACCAGTGTGAATCACCACATCACCTCTACCTTTTGCTTCAATCAAGTTGCCATTGCCTATCCTGACCTTCGAGACATAGCTCCTGTCAAGGTTCTAGAAAAGGCTCTCATCTACAGCCATGTGGTGTGAGCAGCCACTATCCACAAGCCAACTGATCTTGCTGTTAGCTGCAAAACATGAAGCTGTAAATACATGCTCCTCCTGAGCTTGGACATCCTCGGCAGACTTGGCTTGTACTGGTTGTGCTTGTGCCTTCTCATGACTTCTACAGATTTTCTCATGATGACCATACTTCTTACAGCTTTTGCACTGTATATCTGGTCTGGTCCAGCAAAATTTTTCTAGGTGATTGGTCTTCTTGCAGTGAATGCATGGTGGAAACCTCCTTCTACTGCCATCTTTCTTTGATCTTTCACTCTTTTCAAACCAAGGCTTCTTGGCTTTCTGGCTTGAGCTGGAGCCTTCTCTGACCTTTGCTTGAAAAGCACCTTCAAGACTCTCCTCCTACCTACTTGATCTTCTCTGCTCAAGTGCATAGAGTGAGTTAATCAACTCAGACAAAGAAATGGTTGTGAGATCTCTCGAGTCCTCCAATGAGGAGATTTTTGACTCAAACCTTTCAGGTAAGGTGGTAATAACCTTCTCAACAACCCTACTATCACTGAAATCTTCTCCAAGGAGTCTAATATTATTGACAGTAGCCATAATCCTGTCAGAATATTGCTTGATAGTTTCTGACTCCTTCATCTTCAAATTTTCAAACTCCCTTCTAAGGTTGATGACTTGTTGCTGCCTGGTCTTGTCTGATCCCATAAATTCCTCTTTCAGCCTGTCCTATGCCTGCTTGGGAGAGTCACAAGCCATGATACGAGTGAAAATAACATCTGATATTCCATTCTGCAAACAGGCCATAGCTTTGTGTTTCTTGGCTCGTTCCTCACCATGTTGCCTGATCTGAGCAATGGTAGGATTTGCTCTTAATGGTGCTGGCTCGACATCACTCTCAACTGCACTCCAGAGGTCAAGTGCTTGAAGATATGTCTTCATTTTGACAACCCAAATGTGGTAGTTGTCTCCAGCAAAAACTGGTGGTGGAGGAGGAGCAAAACTCATGCTGCCAAGACTGACTTTGAAAACACAAAAAAACTGACTTTGCTTTGAAAAAACTAAAACATAAACAACAGAGGTCCTCAAAGATAGGAGGCTCTGATTACCATTTGTTGAAACAAAGACAGCAGCAAATCAAACAAATGAAAACACCAAGAGGATAAGCTCTCAAACAGCAAGCAGAAAAGAAAAGAAAACAGAACAGAAAACTCAAAAGCAAAAATGTAACTGAAATGGAATACTACTGCTTTTCATTTCATTTGAAAATATATGAGTTACAAAATTAGAATGTCAGTTACCTAAACTTGTAACTGCTCCCACCTATTTTGGCAAGTTGCCAACTAAAGTAACACAAAAGAAAGCTGAACAATTTTTAGCCATTACATCCATCAATTCAAATCTTAACAACTCTAAAAGTCTAGTTACATTTAGCTTGGATGGCATTACAAAATGAACAAAAAGTAAACAAAATAATTAAGCTACTTCTGGTCCTGCTTGAATGCTGGTCTGCTGCAGCTGCTGGTCTGCATCATGGCCTTCTGTTGCATTGCAGTCCATGCTCAACAATATTCTCCACATCAGAGGGGTTAACATGGTAAAAGATGGGAAGAACAATTTGTTGTTCGCTGCTATAGCGGTCCATGATGTCAGAAAGTTCAACCAAGCATGATTTCGAAGAGGCATAGTCTGCAGACAAAACGATGATTGAGATATTTGAGACTGCAATTGCTCGAGAAAGTGCTTGTGAAAGCTGGTCCCCCCTTTCCAGTTCTTCTTCATCAAAGAAAACATCAAGTCCCTCGTCTTTCAAAGCTTGAAGTAAGTGAGTGGTGAAATTAAGGCGCGTGTCTAAATTAAGGTGAGGAGTTGAATAACCCACTGCCATAAAAAATTTTACTCGCCGAAAACAGTTAAATTTTAATTTTGATCTCTATATTATTTTCAAATTTAAAATCTAATTTCTAAATATTAAAATAACACAATTTAATCTCTTTATATTATCATTAATTAGTTCGATATAACATTAGTAAGTATTCCTATTAAAATATCACGTCAGTATTTTTAAACAAAATAATTAATCACATTATCGATTTGGAGTATTCTCAAAATTAAAATTTAATCCTTCTATTTCAAAACCACTTAATTTAATATGTTTGTAGTGAAGCGTAGGCGAGGATTTGAGCTTAGGCAATTATCTTTGAGGGTAATAAAAAATACATGTGCTTGTGGAGCTTTGATAAATTGCATAGTGAATCTTGTGGAGCTTTGATCAAACTAAACAGAACTCGTTGGTGCCCTTTTATTAAATGGTGATGAGATTTATCATAGGGTTTGGTTTGTTTTTATTTAAACACTTCATTTTTTTTATAATATGAGATCAATTTAAAAATTGTGGATGGAAGCCTACAACAGACTTTTTATAGTAGATTTCAGCCCTTGTGTGATATTTAGTAAGCCTTGACTGTGACTTTTGTATGAGAAAATTGCTTAGATACTTGATGGGTATCATTTGCTGCTTGTTCTACATTAAGACAGCATTGAATTATACTTTTACAAAACTATAACATATCCATGTTTTAAAATCATGAAAATTGGATATGATTCCTACTTTTTACACTCTTAAGTTTTTTAATTAATTTTTTATTAAATTAACATTTAAATAACTTATACACCAACCTAATCAAAATATTTAATATTAGTATTTATTTGATAGCCCCATTTTTTGAGAAGAAAAAGAAGCAAGCAAGCATGAAAGAGAGTATGGGTTGTGAGATTGAGGCAAAAGACACCAAATTACATCACTGGTCACAGCACATGGGATAATGTCAATGCGTGTGTACCTTAGGAACCGTACCGCACCCGTGATTTCTTTTACGTTTTATCCTTGATTTTATGGTTTGAGCCTAATTTTTATTCGAGGTAGGTAGAACTTTTTTAGTAATGTTGATTTTAAAATTTAAATTTGGATTAAATATTTTGGGAAAAAATCTATTTTTCATTTTGGGAAAATATAAGATTAAAGAATAGGTTAGGTAGAACTTTTTTAATAATGTCAATTTTAAAATTTAAACTTAGTTTAAATATTTTGGGAAAAGTCTATTTTTATTTTGAGAAAATATAAGATTAAAGAATAGATTTGGACAAAAAATAAGGTATATTTTCTAAATGGGTTGGGTTTTAGATAATATGTTTTGGGCTCGGCCCAAATTTAACTAATTTTTCTGTTGTTGTTTAATGTTGTTATGTTGTTGTTTTATTACTATTTTACTATTATATTGTTATTATTTTGTTGCTATTATTTGAATATTATATTTCTTACTTTGTTGTTAATTTTACTACTATTTTAGAGAGTTTTTTTTTTGCTATGTTGCAACCGTGTTAGTATTATTTAAGTATAAAGCTTTTTAAAATGTATTCTCAATTTGTTGGGAAACACTAATTTCAATAATTTTAGTATATTTGATATATTATATTTTTTAAATTTATCTTTATATAAAAATAATCTAAAAAAATAATATAGGAAGGTCGGGTCGAGCCTAGAAAACAAGCTTAAAATTTTGCATTGACCCGACCCTTGATTAGGTCTATGTGAACTTTAAATTAATTAATATAATTTATTCAACCCAATTTCCATTGTAAAAATATTAGTTATATAGTTAATTAAAATAAATTTAATTAATTCCCTCAATTAAATTATTTTCTCAACTAAATTCTAATTTTGTTAAAATCATGACAACTTTACCATACTAAAACTTATGAGTAAATAAATTTAATTGTCTCATTCCTTAAAACCACGATGATTAATTAATTTAATTTTCCTTCAAACTTTAATTATTTAATTATAATTAATTAAATAATAATTCAAAGAAATTAAGTTAATATAAGCCATTTCTCGCTCTTAACGAAAAAACACATTCATTGTAGATAGTGGGATATGCAATCTATTTCTTTTTCTCTTTTTTCATTTTGGTTCAAATGAAATCCAGTAAATGGTTGTGTTAAGCTAGCAGAGGGATTAATTGAACATATATAATTAAGACTAAAATAATTTGTACTTAAGTTCCGACTCTTCGTTTAGAGATATTTGACTTTATATATTATATAAGGTTTTGAAAAGGATGAGAAGAAAAATATGCATTATTCATTGATAATTCTATTTATACAAGTAGAAACGATTTAAGATAAATCAAATATTTAAATAACAAAATAGAGGTAAAATTATTTTAAAAAATAAAATAAATTCGAATTTTAAAAAGAGAAAAAGAAATTAATAAACTAAAACTAAAGAAGACTTAATCAAGCTTATACAATTAATAGCATCTATTTTGATCTTGTCCGTTCAAAGATACAAATAAATGAAAATTATTAATAAAAATTGAACATATTCAAATTCGACACTCACATAACTAACATGATGGCAAATAGGACCCAACTTTTACACACCCATCTATCGTAATTTCATGCATATAGCCTTGTCCTTGACCTATTACCCCTTAACTAAACCTATCAACCAGGTATGATGGGTTAATTTTAATCAATGTAATTTGGATTCGTTAAGTCAATTTGTGTTTTAAATATTGAGTTAAGGCCCGTGTCTTCACCTCTGAAGGTTAAGAAAACTTAATGCATCATTTGACGAGAAGAAGATGAAGAAGATGCCATGAAAGTATATATGGATTGTGAGATTGAGGAAGAAGAGAGGAAAATACACAAAGGGAGCTTTGGCATCCTAGTATTAAATGAAAATGAGATTTAACAAAGGCAACGACCCGAAGAGATTAGCTAATTATCCGAGTCAAGAAAATTGTCACTCTCACACTTTCTAGGAAATGACAGTCTTCTTTCTTTGTATCTTTTACCCACAAAAGTCAAGGTCTTCCAATGGGACAATGTTCAGCAAATGGTTAAATTCTTAAAAGAGTCCTTGAACTAGTTTTTTTTTTGTTGTACCCAAATAAACCCTTATATATATATATTTTTGTGTTTAAATTATCCCTTATTTCAAATAACATGTTAATTTAAATAAAAGTTGGTGACGAGGAGAGTGTTGAATAGCAACATCAACTTATAATCACCATTTAATATATTAAAAAATATATTTTATTCGTGTTTATTGTTGTGCAAAGTTTAACTATTATCTTCAGTTTTTAAAAATCAAGTTTAACTTAATCTTTTTTTAGTTAAAAGGATAATAAATCTCGTATTGCTTAAGAACAAAGCACAAAGAGATTATGAATCTATATAAAAGCCCATATTTCACATTATTTAGAAAAACAAAGACAAAAAGATTTTTAGTTTATATGAACAAAATGTTGGAAAGAAACCGAACAACCGAAACAAAGCGAAAGCACAACCGGTGTTCTTTCTCTCCTTATAACTCCTGTCAAAAATTATGGCAAGCACAATAGCACAAGATATGTTCTCTAGCAACCTTAATCAACCACAAATCAACTAATGCAACCACAACAAAAATAAATAGAGACACCGATATTTTTACGTGGAAAACCCCTTTAAATCAAGGGTAAAAACCACGGGACTTTAGAGTCCGATAAAGAGCTCCACTATCATCAAATGTTCGGCTACAAGATCACAATATCAAGCCTACAACAAGCATTCAACTCCGACAAGGCTAATAATATGTAATCTTTAGCAAAAGAGAGAAAAATGAGAGAACATCACCAAAAACGTAGCTGCTGAAAAATGGGTATTTCCGACGCTACAAGACTCGGATGAAAAATCCGACCGTACAAAGTCAAGAACACCTTATCGCCTAGCTGCTGTCCAAAAATCAGCTCAATCGAACAACGGATGGACCTTCGATCGAAGAGTTGATCACTGCTGCACCAAGCTTGAAAAACTGAAATTTTCTTCTCTCTTTCTCTCTGTTTTAATTTGAGATTTTTTTTTTTGCTCTACAAAAATTTCTGCCCAACACCCGTTAAAAACCCTCAAAAAATGGCTTTTGACAAAACCAAAAAGAGACAATAAAATGTGGCAGAAATTATGGGTTTCCCACATAGTGGGACCCATACCCAACAAATCTCCCCCTCCAACTATGTGGGGAATGCCTCCATGCCGGAGGTCAAACAACATGCTTCAAACTTTCCTCTTGGTAAGGCCTTCGTCAACATATCAGCACCATTATCATTAGTGTGTATCTTCTCAAGCTCTAACATCTTAGCTTCAAGAACATCTCGTATCCAATGGTACCTCACATCAATATGCTTAGATCTAGCATGAAAAGTTGAGTTCTTACCAAGATGAATAGCACTCTGGCTGTCACAGTACAGGACATACTTCTCCTGAGTAAAACCAAGCTCATGCACAAACTTCTTCATCCAAAGCATCTCCTTACACGCTTCGGTTGCTGCAATGAACTCTGATTCGGTGGTGGACAATGCAACACACTTTTGCAGTCTCGATTGCCATGCCACAGCTCCCCCTGCATAAGTGATTAAGTAACCTGAAGTAGATCTCCTCGAGTCAATGTCTCCGACCATGTCTGAATCTGTATACCCAACAAGAACAGGTTTCTCATTGCCGAAACAAAGTTTCATGTTTGAAGTGCCACGAAGATATCTCATAATCCACTTCACTGCATTCCAATGCTCTCTGCCTGGATTAGAAAGAAACCGACTAACTGTACCAACAGCATAAGCCAAGTCTGGTCTCGTGCAAACCATTGCGTACATCAAACTACCCACGGCTGAAGAGTAAGGAATTTTCTGCATCTCTTCCTTCTCCTTTTCTGTGGAAGGACTATGCTTAACACTCAATCTAAAGTGCATAGCAAAGGGAGTATTCACCGCTTTAGCTTTGTCCATACTAAACCTTTGAAGTACTTTCTCAATGTACCTCTCTTGTGATAACCATAATTTCTTGGCCTTTCTATCACGTGTCAGTCTTATGCCAAGAATTTGCTTTGCTGGCCCCAAATCCTTCATTGCAAAGGATTTACTCAACTCTTGTTTCAACTTCTCAATTCTAGAAGCATTCTGACCAACAATAAGCATATCATCAACATAGAGCAAAAGAATAATAAAATCATCACCAGAGAATCTCTTAACAAACACACAATGATCAGAAGTAGTCTTCTTGTAGCCTTGCTCCCCCATAACAGACTCAAACTTCTTGTACCATTGCCTTGGAGCTTGCTTCAAACCATACAAGCTCTTCTTCAATCTGCACACATAGTCCTCTTTCCCTTGTGCAACAAAACCCTCTAGTTGCTCCATGTAAAGCTCTTCTTCCAAGTCACCATGAAGAAAAGAAGTTTTCACATCCATTTGTTCAACCTCTAGGTCATAACAAGCTGCCAAACTCAGTATAGTTCTAACAGAGGACATCTTCACAACCGGAGAAAATATTTCTTCAAAATCAACCCCTTTTTTCTGAGTATAACCCTTGACGACCAATCTAGCTTTGTATCGTGGAGATGAAGACTTCTCTTCTTGCTTCAACCTGTAAACCCACCGATTATTCAAAGCTCTTTTGCCCTTAGGCAGTTTCACCAATTCAAAAGTATGGTTCTCATGCAAGGATTGAAGTTCGTCTTTCATCGCTTCAACCCACTAATCTTTGCATTCACTCTCCATAGCCTCTTCATAACATTCAGGTTCTCCCCCGTCAGTCAAAAGAACATATTCATCAGGAGAATACCTGACAAAAGATCGTCGATCTCTGGAAGACCTTCGAAGTGGAACTGATGGTGGAGCTATAGGTGCTTGTTGTTGATCATTCACAACATCATCCATGGGAGTATCAAAGTCACCTATAGTCTGATGGTCACCACTAACATCACCATGCACATCATCCTGGATAGGATCTGGTGAAGAGTCTAGGGGAACCGGATTCACATCGATCAAGTCACCACTACCTTGTGAATCCACTTTCTCCGTCTTATCAATGTCATCAATGGTCTGATCCTCAATGAAGACAACATCTCTGCTTCTCACGAGTTTCTTCTGAACTGGATCATAGAGTCTATAACCAAACTCACCATCTAGACCATAACCAATAAAAATGCATTGTCGAGCCTTGGCATCCAACTTGGATCTTTCATCCTTTGGAATATGAACAAATGCTTTACAACCGAACACACGTAGGTGATCATATGACACGTCTTTACCAAACCAAACTCTATCTGGCACATCACCTTTCAAAGGAACACTAGGAGACAGATTTATCACATGTGTCACTGTATTCAAAGCTTCAGCCCAAAATGATCTTGGTAACTTTGCATCTAACAACAAACATCTGACTCTCTCAATCAATGTTCGGTTCATTCTTTCAGCTAACCCATTTAACTGTGGAGTCTTTGGTGGTGTTCTCTGATGTCTGATTCCCTGTCGCAGACAATACTCATGAAACGACCCTGTGTACTCACCACCATTATCAGTACGAATGCACTTCAACTTCTTCCCAGTTTCCCTTTCAACTGATGCTTGAAACTATTTAAACACCTCAAAGACTTGATTTTTAGACTTCAAAGTGTAAACCCATAGCTTTCTTGAACAATCATCAATGAAAGTCACAAAGTAAAGTGCACCACCATGTGATCTTACTTTTATCGGACCACAAACATCTGAATGGACCAACTCTAGCAACTCTGATTTCCTATGAGGAGGATGGCTTCTAAATGAAACTCTTTTCTGCTTTCCTGCTAGACAATGAGCACAATTCTTCAGTGTAGCATTCTTTAAACCCGAAAGTTGATTCTTCTTCGCTAAACAGCTAAGCCCCTTCTCACTCATGTGACTGAGTCGTTTATGCCACAACTCAGTTGAGTTGTCATTCAGTGTCACATTCACCGTCTCTCGAGAAGTCAAAGCTTGCATCAAGTACAAATTTGAGCTCTTCTTTCCTCTAGCCACAACTAATGAGCCTTTAGTCAGCTTCCACTGCCCTTCACTGAAGGTGTTACAGAATCCCTCATCATCAAGTTTTCCTGCAGAAATCAAATTCAAACGGACATCCGGTGCATGTCTGACATCCTTGAGAGTTAACTTTGTTCCATTGTTACTTACCAAGCTAACATCTCCCATACCAATAACCGAAACCAAACCATCATTACCCATCTTCAATACCCCAAAATCACCAGGAGTATAAGATGTGAAGAATTCCTTCCTCGACGTGACATGAAGTGATGCACCAGTATCAATCACCCAACTAGTCTCGTCGCATGCTAGGTTGACCAAATTCTCATCACAAATAACTAACAGATTTTCACGAGTAACAGTAGCAACAGGCTCAGATTTTTCATCGTCATTCCGATCGTGTTTATCACCACCACCTTTGTTCTCTTTCTTCCACTTGAAGCAATATTTCTTGATATGACCTTTCTTACCACAATGATGACACTCAAGATTCTTGTATCTCGATCTTGACTTGCTTCGGCTTTTATCTCTACCCTTTCCATCTTTGTCTCTGTTTCTCCCCCTGTTCTCGATAACCAACACCTCGGACTGTGATGTAGAACCCTGAGATCTTCTTCTAACCTCTTCATTCAACACAACACTCTTAGCCAAATCCAAAGTAATAATACCCTGTGGGGCAGAATTAATGAGTGAGACTCGAAAGGTCTCCCAAGAGTCTGGTAGAGTAGCAAGCAACCAAAGTCCTAAAATCTCGTCATCAAATTTGACACCCATACCAAGCAACTGATTCATCACACTCTAAAATTCACTAACATGGTAGTTATAGATATTCCTTCTTTGTATTTCAGCGCCATCATTTTCTTCAGCAAAAATAACTTGTTATTGCCCGACCTCGAAGCATACAAGCTTTCAAGCTTCTCCCACAATGTTCGAGCATGTGTCTCTTGATCAATGTGGTTGTAAACATTTTCTTCAACAAATTGCCGAATAAAGCCACACACTTGTTGATGCTCAAATTCCCATTCTTCATCACTTTTCGAATCGGGTTTTTGAGTAGTAAAGACCAGAAGATGCAAAGCCTTCACAAACAACAAGTCCTTCATTTTATTCCGCCAAAGTTGATAATTTGTGCCATTCAACATAATCATCTTGCTCGTATTAATTTCCATAATTACCTGACACAATAACCAAGCTCTGATACTAGTTTGTTGGGAAGAAACCGAACAACCGAAACAAAGCGAAAGCACAACCGGTGTTCTTTCTCTCCTTATAACTTCTGTCAAAAATTATGGCAAGCACAATAGCACAAGATATGTTCTCTAGCAACCTTAATCAACCACAAATCAACTAATGTAACCACAACAAAAATAAATAGAGACACCGATATTTTTACGTGGAAAACCCCTTTAAATCAAGGGTAAAAACCACGGGACTTTAGAGTCCGATAAAGAGCTCCACTATCATCAAATGTTTGGCTACAAGATTACAATATCAAGCCTACAACAAGCATTCAACTCCGACAAGGCTAACAATATGTAATCTTTAGCAAAAGAGAGAAAAATGAGAGAACATCACCAAAAACATAGCTGCTGAAAAATGGGTATTTCCGACGCTACAAGACTCGGATGAAAAATCCGACCGTACAAAGTCAAGAACACCTTATCGCCTAGCTGCTGTCCAAAAATCAGCTCAATCGAACCACGGATGGACCTTCGATCGAAGAGTTGATCACTGCTGCACCAAGCTTGAAAAATTGAAATTTTCTTCTCTCTTTCTCTCTGTTTTAATTTGAGATTTTTTTTTGCTCTACAAAAATTTTTGCCCAACACCCGTTAAAAACCCCCAAAAATGGCTTTTGACAAAACCAAAAAGAGACAATAAAATGTGGCAGAAATTATGGGTTTCCCACATAGTGGGACCCATACCCAACACAAAACCATATTCTAAGCCGTGATGTGGACTTTGATGAAGAAGAAGGCATGAAAGAGTACTAGAAGGCATGAAAGAGTACTAAAAGGAGTTTTGACCAACAAGAAAAATTGTTTCAAATGACGATGATGATGATGGGTGTTAATTTCCAAGTCAAGGTCTTCCAATGGGACAAAATTGTTAAGATTAAAACTTTTCTAGATGCAAGTTAAAAATTAAAATTTATTTGGATAACAAATAAAGTTTAAAGGCTTTTTGGGGTATGATAAAAGTATACAAGATTATTTATGTAATGTGATAAATCTTAAGGGCCTATTTAATATATGAGTATGAGTAAATCATCTATACGAAAATAGATATTAGTTGATTTCGTAACCAAATGTATAACTTCAAAAAAAAATTGTCACCATTCATGAATTTCTTTTTGGTTGTGATGAAATTTCTTACAAATTTCCTAACAAAAATATTGACTTGTAAACACTTTGTCATTTGGGTCAATTGAACTGAAATTTTGTATAACTTTCTTAAGAATAAGATCCACTTTTAGAGACTTTTAAGTGAATTGAACTTAAATTACCAGTTTCTTGAAGAATAATTTTCACTTTCTTCCCCTGAATGAAAAGTCTTTGGAAGGAAGGGTGTTGTGTTTCTATTTTCCTAGGTGAAATAATGATAGATTTTCTTTGTTAGTCCTTTCTAACATAGGAAAGGTAAATTTGGGTAAATGGACTTCTTTAGTCTTTCTTAATTTCGAAATTGAATAAATTGGTCCCTTTAAAAGAAGAGAAGTTTAATCTTTGTTAATTTTGAAAGTAAGTAAGGACATTTAACTACCGCGTTAATGTCTTCTATAACTTCACATAATTTTGATTGGTATAACAACAAATTTAGCCCTCAATGCTTGCATTTTTGTCAATTTGATCTTGATTCTAAAAAAAATCAACAAATTTATCATTGACATTTACACATCTACACAAATGTAGCGGTCTAAATTTGTTAAGTCAAGATAAAATTGACAAAATATGTAAACTTTGAGAACTAAATTTGTTATTTAATGGATCAACAAATTAAACATGAATTCACCTAAACTACTTAGCAACTTATTTAAAGCTCGAAATAATTAAGATCAATAGGAGATACCATTGTTATAGAATAGTAAGTCTTAAAAGCAAATAAATATTTGGATTTACCTACCCTTGAGAGCTTATATATACTTTGATCCCTTGTGTGATATTTAGTAAGTCTTTACAATGTCTAATTATTCAGATATTTGATGGGTTTCTATTGCTCTGCTAGAAAATGAAAACTTGAGCTTACCCAATTATCTATCACTCAATATGCATGTGGACCTTGCAAACCCATCAGATTCTGTCTTTTGAAAAGCCTTTTTACTCTGCTGCCTATCATCATAAGATTACCTAATTTTACAATCTAATGAAAATGATTTAAGTTTAATACAATGAAGTTTACAATCAAGTGGAATATATTTGATTAAACATCGTTTGAAGATCATATGAAATAAAGGAAACAAAGTGTAAACCTTAAAATAAAGCCTTAATGGCTTCAACTGGTAACTTGAGTCGAAGCTTACAAGTAACACGTAAAACAAAAAACAACAATACAACATAATGTATAATGTCAATAAATACAATGCCATGAACATTAAAATTCGATCCACCCCGTCCTTGGCTGATATGCCTTGGCAAGACATTTGTGACATGCTTGATATCTGTTAGAAGATGGCTTACATGCAGACCAAGACAGTTCGGCCATGCAAGTTGCAGCTGAAGCATATGCTGCTGTTTTGTTACTTTTTGGTTAATGTTTTGTTGCTTAGTATTGGAACCCACCCATTGTTTTAAAAGTCAAAAAGGGTGGGCACCGAAAGTAGAAAGTAAGATTGGTTAGCAAGTTGGGTTAAAAGTTAGTATGGGATAATTGCAATTTTGGTCCCTAATTGTATAGGGACATTGCAAGTTGATCCTTGAACCTCAACTATAAATAGACCTAACCATTTCTTACTTTCTTCATCCCATAATTGCCATTCTCTAATTAAGGCATTATTCTCTCTCCCTATTTGTAAATTTCACTTGTAATTTTTGGAGTGAAATATATTTGGTAGTGCCCGAGGACGTAGGCAAATTTTACTGAATCTCGTTAAAATTCTGGTGTTCTTTATTATTTATTTTGCATATTTTGTGAATGTGATTGTAGTGATTTATTGTGCTATTAAATTACGATAGAAGGATATTCTGGCTAGGAAAGACTTGGTATTTAAGTGATCTTCGTGATCTACCTCTCTTTCCTGGGAATTGAACTTAGTGTGATTTTTCAGTACAATATTTTTACTCTTTCACACGCTTCCGCGCAATAATTGGCATCAGAGCCAGATTCGTACTTGGGGAATACGACCATTTATGGAACTATTCATGTATACAATACTATTCACGTATACAATACTATTTACGTATACAGTACTGTTCACATATACAGTAGTTGAGATTGAGGAGAAAAATGACAACAGCATCGTCATCAGCAAGGACTACTGTGACAAATGCAAAATTTGAAGTAGAGAAATTTGACGGTACCAATAATTTTGGTATGTGGCAATGTGAGATCCTGGATGTCTTATGTCAGCAAGAGCTAGATATAGCCCTTGAAAAAAAACTTGACAAGATGGATTGCAAGGAGTGGGCCAAGATCAATAGACAGGCGTGTGGTACAATCCGTCTATGTTTGGCCAAAGAGCAGAAGTCCTCTGTTATGAGGGAGACATCAGCGAAGAAGTTATGGGATACACTGGAAGAAAAGTTTCTAACGAAAAGTCTTGAAAATAGGCTTTATATGAAAAAGAAACTTTATCGATTCACATATGCACCTGGTATGTCGATGAATGACCATGTGAACTCATTCAATAAAATTTTAGCAGACTTGCTAAATTTGGATGAGAAATTTGAAGATGAAGACAAGGCATTATTGTTGTTGAATTCCCTTCCTGATGAATATGATCATCTTACCACTACATTGCTTCATGGGAAGGACATGATCACATTTGATGCAATCTGTAGTGCATTGTATAGATCTGAGACTCGAAAGAAAGATAAAAGAGGTCACAAAGATACAACTACAGAAGTCTTAACAGTAAGAGGTCGTTCACACAACAGCAAATTTGGTAGAAGGGGAAAGTCCAAAGGGAGACCCGCCAAAGATGAATGTGCCTTTTGCCGTGAAAAAGGGTATTGGAAAAAGAATTGTCCTAAGCTAAAAAAGGGCAAGGCTATTTCTAATGCATGTGTAGCGGAGCATGATGAGGAGTCAAACTTTAGCTTCGTTGGCATGGCAATGGCATGTCAAACGGATGAGTGGATTTTGGATTCAGGATGCACTTACCATATGTGTCCTAATAAGGACTGGTTTTCTAGTCTTAAAGAGCTAGAAGGTGGAATTGTTCTTATGGGCAATGATAGTGCTTGTAAGACAATGGGAGTGGGTACAGTCCAATTGAAGAATCACGATGGCTCAATCCAAGTCTTGACAGATGTTCGCTATGTACCTAGCCTGAAGAAAAATCTCATCTCATTAGGGGCCCTAGAATCTAAAGGGCTCACAATCACTTTGAGAGATGGATTACTAAAAGTAGTAACTGGGCAATTGACGGTGATGAAAGGCACAAGAAGAAATAACTTGTACTTTTTAAATAAAAGTACAGTTATTGGATCAACATCAACAGTTTCTACAAAAGATGTAGATTCAGAGGCTACCAGATTATGGCATATACGATTGGGACATGCTGGTGAAAAAGCTTTGTAGACTTTGGCGAAGCAAGGCTTGTTGAAATGTGCAAATTCTTGCAAATTGGAATTCTGTGAACATTGTGTTCTGGGCAAGCAGACGAGGGTAAAATTTAGTCCAGCAATTCACAATACAAAAGGAATTCTAGACTACATTCACAGTGATGTGTGGGGACCTACCAAAGTGGCTTCTTTGGGAGGTATGCACTATTTTGTTACTTTTGTTGATGATTATTCAAGAAAAGTATGGGTGTATCTAATGAAAAGAAAAAGTGAAGTTTTGGATGCATTTCTGAAATGGAAAAAGATGGTGGAGACTCAAACTGGTCGAAAGGTTAAACGACTTCGATCAGATAATGGCACTGAGTACAAAAATGATCCATTTCTAGAAGTATGTCAAGATGAGGGCATTGTGCGACACTTCACTGTTCGGGATACACCACAGTAGAATGGGGTGGCAAAACGCATGAATTGAACTATACTTGAGAAAGTTCGATGTATGTTGTCCAATGCTGGATTGGGCAAGGAATTTTGGGCTGAGGCAGTTACATATGCGTGCCATCTAATTAACTATTTGCCATCAGCTGCAATAAATGGAAAAACTCCTATAGAGATGTGGACTGGTAAATCTGCTACTGATTATGATTCTTTACATGTATTTGGTTCCACTTCATATTATCATGTAAAAGAATCTAAGTTAGACCCAAGAGCAAAGAAAGCATTTGGGTATAACTGATGAAGTAAAAGGATACCGTCTCTGGTGTCCTGATACAAGGAAGATTGTTTTCAGTAGAAATGTGACTTTTGATGAATCAACCATGTTAAAGTACAAGGATTCACAAAAGGATGACAAAACCAGTAGTACTTTGCAGCAGGTGGAGCTTGAAAAGGTTAACGATGATCCAGCTAATATTGAAGGGACAAATGATGAAGAGGTTCCTACCCAAGAACCTCTACAGCAACAAGATTCAATTGCATAGAGGAGGCCAAGAAGAGAGATTCGTAAGCCTACTCGCTTTGATGATATAGTGGCCTATGCACTTCCAATTGCAGATGATGATATTCCTTTTACTTACACAGAAGCAATAAGTAACCCTGATTGTGTAAAATGGAAGCAAGCAATGAATGAAGAAATGCAGTCTCTTCATAAAAATATGACCTGGGAATTGGTGACACTACCCAAAGGAAAAAAGGCAATTGGATGCAAATGGGTATATGCAAAGAAGGAAGGGTTTCCTGGTAAAAATAAAATTCGATACAGGGCTAGATTGGTAGAAAATGGTTACACTCAGAAAGAAGGAATAGACTATAATGAAGTGTTTTCTCCAGTTGTGAAACATTCATCTATACGGATTTTTGCTAGCCTTGGTTACGCAATATGATCTCGAACTAGTTCAACTTGATGTGAAGAGTACGTTTTTACACGGTAATTTGAAAGAGGAAATCTATATGACTCAGCCAGATGGATTCAATGTTGCTGGAAAAGAAAATTGGGTTTGCAAACTGACAAAGTCGCTTTATGGATTGAAGCAATCTCCGAGGCAGTGGGACAAGCGATTTGATCAGTTCATGAAAGGGCAAAGGTGTAAAAGAAGTAAATTTGATCATTGCATGTATTTTTAGAAGCTACAAGAAGGAGCTTTCATATACTTGCTCTTATATGTTGATGATATGCTAATAGCATCTAAGAGCAAAATTGAGATTGAAAGATTGAAGACTCAACTCAATCTTGAATTTGAGATGAAAGATCTAGGAGAAGCTAAAAAGATTCTCGGCATGGAAATATGGAGAGATAGAGCTCATGATAGAGTTAGCTTGTCTCAGAAGCAGTATTTGAAAAAGGTACTACAGCAGTTTGGCATGAACGAACAGACAAAACCTGTAAGTACCCCGTTGGCTTCTCATTTCAAGCTTTCTGTACAACTATCTCCTTCGACGAATACAGAACGAGAATACATGTCGCAAATTTCGTATTCTAATGCAGTGGGTAGCTTGATGTATGCAATGGTGTGTACAAGACCCGACATTTCACAGGCAGTTAGTATAGTGAGCAGGTATATGCATAATCCTGGAAAAGGACATTGGCAAGCTGTAAAATGGATTCTACGGTATATTCAGAAGACCATGGATGTTGGATTACTGTTCAAGCAGGATAATACACTTGGTAAAGGTGTTATTGGGTACGTTGATTCTGACTATGCCGGTCATTTGGACAAGCGAAGATCAACCACCGGTTATGTGTTTACACTTGCTGGAGGACCAATAAGTTAGAAGTCTACACTACAGTCCACAGTTGCATTGTCAACCACAGAAGCCGAGTACATGGCTGTAACAGAGGCTGTAAATAAGGCTATTTGGTTACAAGGTATGACTAAAACATTGGGATTGGTCCAGGAGCATATTAACGTGTATTGTGATAGTCAAAGTGCTATTCATTTAGAAAAGAATAAAGTTTATCATGCACGTACAAAGCATATTGACGTACGTTTCCACTTTGTGAGAGAAATTATTGATGAGGGGAAAATTTGTCTTCAAAAGATCAAGACTGCAGATAATCCCGCAGATATGATGCCCAAGGTGGTAACAATAACCAAGTTTGAACATTGTTTGAACTTGATTAATATCCTGCAAGTTTAACAGTTGAAGAAAGCACTATCAAGTATTATTGTCAAAGGCAGAAAGAATTGTGTGAAGATAAGATTATCCTAATCAAATCTTCAAGGTGGAGATTATTGGAACCCACCCATTGTTTGAAAAGTCAAAAAGGTTGGGCACAGAAAGTAGAAAGTAAGATTGGTTGGCAAGTTGGGTTAAAAGTTAGTATGGGATAATTGCAATTTTGATCCCTAATTGTATAGGGACATTGCAAGTTGATCCTTGAACCTCAACTATAAATAGGCCTAACCATTTCTTACTTTTTTCATCCCATAATTGTCATTCTCTACTTAAGGCATTATTCTCTCTCCCTATTTGTAAATTTCACTTGTAATTTTTGGAGTGAAATATATTTGGTAGTGCCCGAGGACGTAGGCAAAATTTGCTGAACCTCGTTAAAATTCTGGTGTTCTTTATTATTTATTTTGCATATTTTGTGAATGTGATTGTAGTGATTTATTGTGCTATTAAATTATGATAGAGGGATATTCTGACTAGGAAAGACTTGGTATTTAAGTGATCTTCATGATCTACCTCTCTTTCCTGAGAATTAAACTTAGTGTGATTTTTTAGTACAATATTTTTACTCTTTCACACGCTTCCGCACAACACTTAGTTAGATTAGAACTAAGTTAGTGACATGCTTGATGTAATTTGGTGGTGATAGATTTGATAAATCAACTTAACCAAGAGTGTAAGCAAGGTTTTATACGTTTCAAAACTTAGTTTGTGGAGTTAGGTATGTTTAGGTGACATTTTTCTTTTTTTTGACAAACTGATTGCTTGATATATGTAATGCCTTTTGTTTTCAATAAAATGATGATGAATCTTTCAGCAAATTCTTCTTCTTCTTTTGGTTTTCTGTCAAGCATTCTGTTCTTATAGCTTAAGCTAAATTTCATTGTTTGTTCATCAAGATATTGTAGCTTGAAGCATAAGTTTCAGCTAAACTTTATTATTCTGTTTCAAAGATCCAGCAATATCTTTTACTTGAAGGATCAATTGATTAGCTCGAATACGTCCCCCAAAGTATCCAAGGTTAAATTGATACACAGTGAAACTGTCATGCTCTAGTTCGAAGTTTCAAGCACAATATAATAGCTCGAATCACAGCCATATTTTACGACTGCTGGAATTCCGACATCCCCTTAACATCATTCTCCCAAAACAGTGACTGTAAATTCACAACGAAGAATCACTGTATGCAACAAATGGTTATAGAAAATTGCATCATTTGTGTCAAGACACGAACACCACACTGCAACCGCATAACATGTTCAGCTAAGATCAACACCTACTGATTTGTGTAAATAATGCAATATAAAATAATCAGAGTAGTATAATTTGTGTTGTTTCTTGTAATAAAATCATAGTTTAGGATTAGAGAAAGTGACTGTAAAGACAAAGTTTCGAAGCTCATAAAAATGAATGCATGAACCGAATGGATTAAATCCAAATTATATGAAGAACATAAGGTGATAGAATAGCTAATACTTAGTGACTAAAGTCCCTGATTACCAATTCCAATTTTCATCCTTTCTATCCAAAAAGAGAGTAAAACTCTGGAATTTTAATCACAAAAATCAAATCAAAGTTCAATCTCTGATAATTTAAAATACAAAAAAAGGAAAATTAATTCAAATTTGAGCCCAAACTGATATGATAATGAAGTCAAATGGCTCTACCTTGAAACCAACTCAAATTAAACCCAAATCATTTGTTTTTAAAAAATCAAATGGCCATGAGGGTTGTAAAAGATCACAATGAAACAAAGGTAATTAAGCTCACCAGGAAGGCAAAATTGCCAAGAGCATATGGCTCCTCCAAAGCTCCAACAACTAGAAAGCATTGAAGCAAAGTTGGATGATACCAACAAGGCAATTCTGTTAACAAGTTGCAATACAGCCTTGACGTCTCAGTTCAACCACAAATATATGGCAATAATTCAATAGAAGAAATTAAAAGCTTACTCATCTGCCATTAATATCGTCTTGACTCTCTGTTTCCTCATCTGCTTTTCTTAAACCAATCACTGCCATCTTCATTCCCTTCATAGTAGCATATTTGAAAAGTCAAAGCTTAATCTCTAGGTTTTTTGCTTTAAACTCTGCAAGTAAAAAAGCACTTCTATAATGTGAGATAAAAAAAAATTAGGCATAGGGCACAACCTTGACATTAACACTAGAAATTTTGTGGAACTTGTTTTGTTGGTGAGACAGAAGATATTAAACCCATCTTTAGTCTGCAATTTCAATTCCAGTATAAATAGACATGAATCATAAACCAATGAATCAAGATATCATTGAAGGAAAATGCAATGAGCATATTGAGATACCAGATGATTAAATCTCTACTTTTCAATGAAGCTGAATGAAGTCGACCACTGATCCTATGGAGTCAACTGCCAAAAAGAAAAAAGCATGAATCTTAATATCTTCTCACCACAATGCTGCTTAAACAACTTGAAAGGCAATAACATACAAAGACTTCAGCCCTAACTGATCAGATAATCAAAATCCGAGATAAGAAAATATCAATTCTAATGGCTCTACCATGGAACCAGCTCTTCACTTTAAACAAAACTCAAATCATTTAATATTTTTCCAGTATCTTCTTGGGTTCTTCAATGGGATAAACATAAGCTCACCAATCCAACTTGAGAATGATAGCCTCAAACACTTGCCTCCACCTCCATGTGTTCATACCACAAGATTTGAGATACGAGCAACTCTCAGAATTTCTTTGATAAATCTAGAAAAAATAAGCATTAGATGTGTTAGAGTAGTGTGACCCAAATTCTAAGAGATTGCTTGCAAGTCAAGTTAAACAAAATATATTTTCTTTCTAGAAGATTTAGTATTTATGAGTATAATAAATTTAGCATTTAATAGCATAATATATTTGACTTTGATTAGAATTAGGTTTTTTCAACCTATAAATAGATATAGTAGGAACTCTTCTTGTAATCATTCGAATTCGACATAGTGAATTTTCTTCTCCTCTGCCCATGGTTTTTTCCTGAAAGGTTTTTCGCGTAAAATTTGTATGTTTTTTATTTTATTTTTACAAATGTTCATCTCAGTCACGGTAATGACGTCTTTGAAGTATGAAATTCTGCTGTTAGATCACAACACCAGATTTGTGTTATGGCAGATTAAGATGCAAATAGTTCTTGCGCATATGAATCTGGAGGATACCCTGTTAGGGATAGATAAGATGCCTTTAACATTAACAGATGAAGAGAAGAAGCGTAAGGACCAAAAGGCGTTAACACAATTACATCAGCATTTGTCCAACGAAATTTTGTAGGATGTGATGAAAGACAAAACTGCCGCTGCATTATGGAAGAGGCTAGAACAAATATGTATATCGAAAACTTTAACAAGCAAGTTGCATTTGAAGCAGTGTCTTTATGCTCATCATTTGGAGAAAGATGCGTCTGTACACGAACACTTAATAGTGTTTAAAAAAATTCTCTCAAACTTAGAGGCCATAGAGGTTCAGATGATAAGGAAGATCTAGGGTTGATTCTACTTTGTTCGTTGCCCCTGTCTTATTTAACCTTTAGAGAGATGATTTTATATAGCCGCGAGTCTATCACAATTGATAAGGTTTATGATTTTTTGACCTCGTATGATAAGATGAAGTATCTTATGGTTAAATTAGACTCTCAAGGAGAGGGTCTCATTGTTCAGGGGAGACAAGTTTGGGATGCTGATGATGGTCGTGGAAAGACACAGGAACGGAATCCTTGCGGTAAATCTAAGGGTAGATCGAAGTATTCAAATAGAGGTAAAACTTGTAACTTCTGCAAGAAGAAAGGGCATATTAAATCTGAGTGCTATAAGCTACAGAACAAGATTAAAAGGGAGGCTGCGAATCAAAAGGGAAAACAACTAGAAAATTCTAGTGAAGCTGATGTTGTAGAAGACTACAGCGATAGTGAACTTCTAATCGCTTCTGTCAACAATTCTAAAGTAAGCGAGGAGTGAATACTTGATTCAAGCTGCACCTTCTACATGAGTTCCAATCGGAATTGGTTTACAACTTACGAAACAGTGTCTGAAGGTGTTGTTTTGATAGGAAATAATACTTTATGTAAAATCGCAGGTGTTGGAACAATTAAAGTTAAGATGTTTGATAGAGTTGCCAAAACACTTAGTGACGTACGACATGTTCCCGAATTGAAGATAAATTTAGTTTCGTTGAGTACTCTTGATTCAAAAGGGTACAGATACACAACTGAAAGTAGAGTTTTAAAGATTTCCAAAGGTTCCATTGTTGTGATGAAAGGGCAGAGAAAGACTACCAAATTATATATTTTGTGAGGTTCTAAAGTTACTGGTGATGCAGCTGTCGCTTCCTCTTCCTTGTCAGATGATGATATTAATAAACTTTGGCATATGCTCCTAGGGTATATGAGTGAGAATAGCATGACAAATTTGAGCAAAAGAGGGCTTCTTGATGGACAAGGAATTTGCAAACTGAAGTTTTGTGAGAACTGTGTTTTTGGGAAGCAAAAAAAAAGTTCAATTCACTAGAGGAATCTATAACACGAAGGGAACGTTAGAGTATATTCATTCTGATCTGTGGAGGTCATCCAGAGTGCCTTCGAGAGGTGGAGCTAATTATATGCTAACTTTTATTGATCATTTTTCTAGAAAAGTTTGGACATTCTTTCTGAAGCAAAAAAGCGATATGATTTCTGCATTTAAGTCTTGGAAAATTATGATTGAAAAATAGACGGGAAAACAAATAAAATACCTCCTCATAGATAATGGCTTAGAGTTCTATTCTGATGAGTTTAATAGATTGTGCGAGTCAAAAGGGATCATGAGACACTTGACAGTTCGTCATACTCCACAGCAAAATGGCATTGCAGAACAAATGAACAGAACGACCATGGAGAAGGTTCGATGTATGTTGTCAAATGCCAATTTACCAAAGTCGTTTTGGGCAGAAGTAACCTCTACAGCATATTTTTTGATCAACCGATCTCCATCTATTGCCATTGAGAAAAAGACTCCACAAGAGGTATGGTCTGGTAATCTTGCTAATTATTCTGACTTAAAGATCTTTGGGTGTCCTGCGTATGCTCATGTTGATAATGAAAAATTGGAACCGAGATCCAGTAAATGTGTTTTTCTTGGTTATAAAGCTGGTGTAAAAGAGTATAAGTTATGGTGTCATGAAAATAGAAAAGTTGTTATTAGCAGAGATGTCGTTTTTGATGAAACTGGTATGCTACCTAACTTATCTCTTAAAGACTCTTCCAATAAAGAACATCAAAAGTAGATGGAGCATCAAATTAATACAGAGTCGACTCCTCAAGCTAGTACAAAAATTGAGAATAGAGTTGCTTCTTCACCATAATACTCTATTGCCAAAAATAGAACTAGAAGAGAAATTAAACCTCCAAAAAAGTATACCGAGACTAATCTAGTTGCTTATGCTTAAATGTGGCTGAAGATATAGATGCAAACCGAAAGCCATCTAATTATCTTGAGGCAGTTAGCTGTGAAGACTCAAAAAAGTGGATGTTTGCTATGCAAGAGGAGATGGAATCACTCCATAAAAACAGAACATGGGATCTTGTGAAACTTCCTAAAAGTAAAAAGGTTGTTCGTTGTAAATGGGTGTTTAAAAAGAAAGAAGGGACTCCAGGAGTTGAAGAACTCAGATATAAAGCAAGACTTGTTGCAAAGGGCTACAGTCAAATTTCAGGAGTGTGCTTCACAGATGTGTTCTCCCTAGTTGTGAAGCATAGTTCGATTCGAGCTTTGCTTGGTATTGTGGCCATGCATGATTTGGAGCTTGAGCAGTTAGATGTAAAAACTATATTTTTGCATAGAGAACTTGAGGAGGACATTTACATGCAACAACCAAAGGGTTTTATAGTATCAGAAAAAGATGACTATTTTTGCTTGCTAAAAAAGTCCCTTTACGGTTTGAAACAGTCACCAAGACAATGGTACAAGATGTTTGATTCTTTTATGACTTCTCATGATTTTAAAAGAAGTAGTTTTGACAGTTGTGTTTACTTTAAAAAAAACAGTGATGGTTCTTTCGTGTATCTACTTCTTTATGTTGATGACATGTTGATAGCAGCAAAAGATAAAGGAGAGATATGAAAGGTCAAAGCCCAACTAAGTGAAGAATTTGAGATGAAAGATTTGGGACCAGCAAAGAAGATACTTTGTATGGAGATTCTCAGAGATAGATAATCTTCTTCCACTACTTCCTAAATATCCAAAGCTTTCATATACGCATCCATATGAACTACCTAAATCTGGTAGTTGTCTCCATCAAACACTAGTAGAGAAATTAAAGAGAAATTGAAACTTGCTTCGACATCCATGACACAACAACCTCGCACACTCACTCACAGATCCCTTAAGAATATAGCTCTGATACCAATTGTAAGTATTTTAGTGGAAAAAAATTTAATGGATGAAGGAAACTGAACACACTTTATTCAACAATCATTCAGAATTTATACAAAATAAAATCAACAACCCACTAACTTTTTCCTAAACTTAAGCAACACACAAATAACTAATTCCTAAAAATAGGAACAAACTTTGACATAATCAACTTAACAAAAAAACAAACTTTGACACAATCAACTTAACCAAAAAAAAAACTTTGACACAATCAACTTAACAAAGAAAAAAAACATATGTGGACATGTTTCAATCCTGAAGCATTTTCTCAATGGAAATTCTCTCGAACAGAACAGGGTGATATTACACTATAGCTTTTGAATACTTGAGTCGCTCATATTTAAGTATTGAAGATTACTTAGAGAGTCTAAAGACATGGACGCTTCTTCAATTTGAGTGCCAGATAAGTTTAATTCTCTTAAGCTTCTTGAGATTTGTGGAAATTTGATCATTGGGCAATAACTAAGATTCAGATAAAAAAGGGATTCCGACTTGATCCATACATATTTGACCGCTGAGTCACTCATATTTAAGTCCTGAAGATTACATAGAGGGTTGAAAGGCAAGATCACTTCTTCAATTTGAGTGCCAGATAAGTTTAATTTTGTCAAGCTTCTTGGGATTTTTGGAAGTTTGATCATTGGTTGAAAATAAACTTAGTTTTTGATGTTTTGATGGGTTTAGTGATGATTGAGTTGATAAGTCAGCTTATTCATGTGTACAAGAAATGTTTTAATAGTCCCAATGCTGATTAGTGAGATTAGTTGAATATTTGGTGATTTATTTTGATTAAAAATGTATTGTTTTCATATTAAATGAGTAAGCAGATCAGTTTTGAGTAAGCATATAGCTTCATTGTTGCACATTTTTTTATAACACCCTAAACCCGACCTAGACGTTATGGCCGAATCTGGAGATGTCACATGGAATGGATTTCAAAAATGAAACTAATTTGATAAAACCTTAATCGCTTTTAGTTAATTTAAAGACATTTTTCATTAGCCCTCTTGCCTTAAAACGATTCATTTTAACGGAAGCTTATTTTAAGTAAAATGGTTCGAGATTAGAAAACTGTGCAAGTTTTTAGAAAACCCTTGTTTTTAGTAAAATTCAAATCATAGCTCACTCTACAGTTATAATAATCATAAAGTTGCAATCTAACCGAAATAAAAAAATGGAAACAGTCCTTAAAGTTTGAATTACACAAAATAAAACCCAAAACATAATAATTCAAAATAGTTTTATGGAACAGTGGTCATCGTCGAGTCCTTCGCTGCACCGATCCGCCTAACTCTGTGAATTACCTGAACAAAATAAACAGAAAAGAGTGAGTGTACATAAACTCAATGTGTAACCCCACAGAATTAAGCAAGCACATAAGCAGATATTCAAAATCAGTCTGATACAGATTTGGGCAAAGCCCACTACAGATACAGATTCATATTTGAGCTTAAGCCCATCTTAGATACAGATGCAGATATATGATTCAAAATCAGAAATCAGATGTCCTACCTCCATCCTCTACACACCATCTCCGATCATCCCTACATACCATGTGGGGTTTAAAACACCCATCCAGCACTACACACCATGATATACCATAACGGCACATACCAGATATAACAAATGTATCGCAGCCATGCTGCCAAATAGTAGACATAATTTACCTTTCAGAACACTTCCTCCAAATATATAATCCCAACCCTAAAACCAGATATCAGATCATACGTACAGACTTATCAGATAATCATGCATAACATGCTTTTACAACAAATAATAGATAGTCTTGCAAATCAGTAATCAGACATGCTCAATATAGGGTATCGATTAATTAAATCAGATAATTTAGGGTTTAGTTAGCCCTTACCGACCCTACCGTAGGCCCACAGTCGTTTAGGACGACCCGTGCATCCCTAGGGACAATTTTAGATAAATGGGCCCACATCCCGTATGGGCCCATATGCTCGTGTGGCCCATACGCCCAGATTAACCTTGCCCGTGTGGCCCACACGGCCTAGCCCAATAATCGACACGCCCGTGTATCTTGCCCATGTGGGCCCACACGACCCAACTCGGCCTATCCTGTGTGGCTTACACGGCTACACTTGAGCCATCACACAGCCGTGTACTACACACGGCCATGCCTTCGTCAACCACACGACCGTGTCCACTCGTACGACCTACCACACGGGTGACTACACGCCCGTGTGGCATCTATAATAAGGTTTTTGGCTTTTTCCGAAAGCTCATTTTCTTGCGTTTCGAGTACACACTTGGTATCTGTTCG
This sequence comes from Gossypium hirsutum, assembly GCF_007990345.1. Classification (NCBI taxonomy): domain Eukaryota; kingdom Viridiplantae; phylum Streptophyta; class Magnoliopsida; order Malvales; family Malvaceae; genus Gossypium; species Gossypium hirsutum. The sequence goes on along the minus strand of NC_053433.1, from coordinate 116,205,939 downwards.
ATGCGTAACCACTCTCGAGATCCCCAGCACCTAAAATAATCCAAAAGACTTTGAATCATCTACTTAAAAAGATAAACTAAACCGATTCCAAATGAGTTATTCAGAAGATTGGGCAACCAAACCTTACCTTTAATCGAACAATGGTAACTTCTACACAACTAAATCCCTGATAAATGATTTTGAACCTCTAAATCTTTCCCTAGTCAAGAATAAGCACAAAAACCCCGTGACAACACTAACCACAAAACCTTAAGATAGCGGCATAATAGTTACTTACCGAACGAGCGTAAACAACGTCGAACAAAAAGGAGACAATTGAAAAACCAGAAATAAGAGGAGGAAAGCAAGGAAAAATTTGGCAGAGTAAGATAGGAAATTTTATAGGAAATTTTTGAAGAACGTCAAAATTGAGAAAGAAAATCAATTTTTTAAAAAGATAAGAATAAAAACAAAATAAAATCTGTAACCTCCCCAAATCCCTTAATTCACTCTTCCACTAATCAACTTCTCAGAATTCCAATTGTACTGAAACACTTGTGTAAAACCGAGCAAAAATAAACTACACCCAACACACAGACTCCCTTACTACTCGAACCAATAGGCTCATTCTGATATGGTTATATAAATAATTTAATATAAACCCACTGATCAAGTATAAGGTTTAAGTCAGAAAAATATCAAAACTTGCCAAAGTTAGGTCTTGAACTTGGGACCTCTCACACACACCCAGAACACTTAACCATTGAAGCAAATATACATTTGTGTCTAAATGAAACAAAACAAAATTAAGAAATTTTGGGCTGTTACATTTGTGAGCAAGTAAATTGTTGAATTCCTCATTCCTGTACGTTTGTGAGCAAGTAAATTGTCATTTGTTTCTTCATGCTTTGTTCAATGTCTTGTTCTCTTTTTTGTCTTATGCCAAGACCACAACGCAGTCACTTCTTCTATTTCAGTTCTTGGTAAATCCAAAGAACGAAAGTTACTTCGGACCTGAGGAATATTCTTGAAATTATAACGTCTGCAACTGTGAAGATTATACTGAGAAATAGATGCCAAATAATTGGGGCAAGGAAGTTCAACCAAACTTTCACAGTTAGTGCAATCAAGGAGTTCAAGCTTGATGGCTCCTGAAAGATTAGGTATCTTCCTTAACTCACTGCAATTTGAAACATCAATTTTTCTTAAATTAGCAAGGTCCTGTACAGAAAAAATAATTGTATTACTTTTAAACATCATCTACTTAATTTTAGGTAGTAAAAATAAAAAATTATATCTGATGTATTGGGCATGAAAATTCACCCACAATTAATAGATAAAATGATATCACTTATTTAAATAAAATAAAATAAAATCTTTTATATTTATTTTTTAAAAGCTTTAAATAAGATGTCATCATATGAATCAAATTATAAATATTTTTTTAAGAAAGTTTAAAAGCACATACCGTATGATTATCTTATGATATATTAATTCAAGAAAGGACTAAATTGCAAAGATGAGAAAAGTCTTGTTGCACAAGAGTAAATACTCAAAATTTAAAGGGTTGAAGTGCAAGTATAAAAAAGTTGAAGGACTAATGGTGAAAATATTTTAAGGGTGGAATGATCTAGAAACCAAGAAAATTTGATGAATTAGGACCAAATTGAATAGGTAAAAAAATTATGAGGGACTAAATCGCAATTTTACCAAATTAAGTGATGACTCAAGGATGAAATTCTAAAAGATCATGAAGGGCAAAATGGTCAATTAGTAAGAGAGAGAATTCTAGAATGTAGTGATTATGTTGATGATATTTTAAATTATTAATTAGATAAATATTATTTTATTAATATTTATGAGATGTTTATTATTATATTATTATTTATTTAGTATAAAAGGAAGGAAAGATGAAGAATTATCAACACATTTCCTTTCCCATGCAAACTAACGTAAGATAAGAAGAAGAAAAGAAGTTTGCTTTCTTTACAATTTAGTCCTTCCACCAAAAATTCATTATTTTCACCTAAAAATTGAAAGAATTTCCATAGCCATCAAGAGAGAAAGATAGCAAGGAGATGATGGGGAGCAAGAATATCAAGTTGGATTCAAGAAATCGAAGCTGGAGGAGAGAGAAAAATCAAGTTAAAGATTGAAGTCAATAAGAAAAGGTAAGTACTTCAAGATTTCAATATGTTTTTAAGTTTGTTATTATTGATAAAGCATGGAAATAATGTTATAGTAGAGTTTTATTACATAAGGTCCTATGTTCTTGATATGTTAGTGAAGAAAAAAATAAGAGAAAGTGATGAGAAATGGTGTAGAAAAAGAAAATAAGGATGTTATAACATGGTAATTAATATCTTGTACAAAAACAGTTTTGGACAGCAGTAGTAGTCTAACGTTGAAAAATCATCAAAAATTGTAGAAATCTAATTATAGGATGAATAAAATATGAAATTAAATCTTATTAAGTCTAGTTTTTTATAGAAGAAATTATGTAAGCAATGGGATTCTAAATCATGAGATATGATGAATTTTGTGAGACAATGTCAGAATGATTTCGGGTTCCCCTGTTCTGAATTTGTAAAATCATAAAAAAATTGGATAAAAATAATTAGGGGCGTAAATTTATATGTTTAGAATCATGAATGAGTCTATTTTCAATAGAAACAAATATGAACATCATTCGAATTCTGTACAAGGAGATAATTAATTTTTAGTGAAGAAGGGTCACAACTGTCAGACAGCAGAATAGAGATAACTTTAAAGAATAAACTGTACTTATTGAGTAAACTAAAAATTCTGAAAATTTTATGGTAAGAAGATATATGAGTCTAGTTTCAGGTAAAATTATTGGATCTTAATTTGGAGTCCTATAGCTCCAGATATAAATAATTTAGTGACTATGACACAGATGGATAGCTTGAATATTCATAAAAGTAAATAATAAAGATTATAGATAATGTTACTTACAAGTGTGCTACATACATCAAGGATGTGGAATGGAGAGGAGGAGGAGGAGGAGGAGGAGGAAAACATATATGAATATTCATTAAGCATGGCTAATTTGCATATTTTAGGCTTAGGGACTAAATTGAATAAAAGTAAAACTTTATGGGTAATTTTGTAAAAATGTCAGAAATGACCAAATTGCATGAAATGGATTATTTTATTATTTAAATTACAAAATTGAATGAAATTATTAATTTAGTTCAAGATCGGGGGAAAACATGTTTTAAGGATTAAATTGAAAAGTGTTGAAATTATGGAAAATTCTGATATTTTATAGAATTCATGGACTGTTATCAATATATATGAGAATAATAGCTGGAAATAAGGATTAAATTGCAAGAATTTAATTTTCTTGACCGTAAGGACGAAATCGTCATTAATTAAAAGTTTAGAGGCAAAATGGTAATTTTGCCTAGAGCATTAATTAAATGCATTAGAAGATGAAATGAATGAAAATGATGATCAAATTTATTTATAAAGATCCGGACGACTCAAATATGAGACTTGATCGTGGAAAAGAAAAGATATCGGATTAATGAGATTATAAACACAAACAAGCAATGAGGTAAGTTTGTGTAACTTGAATTGTATTTTAAATACTTGAAATATGTGGTTATGTGATGAAAATATGATTTGAATGTTCAGTTCATGATATTTGATGAAATATTGATAATACTCGATATAAATTGAAAATAAATCCCAGTTGAATGAAAGGAAAATTAGATGGATCTCTGAAAAGGAATTGACGGTAAAAAGGATCTAGCCCGGACGGGTGATCCTATTCTGATATAGCCCTCTCGAAAAATATGTGTAAAATGGATTTAGCCGGGACGGGTAATCCGAATTAGGGTCTGAATTTAGCCTGGACTGGTAATTCAGATCCAAGCTCATTAGAGTAATTATCGTTGCAGGGGATTTAGCCTGGACTGGTAATCCCAACAATACTCTATGAGTTTATATTACATGGGATTTAGCCTGGACTGGTAATCCCACTGTAAGGATGAGGTTTGCGGGAGTGTGCTCTCTGATATGAAATGTGTAAGACCATGTTTGAAAGATACCATGGCAGCCTGATATGAAATGTGTAAGACCATGGTTGAAAGATATCATGGCAGCCTGATATGAAATGTGTAAGACCATGGTTGAAAGATACCATGGCAGCCTAATATGAAATGTGTAAAACCATGGTTGAAAGATACCATGGCAACATGACAAAAAATGAGTAAGACCATAGTTGAAAGACACTATGGCATCATGTCAAAGATAAATAAGACCGTGGATGGGAGACGCTCTAACATCTGTTGAACAATTGATATTCAGGTAATATGTATCAGATGACGAATGGTTATATGAAATAATTATGAAGATAGATAAACGAAATAAGTATAAGTACATAGAATATAATTTGTGTTAAGTTTGATATAAGCTATTATCGGAATAAATATACATAAAATATATGAAAATGATGGAGCATGAAATATTGATATAGTGAAATGAATGATATATGCTTATGAAGAAACGGTAAGAGCATGATATGTTTCATGACATGTACATATATGGTTATCTTTGATATGTTGATACAAGGAAATTATGTAAGTTGAGACTATTATTAAACTCAAGTGCGATATGTCGAGAAAATAGATATATCAATGTTGAATTTATATGAGATATGTGCAAGTATACTAACAATGTTGCTGTTTGATGCTTATACAAGTGTCAAACTGTTGATTGAATGGTAATATTTTTATTTAAATGATGCATTGAATCGGTAAGTATTTAAAATTTTTTTAGTGATTTGTAAATGGTAGTTATGCTCTGAAACCCTATTCTGGCAGCGGATACGGGTTAGGGGTGTTACATGATCTTCAAAACTAGAATGAACTAGTTTGATTTCTTGAGATTGTTCCACTTTTCTAACAAAATGAAACTTGATATTAAAATGTTTTGTTTTGCTATGAAATACTGGATTCTTTGCAATTGCAATAGCAGAGATTGATTTTCACTTCTGATATTTGTTGCTTATCTTTGGTGTAAGTTCATATCTGTCATGAGCTTTCTTAACCAAATTGCTTGATTAACAGTTGCTCCAGCTGTAGCATATTCAGCTACAGCTGTTGGTTGAGCAACAATGGACTATTTATTTGAACTCCAACAAAAAACCAACTAATCTAAGGCTAAACACATACTCTGAAGTGCTTTTCATATCATCAATTGATCCTGCCCAATCACTATCAGTAAAACCAACAAGCTTCATGCTGTCAACCTTGGTGAACATAACTCCAAAGCTCAGAGTTCCTTGGATGTACTTGAGAACTCTCTTTGCAGCTTGAAAATGGTTCACATTGCAGCAGTGCATGAACCTGGATAGGAGATTGACTGCAAACATTATGTCTAGTCTGGTGGCTGTTAAGTAGAGCAAACATCCTACTAGACTCCTATAGGTTAAATCATTCACTTTCTCGAAATCACCTTGGCTAGACAGCTTTTCGCCAACAGCAACTAGAGTACTAGTTGCTTTACAATTTTGCATGGAAAATATGTTTAGAATTTTTGAGGCAAATGCCTTTTGGCTTATGAAGATCCCTTGCTGAATTTGAGATACCTCCATGCCAAGGAAATAGGACATTTCACACGAATCAAACATCTCAAACATACTCATCATTTTGTCTTTAAAATCTGTCAGCATAACATCATTCCTACCAGTCACTAACAAGTCATCCACATATAAGGAGACTATAAGCAGTGTTTCATCACTTTCCTTCTTCACATACAGTGTTGGTTCATTGAAGCTTCTTTCAAATCCCAAGCTTGCCAGGTAGCTGTCGATTCTGTCATACTAAGCCTTTGGTGCCTGCTTTAAGCTATACAAGGCTTTTCTCAGCTTGTACACTTTGTCTTCTTCACCAACAACTTTAAAACCCTCTGATTGTTCAACATATATCTCCTCACCAAGAAAACTGTTAAGAAAGGTAGGTTTTACATCAAGTTGATGTATTTTCCACTGCCTTTGAGCAGCCAGAGCTATCACAAGTCTAATAGTATCAAGTCTTGCCACTAGTGCAAATGTTTCAAAGTAGTTAATCCTACACTTCTGATTAAATCCTTTCACAACTAACCTTTCCTTCAGCTTGTTCAAAGTTCCATCAACATTTTGTTTGGCTCGAAACACCCATTTTACTCTTATGACCTTCCAGTGAAGATCCCAAGTCTAATTTTTATGTATCATGTTCATTTCATCAAGCATGTGCTTGAGCTTCTTCAAAACTAGCTAGTTCAACAATAGCTACATCAGCCCTCTCATATACTTCACTAATGAGTCAGGTTCCCCTAACTGGCACATGGTCAATGTCTAGCTCTTGATCATTCTGATCAACGTCAGTTTGTACTGACACTAAGTTTTCAACAGTACACTCTGGTTCACCTTTGCTCTAATTCCATGATGACATCTCATCAAATACCATATCTCTACTTACAAAGACTTTGCAGGTTATAGGATCTAGAACTCCATAGCCATTTTTGACACTGCTTTAGCCCACAAGGATGTTAGGCTGAGCTTTTTTTGCCAATTTGTCCCTTTTAACTGTAGGAACATGTGCGTAACATATATAACCAAAGACTTTTAGATGAGCAATTGATGGCTTGAACCCAAACCAAGCTTCAAATGGAGTGTTTTCAAGCAAGGCTTTAGTTGGTAGCCAATTCTGAAGATATACTAAGCGCTAACTCAGCCCAAAAACTTCTAGGCAAATTCTTTTCAAACATTAAGGATTTGGCCATATCCATCAAGGTTCGATTCTTTCTCTCACTGACACCATTTTGCTGAGGTGTGTAAGTGTTGGTGAGTTATTGTTCAATCCTTGATTCTTCACAAAAAATTAACACATTTGAGGTGTACTCTGTCCCATTATCTAACCTTAGTGTCCTAAGCTTGCAACCTGATTGAGTTTCTACTTCTGCCTTGAACTTCCAAAACACTGAGGCTACTTGTGGCTTGAGCTTTAGAAAGTAAACCCATCAAAATCTTTAGTAGTCATCAATGAAGAGAATGAAATACCTACTGTCATTCAAAGATTCAATCTTCATAGGGCCACACACATCAGTATGGACTAGCTGCAGTTTTTCAAAGGCCCTCCAATCCTTGTTTGTTGGAAATGGCAGTCTAGCTTGCTTTCCTAGCTGACATACTTCACAGACATCCTATTTTTCAACAATTTTTTTGAAATTTTCAACCAAATCTTCCTTGGACAACTGAAGTAGTGACCTGTAGTTAACATGGCCCGACCTTCTACACAACTTGGACTCATCTAAGACAGTTGTGTAGGCACTAACAGAACCATTATTCCAATCAACAACAAAGTGTCTGTCAATCATGGCTACTGACATGAGCTTGGATCCATTTCAATCACTGATCATACATTATTTGCCTTTGAACACAAAGAATATCCTTTTCCAAGTAGCTGAGTAATACCTCATAGATTTCTATCAATTTCAGGTATTAACAAAATATTTGAAACAAGTTTGGTACCTGAAGGAGGGTCAATCAGCACATCTCCATTCCCTTCTACTTTGATGTATTGTCCATTGCCTGCTTTTACTCTCGAATTGAAGGTTATGTCTATGCTTTTAAAGATAGTAGCATCTGGTGTCATGTAATTGGTGCAGCCACTGCGAATTAACCACCCTTTTGTGGTTTTTCTTCTGTTTGTAGAACTAGAGATAGCAAATACTTGTTTTTTCTGAGCACAACTCTCCTCTGCCACTTGAGCTTCTGTTTTAAGCTACTGAGGTTATTGTTTCTTTTGTTGGCCTTTATTTTTACAGACCTTTTCAACATGGCCCATCTGATTACAAACCTTATATTGCACATTAGGTCTGTACCAGCAGTTTGCTTCTAGATGGCTAATCTTTTACAATATGAGCAGGATAAATTTCTTCTTCTTGCTTCATCTCTTTTAGGCTTGTCTGACCAAGTTTTCTTCCTTTTGTAGCCAGAGAAGCTTGAAGTTGGCCTGTTCTTGGCTTGGAATACACCTTCATAATGCTCTTTCTGTCTGTTAGCTCTCATTTGTTCCTGAGTATAAAGAGCATTAATCAGCCCAGTCAAAGAAATGCTTGACAAGTCTCTCGAGTCTTCTAGGGAAGAGATTTTGGCTTCATATCTTTCAAGTAAGGTTGAAATAACCTTATCCACTATTCTAGCTTCACTGAATTACTCCCCAAGCAGTCTGATCCTATTTACAACAACCATATCATGTCTGAATATTGCTTGATTGTCTCTGATTCCTTCATCTTCAGATTTTTAAAGTCCCTCCTTAAGTTTAAGAGTTGTTGCTGTCTTGTTTTTTCAGTACCTTGAAAATCTTCTTTAAGCTTGTCCCAAGCCTGCTTTGGAGTCTCATAGGGCATGATCCTTGTGAAAATCAAGTTTGACACACTATTTTGGATGTAGGACATTGCCTTGTATCTCTTGGCTCTATCCTCAGAGTGTTGCCTGATCTAAGCTACCGTAGGGTTAGCTCTCAAGGGTGGTGGTTCAAGATCAGAATTGACAACCTTCTACAAGTCAAATTCTTGTAGGTAGGTCTTCATTTTCATTACCCAAATGTGGTAGCTTTCACCGTTGAATACTGGTGGTGGTGCTGGAGAGAAACCTAATGATGACATTGTGTTTTTGAGAGTAGAAAAGAGATAGGTCCTCTAAGAAGTTAGCTCTCGATACTAGTTGTAGGAACTTAGATAACAGGTTAAGAAATATCAGCAAGGTCTTAAGCTAGAAGCTACTGTAACTTGATGAACAAACAAAGAAATCGTCTTGAATTATAACAAGAACAGATTGCTCAATAAGAACCACAACAAGAAGATATTTTTTGGTGAATAATTCATCATCTCATTTCTGAAAACAAAGTATTACATATAACAAGTAATCAACTTTTCAAAAGATGAAAATATTACCTAAACACACTTAACTCCACTAACAAAGTCTTGAAACTTATAGAACTTTGCTTGCACAGTTGGTTAAGCTGATTTATCAAATTTATCAGCACCAAATTACATCAAATACCTTACATACTTAGTTCTAGTGTAACTAAGTAGCAAAAACATCAACTAAAAAGTAAAAAAAAACAGCAGCATATTCTTCAGCTGCAACTTGCATGGGTCGAACTGCTATGGTCTGCATGAAAGCCATCTTTTAACAATATTGTATATGCCAATAGCCACCATGCCATGAACACTGAATCCAATCCATCCCGTCCTTAGCCAATAAGCCTTAACAAGTCATTTACGAGAACCGATATCTTTCACCTGAAGGATTGATCGATTAGCTCAAATACGTCCCCCAAAGAATCAGAGGTTGAGTTGATACATAATGAAACTGTCATGCTCTAGTCTGAACCTTCAGATGCAGTATAATAGCTCGAATCGTAGCCATGTTTTACGACCGCCTCAATTCTGCCACCCCCTTAACATCATCTTCCAAAACAGTGGCTGTGTATTCACCACGAAGAGTTGCCGTAAGCAGAAAATGGTTATGGAAATTGCATTGTTCGTTTCAAGACACAAATACCACACAGCAACCGCATAACATGTTCAGTTAAAATAAGCACCTACAAATTTGTGTAAATACTTCCATAGAAAGGGCCTCAAAAGATTACTTTGAATTTGTGTTCACAACAGAAAGCGAGCATTCAGTAAAACAAATTGAAACTCTTACAGCTCAGGTGTTCCTCCTTGTATGGCTAAAGTTCCAATTGAACAGTGGCATTCTCAAAGATCTGTTATTCCCTAGTCTTACATCAACACAAAAGCAAAGGATATAAGAAAAACCAATCTCACAAATAACCAATCTTTCTAATGAATCAATATATGATTGAAGGAAAATGCAGCAAGTGTTAGATACGAGATGACCAATGCTGGAAACTAAACAATGAAGCTGAATCGAGTCCACGTCCTATGATTTAAAAAAACCAACCAATAACAAGTCAACTGTCAATAAGAATTAAGTACGAATTTTAAAATCTAAACTTTGGTACCCACCAAAATCCCCTATGGATATTTTACCAACTCCAAAGCAGAATCATTTTGCTACTGTATTGAAACCAGTTGCCGTTCAATTTTCCTCCAAATTATTTAATATATATGGAGAATTTCGTTCTTGGAAAATATATGCTATATCTACAAAAGAACACGGACACAACAGGGGAATGACGATGAGAACAAAAAAAAGCAACTATCACAAACTATTGAACAAATTTCCAATTTTATGTTCATAAATTATGCTTTTAACATTTACAATGTGGAACTACAAGGTTTCAGTATGGTAAAGAACCTTCTAGAAGACAATTAATTTATAAAGCAGAGGAAGTTTAGTTTCATCCTGGTTGGTTCTATTTAATTAAAGCACTTCATTTTCTGTCACTAATTTATAAGTTGAAAATGAAAAAGTGATAATATGAAAAAATGAGATGAAAATGAAACCTTTACCTATGCATTTGAATGACATAATTGAGAAGTTGAAACTCTTCAAATGCAGAGCCAAGGATGGAAAGAAATACAAACTATTTCAATCTTTTAAGTCCTCCATCCCTTCTTCACCATCATGGCTAAAGCTTCTTTTGTTCTCAGCAAGTCTCTATTCACTAGCATCTCTATCGCTCTTTGCATCCACGTAAAATACATAAACACCACAGCTCTCCACCTTAATATATTCTTCATGCTATTTTCTTCATGATAGAAATAGAAATTTCTGATGTAGAATTTGAATGATGCCTCCTCATAATTCTTGTCTTCTTCTCCATCAAGAATCATGAATCAGACCATCAATTTCTGCATTAAAAACCATTTAAATGAAACCAACTCAAACAAAACCCAAATCATTTGGAATTTTTTACATTTCTTTTTCTAGTGTTTTTTGGGTTCTTCTATGGGAAAAACATAATCTCACCAATCTAGCTTGATAGTGAAAACTATCGAGCGGTTGCCATTGAAAGTAACCTCCAGCTCCATGTGTGTTCATCCCACAACTTTGGGAAATTCTGAATTCATACAAATCCATTAAGAAATCTGGGGAAAAGATGGTCTTGAGGTGAGGATGCTAAAAATCACAATGAGTCAAAGGTAATTTACCTGTCTAGGAAGGCTAAATTCTCAAGAGCATAGGGTTCCTCTGTAGGTCCAGAAACAAGGCGAATCTGTTGACAAATTGCAGTACTCTCTCAATATCTCAGTTCAAGAAAAAGTGTGAAGCAAGCATTCAGTAGAAAAATTAAAAACTTACATGTTCCTCTGATCTTTTGTATAGCTAAAGCTCAAAGTATAATGGCCTCTCCAAAGATCTGCCATTAATTCTCTCTTGGGTCTCTGTTTTTCTCATATGATTTGCTTACACCAATCACTTCCATCTTCATACCCTTTCATAGTATCAAATTTTAAATGTTAAAACAAAGAAAATAAGCTTACCGAAAAAAGTAAAACAAAGAAAATAATATTAATTTTCAGGCCATTTGTTTATTTTTTAATGAATTATCAAACAACATCTTAGACCACCAAATTTACAGATGATAATCAGTCATATAATTGTAAAAGATATGCATAAGAAACATAACAAAAAAAAAGTGCATTGAACGTGAGGGAAAATTGAAGAGACCATTCATTTTGTAGTCTAAGATATACCACAACAAACACCTACACCATCATAAAAGCATAGGTTATTATAAGAAAAACCAGTCTCAAACAAAGCAGTCTTTCAAATTAACATATATATATATATATATAAATAGGGAATAGGTGGAAAGTTTACCTTAGCACCTAAGAAAGAGATGCAATATCAACCCTTTAAGTCATGAACAAATTTCCTCCCCCTTTTTCCCCCTTTATTTCCCTTGTCTCTAGTGATTTTACTGTTTTCCCTCATGGCTAGCGCTAACGTCAAGTTCTGATGCCCCGTTGGAGGGCTCGAATGAGCCACCGATGATCGAGTCCTCACATTTTCATGGTACAGGGACTAATTGGACCTGTGTTGTTTTCAGCCACACAATATACATGAACACCGCATTTTTTGACCTTGATATCCTCAACTTCAGCTTCGCCGTGGTAGCATTTTTTTATATAAAATTCAAATGCTGCCTCCACATAATCTTCGTCTTTTTTAATCATTTTGTCACTGAATAGAATCAACACGTGGTCACCCATGTACTTCCAATGTAACTCGAAATCTAGCTTGTAATCCCACTCACATTTGAACTTTTCATAAGAACCGTCGAAGGCTGTTAGTTGGTATTCACAGATACCTCGAAGATCTCAGTTGTATTTATGGCAATGCGTGAGATCAACCACCAGGCAGATAGCAAAACTCAAGAATCTGCTCCCACTAAACTCGTTTGGGGTTATCTTCAACTTCAACGAAGAATTCATCCTCTGATACTTGAATTTACTGGCTGAAATTTCGCTCCCTGGGAAACAGCAAAACAATGATTTTGGACCATAATCATATTTACATCCCCATTTCTTTACAAGTGATTCAATTTTTTGCATGGCATTTGCTTCAATGTTTTTAATTGACGCTTGATTCAAGCTGAAGCAATCAGAGAATATCATAAAGAACTCATCTTTACCGTAAAAAGAATAGAGTTCATATAGATCTCGATTTCGACGTGTGAACGATACTTTTTCTAACGATTTGCAGCCATGTGCATCCAAGTACCGCAAATATGGTGGAAGCTCCGAAAGTAATTTAAGACTCGCGCAATGATCCATTTTCAAATATTCAAGGTTTTTAAACTTTAGGCTTTGTTTGGTTGGGTGTAATGGCTAATCCATTACACCCCGAATCGGTGGCCCCACTGAATACAGCGTTTGGTTCGCTGTTTTCTCTAATACTGTTCTAATCCGTTGCGGACGGATTCCACATTTTGGCTGCTTCACCACCGATTTGTAATCCCTTGCAACAGCAAAGATTAGCTAACCGGTGTCTTATTTACCCTCCCCTTGCCGAAATCGCCTCCAGCCGACCCTCTCCCTCCCAACATAAACAGAACGTGCCAGCGAACCAAACCTCTACCCGCTCCCGATTTCAGCTTTGCATCCTTCTCCGACTCGACGGTGTCAGATCTCCGGACGGCTTGAATCAGTAATCTCCGTCAAACTTAACCTATTTCTTTCCTCTCTGCATGCGATTGTTTCAGTCCTTGGTAAATCGGCGTTTCGTTTCTTGCCGGTTATGGTTTTTTTTTCCATTGTTTGTTTGTTTGTCCTGAATTACAGGTTCTTTGCTCCAACATTTTTCATATTCTGTCTGCTTTATTTTTCTCTATTTTCTATTTCTGTACCATGTTTTGTTTCTCTATTTTCTGTTTCTGTACCATGTTTTGTTCCTCTATTTTCTGTAGTGGTTTTTTGTTTCTCTATTTTCTGTTTCTGTACCATGTTTTGTTCCTCTTGCCATTTTTTCTTTTGTAGCTTAATTTATTATCAATGATCAGCATGTTCTCTTGTGTAGCCATTTTATTTAGCATGTTTTGTTTCTCTATCATTTACACACTGCTGTTACTGAAAATTAAATCTAAATTCAACCGAATGACATGGAATTATACAACAACTAACTTCAAATAAAAACATGATTTTAATCCATTGTTAGAAGTTAATAATCCTTTTCCTCACTTATAAACCATGAACGCATATCAGTAGTGGGACATTTGTAGAGAAATTAACAGATCTGTTCCAACTGATATTCCTAGAGGTCTCATATTCTTGTTTGAGTTCCAACTTGTCAAGGAAAGGCTAGATTTTGTATTTCCATTTAAATAATCTTCTTGACCTTAATTTGTTTGTCATTTGGCATTGTGCATTGTTAAAGGCTTGTTGTCAGTATTTCATAATTTTCCTTATAATTTTCCCATCCATTAATTTTTTGTTTTCTATAATTCTTTAATATTGTCTCAAGTTCCCATCTGCAGTTTAATATATTGATTATGTAATCCACACATCATTATCTATCAAACTAAAGCAGTAGAGACAAGATTGTGAAATATTAAAACCAGTGCAGCCAGCTCATGATATTGTTATGATGAAAGTACTTGCTGTGCATTTTTCTTAGTCATTTAAATCAATAAACTCATTTAACAATCTTGTGCTTTTCCATGACAGAAATAAGAATATTATTTATCTTTTGTAATTAAATTATCTTTGAAAGGCTGTATGAGAATATGTATGTAAGCAAACTCTAATTGCACTGGTATTCCATTTTCATTTTTGTGAAAACATGTTTATTTTTCTAGTCAAATGCCTAGATGATGGTTCTTGTGTAGCCATTTTATTTAGCATGTTTTGTTTCTCTATCATTTACACACTGCTGTTACTGAAAATTAAATCTAAATTCAACCGAATGACATGGAATTATACAACAACTAACTTCATTGTTTGTTTGTTTGTCCTGAATTACAGGTTCTTTGTTGCTGCAGTTCATCATCGGTCTCCTCTCCGATTTCCTCATTACAGGTTAGTTTCCCCCGTTTGCAGTGGCTATACAATTGTTTGCAGTGGCTATATAATTTATTTGCAGTGGCTCCATCTGCTTGATCAGTCAGAAATGAAAACAAAGGACTATGAATGCTCATGTCCTGTTTGGATTTGTATGCTTTTTGAGATTTTTGTTGAATAGAAACACTCTGATATTCTTTCATGGCTACTGCAATGTTGAAGTGCATATAATGAGCTCTAGAATGTCATGCATAGTCCTGGTGCTGTTAATTTGGTACTGTTAATTTTGAATGCTTTGAAATGTTTGAAATGGCTTTGTTAATTTGGTACTGTTAATGATTTGAAATGTTTCAAATGGTGCTGTTACTACTTCAACTTTGAATGCTTTGAAATGTTTGCTCACTGATAAATGTTTGAAATGGTGCTGTTAATTTGGTACTGTTAACTTTGAATGCTTTGAAATGTTTGAAATGAGTTAACACCCAAGTACATTTACTGCTAATTTAATCTCCAAGTTGGTGTGGAATTATGAAACTAAGAGAGTATTTTCCTATATGTTGCTTTTACGTTTCACTCTTTCTGAAATAATTAGCTGATAAGGTCTCCTTCCACTGTATCTGCTTCTGGCCATATATGAGAAACCAAGAAAACCCTTTCTTGTTCGGCTATATATATAGAAGTGAAAATGAAGCCATGACCTGTACAGTTTTAAATTACCCAAAGCTTTCTTCATTACCAAATCTGTCATCTTACTTTTAAAAGTTTTAAATTATCTGTCAAACTTATAATCTGTCAATATATCAAACATTAACCCATTTTTCAGTTGTGGATGTACTTCCTTTCTTTCCAAACAATATATAATTTGGTCTCACGTGGTTGCTGCTTTCACTTGCTCTCTCTCCTCCACCTTCCATTGTCCAACTTTCAAGCAAATCGTTGGAATTCTAGGATCTTTTGAAGATTAACATGCAACTGTCGAATATTTATGGTTATATGTCTACCTTAAAAGATGTTTTATAAATTGTTTTCATTCATTAAAAAACCAGGTTATGCTTATGATTGCAAATTGCATGTGAGCACACATCTGATTTGTACTTGGATATCATATGTTATATTCCTTTGTCCCCAAAACCTTTAATGAGTACTATATAATTTAAAAAGGGCATCAAACTTTAGTACCAATTCTTGTATTAAAAAGGAAATTCATGGACAAAATGTTGTTATAAAAAGGAGCAATATATAATTTGGTACTTGTGTTTTTTCTTTTTTTAATCTATTATTTGTATTTGATAAATATTTTGATACTTAAAGATAATGGTGTACCAATTCTTCGTTATAATTTAAAAATGACATCAAACTTTAGTACCAATTCTTGTATTAATATCAATTATGATAAAAATATAACGATTTTGATACTTTCAAAGATCTCGTTCAAATTTAATCATTATTAAAATAAATTGTGCTAACTTTAAGCTGAAATAAAAATTTTATTTATGTTATTTAAGGTATATTAAAATATAATTAAAATCATTATTTATTATTTAATATTTTTAATTGAAATATAATTAAAATCATTTTGATTATATAATATTAATATAAAACTATACATTTAAATTGAAAATATAAATAAAACATGGCATAACAATTAAAATTTAATATTAATAGAAAAACATATTTATTATTGATATTAATAATTCAAATTTTTTTTCCATAATATTTTTTACCTGTGTGTTATAAATTATTTATTACTTATGGAGTGTTTACCTCTTTATTATTATTTGATTACAAAATATTATCATTTTATTTATCTTTAAAATATTAAATTTGTTAATAGCTATCAATCATTTATGCAAATTTTTACTAATAATTTTACTAAATAAAAATAAACATGTGCCATCTTGATAGAAATGTTGATGCTTATTTTAGTACCAAGTCATATGGGGCATATGGCTCAATTATTGGATCTTTGATGAAAATAATATTGTTCACTGCTGAACTCCCTTTTGAACATATCAATTCAAAGGCTTAGCAATTATAATGTCTTAGATAGAGTTCGTTGACATATTATTTTCCTTACATGCATACATGGTGGGTATTCTTCATTTGAGGAGGCTGCCACCTTGTTGGGGGAAAAAATCCAGGCCGTTGGCGATAAAATCAGTAGGAGTATTGCCTCCGAGGTGGTAGTTCAGCAGAAGTCAGAAGAGAAGATGGAAGAGAAAGCTTCAAATTTATATTCAGCCTTATGGTCAATTGAAGGTTTAACCGACGATCAGCGGTATGATGCTTTGAGTAAAATTCCCGATCATCCAAATCAAATGATCGTTTTCTTTAGTTTACCTTCTGTTGCCCGATTGGAATGGGTCAGAAGATTTCTTTCTCACCATTAAATATCAATGTTCAAACTTTTTGATGTTGTAAAACTATATAACATATGGATTATGATGTACAATTTCATTTTCATCTAACTTTTTCTTAGTATAAGTTAATTATGTTTATGCAGAAAATAATTCTCAAGTTATATTTTTATTTTTATAAATTCATAAGAACATTTTATGAAATTATATTTAATAATAATTATTTTAAATTGTATTAAATCATATATTTTAATTAAAATATATTTAATATTAATTATTTCAAATTTTCATTTATCATATATTATGATTTGAGTAAATTCATATAAGAATATGAATTATTAAGAATTTTATTAAATTATATACCAAAATTATAATGTATTTAATAATAATTATGTTTAAATATGATTAAATTATTTATTATTGATATTAATAATCTTATTAAAATTTAAATAACAATAACAAATTTCTGCTAATTATAAAAATTTTATTAAATTATATATTTTAATTAAAATATATTTAGTAATAATTATGTTTAAATATGATTAAAATATTTATTACTGATAATAATAATCTTATTAAAATTTAAATAACATTAACAATAATCATTTACCAAAACAATTTTCTGCTAATTATAAGAATTTTATTAAATTATATATTTTAATTAAAATATATTTAATTATAATTATATTTAAATATGATTAAAATATTTATTATTGATAATAATAATCTTATTAAAATTTAAATAACAATAACAATAATCATTTACCAAAACAATTTTATGCTAAGGGTATTCTAGTCATTTTAGTTTTTTCCATTATGCTATTACACCTCTATTCCATTCAACCAAACACAAGATTACTATTACGCCTCTATTCCATTACATTCAACCAAACAGTGGATTAGCTATTACACCTCTAATCTCAATACACCTCTAATCCAATATACTTCTAGTCCAATACAGCGAACCAAACGCACCCTTAGGATTTTTGGGGGCTTATAAACTATCCGACGAGCTAGGGGAAAATAGGATGACGATAAATATGGACGGAGCTTTTTTTTTTTCACTTCAGGCGCTTTTTTCGCTTCAGGCGCTTTAGGTTTTTTGGGTCTTGGTAAAGGGTGGGGGAAATAGGATGACGATGAACATGGAAGGGGCTTTTCAGGCTCTTTAGGTTTTTCGGGTCTCGGTAGAGGGGAGAAATAGTATATCGAGGAACATGGCTGGCGCTTTTCAGGCTCTTTAGGTTTTTCGGTCTTCGTAGAATTTCTGGGAATTTGGCGATTAGGCAATGACTAAGATCCAGAAAATGAAGGCATTCTAGCTTTGAAATTCTGCTTGATACTTTATTTACCTTTCATTTTGTCAATAACAATGTTTCAAGTCCAGCGATATGCTCAATTGAATCTGGCACTTCTTCTATTCCAGTTTCTGCTAAATCTAAGAAAGAAACATCATTTGGGAGCTCGGGAAACTTCTTAAGATTATAACATCCATGAAGCTGAAGCGTTTTGAGAGATGCCAAACCACTGAAGCCAGGAAGTTCAACCAAACTGTTGCACCCATTAAAGCAAAGGATTTCAAGGTTGACGGCTCCTAATAGATTAGGGATCTTCTTTAAATTCTTGCAATTCGTAAGGACAATTTTTCTTAAATTGATAAGATCCTGCGCAATGAAAATATAAAATAGCTTTATTACTCAGCATTGTCTACTTACTTTGTGCAGTATAAAAAAAAGTTATTATAGTATTTGGTATACATCTTTAATTTATTGAATGAAGAAAGTATGAAAAAATTACCTGATGATCATCTTCATTCCAAAGTTGTTGTACATCACCATGAGGTAATTTTAACACAACAAGATTCTTCGGATCAAAACTTAGTGATAAAGATTTAAATGGGTAATACTCCCAACAAAGAAGTCTTAGCTCATCAGGAAGAGATACATCGCCAACTTGATCTGCATGTAGCTTCTTCTTTCGTTGCTTTCCAATAAATGGAGGAAAATAAAAGTCTGATATATTTAAGATTAAGCATTTTCCCAAAAACAGAAGAACATAACTGTAGTTTACCAATTTGAGACATGTCTAACTTTATTCCTACAATCCATTCTGTTCCCTAATAACAAGAAACAAGTATCAGGCATTATATTAAATCACTCATTAGAAATTAAACAAGGCTTAGACTAATTGAGCATACTTTTTTATTACAAGAAATTTTAGATTTAAAAAGTGTTTAATTTTATAGTATAAAGCAATACATTAGATATTTAATTAATTTAATAAAAACCCTTGGTAGATCCATGTAATAACTTAAGATTAGGGTTAGCATTTGATAAAAATAATTGAAAAGAAAATTTTAGTTAATTAAATTAGTGAGTTTTATTATTTAACTAAATTTTAAATTAGAGTACATAAATTTGAGAGTTTGAATTATTGGAGTTGAAGTTGAGTTGTAAGTAAATCTTCTATCTCTATCAACTAAAACTAAATACAAGTAATTAATTTTTATAATGATTTCAATGGATGTGATTTGGTTTAAATATATATATTGTTGAGTTGGTATTATTTTGTTTTTCTTTTTGGCGATTTTCGTTCAGGTATTTGGTGTTCTCTAGGGATTACTACCTTATACATGGTATCTACAAATATATAAAAAAATATAAAAAGAAACATAAGTACAATTAATACTTACTTTATTATATTTGAGCACTTGCTTTACTTCATTAGGATTCCATAACCTACTGCGCTTTCGAGGAACTCTAAATTCTTTGCGAACAATGTCCTTGCCCATCAGCTCAACCATATCATGCATAGAAATACATTGCGGAATCTCATCCAAGAAACTACTTCTTCGATCATCTAATGCACCTCTGGAAGGGGAACTTGCAATCTCTTCTGCTTTTCTCTTGAGAAACTTACTGCGAATTTCAAGCATATCACGCAAAGAAATAGGAAGAGGGGTAATATTTAGTAGGCACTTGTCGATCAAGTTTCTGATGCTAGACTCTGCGCCATTATAACAATTACTTAGAATTTTTTCTACATTTTCCTTAGGTTCCCCTTTGAAGAAGATTGCAATATCAAGGAATATATTCTTTTCTTGTTCATCAAGCCCATCAAAGCTTGTCTTCAAAATCTTATAAATGTCTGGTTCGATATATTCCTTTAAATTATCCATCTCGCTTTCCCAATATACTCTACCCTTGTTATATAGTTGGCAACCCAAAACTTTTAGAGCAAGTGGATTGTATTGGGTGTACTCTACAAACTTTATTGATAGGTCTCGATAATCAGCATCAGGATTGAACTGCTTAAACGCACAAATAGAAAACAGTTGAAGAGAGTCAATCTCATTTAAATTCTTCACCTCAAAAGTTTCGTCAGCTCCATTGTCAAGTACTGTTCTATCTCTAGATGTTACAATGATTTTACTTCAATCACCAAAATGTTTAACACCCATAATAGCTATTTGATCTTGGTGACTAACATCATCAAGCACGACAAGTACTTTTTTATTGTTCAAACTCTCTTGGTAAGGGTATCCTATCGAAGGAGTGTCTATTTTAATATATTTTTCATTTAACAGTTTGGAAAGAAGATCATTTCGTAAAATTTCCTTTCCGTGTGTTTGTATTTTCTCACTAACATTTTGAAGAAAGCAACGGCTTTCAAAATTCTGAGACATTTCCTCATATACAGCTTCAGCAAGGGTAGTTTTGCCTATACCACCCATTCCCCAGAGTCCTATTACACGACTGCCTTTTTCCTCAATCAGCCTCAAATTGCATCTTTCTGATAATCTATTCCAACCAGTTCTTCAGAAACATGTCTAGATCTGCTACTCCTCAACTTTTCTATAACTTTTTTAACAATTTCCTCAATGTACCCTGCTTCAGGTCTAGCATACAATAAATAAATAAATATACATAGATATATGAAATCCAAAACAAAGGTAACTCAAATATAAGAAGGTGAGAAAAATATAGTTACCTGTCAGATTTGTCTCCTCCTATATGCCACCCTTTTAAGTTACCAACTTCAGCAAAGGCTGCTTTCCATCGCTTCACTTCATCAACTTCATCAACTGGCCTCTTCGATTCATGCTCTTCAAAGGATGTTGTAAAACTCCCACCAATATTTCTTACATGGGAAGGATCAACATGGTAAAAGATGGGAAGAACAATATGTCCTTGTGTCTGCTTGCGGTCCATGATTGCAGAGAGTTCAGCTAGGCACGATTTTGAAGAAGCATAGTCTTTAGATAAAACAAGGATTGAGAGATTTGAGGCTGCAATTCCTTGAGAAAGTGCTGGTGAAAGTTGCTCCCCTTTCTCTAGTTTTTCTTCATCGAAGAAGACATTCAGTCCCTTGTCCTTCAAAGCTTTGTGTAGATGACTGGTGAAGTTAAGGCGTGTGTCTTCACCTCTGAAGCTCAAGAAAACTTGGTGCTTCATTTGACGAGAAGAAGAAGAAGAAACCAAAGAGTATGGATTGTCTGATTGAGGCAAAAGAGAAGAAGAAGAAGAAGCCAAAGAGTATGGATTGTCTGATTGAGGCAAAAGAGAAGAAGAAGAAGAAGTCAAAGAGTATGGATTGTGCGATTGAGGCAAAAGAGATGCACCATGGGAGCTTTGTTTTCGTACTTTTGAAGAAGAATGAAAAGAATTATGATCGTAGCATCATCTTTGGTATTATTGTGAGAAGATAAAGAGTGAAATATCCATCATCTTTGCTATCTTCTTATTTTTATTAGACTGAGTCCTTTACAGGTGGCATGAACTTTCTAGTATTTATCCCTGAGTTTTGAATACTGAATCAAATATTCAACTAGTAATTAATTTTAATTATATTACTTTAAAATTAAATTTTCAAATTAAAATTAAAATATATATTAATTTTGTACAGTGAGTTTTGCTTGGATTGTGGTGTTATTATAAGAAGAACAAGTGTAAAAAAGAAAAAGAGAAAATAATTTAAATAAAAAATACATTAATTTATTTTTATATTAAATAAATATGATTATTTATGTATTTAATATATAAATTTTTTACGTTTTTAGATGTCCCCAGAGTTTTTAGAAGAACGGGAAACTTCCATTCCACTGCCTTATCCCAGAAAAAGGCTATTTCTTTTATCCTTTTTCGTTAGTCAAAAAGGTTAATTTTTGCGTCCAATCATCATACATTTCCATTAAAGTAGAATTTGGTTACATCAAATCTGGTGGTCCGAATTATCAACAAAGTACGCACATCACATTCATAATGAGAAAATAAATAGAGGCTCAATTCAACTAGAAAAACCTTAAAAAATTTTATTCATTTGAGTTATGTACTTAAAACTTTTATTCTGTAATCTAAGTTAGCATTTATTCATCACAGTCAGCCAATCAAAAAATTATCATGTCACCCGTTAAAATATAATTAAAAATTTATTTTATGTTAATATTAAATAAAAATTAATTATATTAATATTAAAATAAAAAATAACCCCTCGTCCCTCAAAATTTATCACCTTTTTGGTCTTCAGTTCAGTTCAATTTGACAATTCTCTAGAATTAAAGCAGGAAACAAAAGTATTACAATGAAGGAGAAAAAAAAAAGCTAAAATGGAAATGAAAAATAATACAGACCAAAAAGGCCTAATTAAATAAAAGTATAGATAAATTTTTAATATATGGAGAGGGAAAGAACGGTGAGGCGAGGGGTACCTTTTTAGTTATTTTCATATAATATTAGTATCAATTATTTATCACAATGATAAATTAGGGAAAATTCTGAATTCATATAAACCAATTGATAAATTAGAGGAAAGAGGTCATGAGGATGCTAAAAACATCACACTGAAACAAAGGTAAATTACCTCTCTAGGAAGGCTAAATTGCCGAAGAGCATATGGTTCCTCTGAAGGTTCAAAAAGCAAAAAGAGCTTAGGAAATGGCTTCAATTTGCATTGGCTCAATGTTGAATAAGATCAAGAAGGCAAATTTGTTGACAAGTTGCAGTACTGCCTCAATATCTCAGTTCATGCACAAACATAAAGCAAGCATTCATCGGAAGAAATTGAAGCTCTTGAAAAGCTTACTTGCTCCTCTTTTTTCTATTATAGGTAAAACTCCAAACATAATGGCATCTCCAAAGAACTACCATCCATTCTCTATTGACACTCTGTTTTGGTTAACATATGTTACGTTGCATTAAACTAGCAAGTAAAAAGCACAACAAATACCAAGGACATAAGCAAGCAAATAAAGTGAGTATTAAGACCAATGCTGGAAACTAAACAATAAAGCTACTATTGAGCATTGGCCTGCAATGCAACATGTGACCAGCAGCTCAACAAGCAGACCAGCAAGGAGCAAAACCGAATGCAGCAACTAGCTTTGGACCATTTTGTTCATTTTGTTCCTATGTAACTTAGTTTAGTTTGATTGTAATTTGATCACAATCTAGTTGGATTAGTTTTTTGATTGGTATTTTATGTAATAGCTGAAATGTTAGCTTACTTTTACTTGTAATTCAAAGATTATGTTTGTCTAGTATTAGTGGGAGCAGTTACAACTATTAGGTAACTGTCAAACATGTTTGTACCTTATATATTTTTTGAATTTTCAATCAATGAAAATTATTTTCATTTGGTTGCAACTTTGTTCAAACTTTTTCTTTCATTTTCCAGTTCCTTCTTTGGCTTTTTTTTTCATTCTTGCTTATGTTGCTGCCAATGTTCCAACAAATGGTAATCAGAGCCTAAGTCTTGGGGGGCCTTTGTTGTTGGTTGTTTTATTTTTTGAGAAAACAAAAGTACGAGAAGCAAGAGTTTGAAGTTGTTAAACTTATTTCAGCAGGATGAGTTTCACTCTACCTCCACCTCCAGTTTCACTCCACCTCCACCTTCAGTGTTTGATGGTAAGAACTACCACATTTGGGTAGTCAAAATGAAAACATACCTTCAAGCACAAGACTTATGGAGTGTAGTTGAGAATGATTTCGAGACACCTCCATTGAGGGCTAATCCATAATTGCTCAGATGAGGCAGCATGCTGAGGAGAGCACAAAGAAGCACAAAGCCTTGGCCTGATTGCAAAATGGAGTGACAGATGTAATCTTCACTCGAATCATGGCTTGCAGCACACTTAAGGAAGCATGGGAGAGGCTGAAGGAGGAGTTTATGGGATTAGATAAAATAAGGTAGTAACAAGTGATTAACTTGAGGAGAGATTTTGAGAACCTGAAAATGAAAGAATCTGAGAGCATCAAGCAATATTCAGACAGGATCATGGCCACTGTCAACAGCATAAGGTTGCTTGGTGAAGACTTCAGTGAGAGCAGAGTTGTGGTGAAGTTCATCACCACTCTTCTTGAGAGATTTGAGTCTAAAATCTCATCACTTAAGGATTCAAGGGACTTGACAACCATTTCCTTGCAGAATTGGTGAACTCTCTTTATGCTTTGGAGCAGAGAAGGGCTAACAGGCAGGAAGATCATCCTGAAGGAGCCTTCCAAGCAAAGGCCAAAGAAAGCTCCAACACAAGGCAGAAAGGAAAGAAGCCTTGGCTTGACAAGAGGGACAAACCAAGGAAGGATTCAGGCAAGAGGAGGTATCCACCATGTGTCCACTGCAAAAAGACCACACACTTGGAAAAATATTACTGGTTTAGGCCAGACATCCAATGTAGAAACTGTAAGCAGTTTGACCATGTTGAGAAAGTTTGTAAAAACAAAGCAAAGGCACCGGTACAGCAGCAGATTCAGGCTCAAGCTGCTGAGGACCTTCAAGCTCAGGAGGAGCATGTTTTCACAGCCTCAAGCTTTACTACCACAAGCAAGGTCAAATGCAATTGGCTGATGGATAGTGGCTACACACATCACATGGCAGCTGATGAAAGCATGTTCAAAGATCTTGACAGAAGCTATGCCTAAAAAATCAGAATAGGCAATAGGAGTCTGATTGAAGCCAAAGGCAAAGGGAATGTTGTGATCAACACTGGTTCAGAGTCATTTCAGATGTGCTTTTTGTACCTGACATTGATCAGAACTTGTTGAGTGTTGGTCAGTTAGTTGAAAAAGGGTATTCTCTAGTTTTCAAGAATGGTTCATGTGTTATTGAGGACTTCCCTGGCCAGGAGATGATTACTGTAGGCATGGTAGACAAATGTTTCAAGCTTGATGTGAACCAACTTGAGAAGAAAGCTTATACAAGCTTAGCTGATAATGCTGGCCTATGGCATAGAAGACTAGGCCATTGTAATTTCAGATCACTTGATCTGTTGCATAAGATGAATTTGGTAGATGATATGTGCAAAGTTGAGGCAAGGGAGACTGTTTGTGAAGTTTGTCAGCTTGTCAAACAAGCTAGATTGCCTTTTCCAATGAACTAGGCATGAAGAGCTCGAGAAAGGCTTGAGCTGATGCACTCTGATGTTTGTGGACCAATGAAGTCCCTTTCTTTAACTGACAACAAGTATTTTGTGCTGTTCATTGATGATTTGACCAGATTTTGCTAGGTCTACTTCATGAAACAGAAGTCTGAAGTCTTTGAAGCTTTTGGCAAATTCAAGGCATTAGTAGAGAACCAAACAGGTTGTAAGATTAAGTCCTTGAGAATTGACAATGAGGCTGAATACTTGTTTGAGAGGTTTCAAAAGCTTTGTGAGCAGGCAGGGATCCATCATCAGTTAACCACTGTTTACACTCCACAGCAAAATGAAGTTTGTGAAAGGAAGAATAGAACAGTGATGGATATGGCCAGATTTTTGCTATTTCAAAGCAAACTTCCAAACAAATTTTGGGCTGAGGCAGTCAATACCTCAGTATATTTGCTCAACAAGCTTCCAACTCGAGCAGTGAAGGACAAAACACCTTTTGAAGCCTGGCATGGACTCAAGCCATCTGTTGATGTGTGTGCTATGTGCTTATTCTAGCTGAAAGTAGAACTAAACTTGAGAGAAAGTTTGCTCCTGGTATATTTGTTGGCTACAGCAATACCAAAAAGGGCTACAGAGTGTATGACCCCTCAAAAAAAGAAGATTTTGGTGAGCAAGGACATCAAATTTGATGAGGAAAAGTTTTGGAATTGGGAAGGTTCAGATGCAAGCCAGTTTGATGAAGACCAATTTGACATCAGCCCAGAGCTAGCTGAGAATAGACCAGAAAATGCAGACATCGATGATCCTCTTGTGAGAGGAACCAGAACCATTGCTGACATTTAGCATAGATGCAATGTTGCTATAGTTGAGCCATCTAGCTATGAAGATGCTGCAAGGGACAAATGCTGGAGAAAGGCTATGGAAGCTGAGCTTGAGATGATCAAGAAGAATGAGACATGGGACTTGGTTGATAGACTAGACCAATAGAAAGTCATAGGTGTCAAGTAGGTTTTTAGAGCCAAATTCAACTCTGATTGCTCTTTGAACAAACACAAGGCAATGTTGGTGGTGAAGGGCTATAGTCAGCAATATGGCACTGACTTTATAGAGACATTTGCTCCAGTAGCAAGGCTTGACACAATCAAGCTTTTGTTTGCTTTGGCTGCATAGAAACAATGGAAGATTCATCAACTTGATGTCAAATCAGCTTTCTTGATTGGTTTTCTCAAGGAATAAATTTACACAGAGCAGCCAGAAGGCTTTAAAGTCCAAAGACAAGAAGACAAGGTTTATAGATTAAAGAGAGCCTTGTATGGCCTGAAACGGGCACCAAGAGCCTGGTATGACAGAATAAACACCTACCTGTCTAAGCTTGGATTTGAAAAGAGTGTCAGTGAAGCCACACTCTATGTGAAGAGATCAGAAGGTGAAACCTTACTGATTGCGTCACTCTATGTAAATGATCTACTTGTGACTGGAAGCAAAGATGAATTGATCAATGAATTTGAAGAGCAAATGCTGGAAGTATTTGAGATGACAGACCTAGGAATTATGACATACTTCCTTGGTATGGAAGTGAACCAGTCTGATCAAAGTATTTTTATCAGCCAACATGCTTTTGCATTAAAGATCTTTGATAGATTTTACATGTCAAACTGCAAATCAGTAAGCACACCAGTAGCACAAGGGGAGAAGTTGTCCAGTGATGGGATTGAAGCAAGAGTTGATGAAAAAGAATATCGAAGCCTAGTAGGTTGCCTGCTTTACTTAACAGCAACTAGGCCTGATATTATGTTTGGTGTTAGTCTCCTATCAAGATTTATGCACTGCTGCAATGTAATTCACCTCAAGGCAGTTAAAAAATCCTCAGATACATCAAAGGGACTCTGAACCATGGAGTCATGTTTAAGAAGGAAAATGAGCTCAAGCTAACAAGATATTCAGATAGTAACTGGGCTGGTTCTGTTGATGACATGAAGAGCACTTCTGGCTACTTCTTTACTCTTGGTTCAGGAGTTTTTTGTTGGAGTTCTAAGAAGCAACAAACTGTTGCTCAATCCACAGCTGAAGCAGAATATATTGCAGCAGCAGCAGTAGTGAATCAAGCCATTTGGCTTAGAAAGTTGCTATGCGATCTAAATGAAGAGCAATTTGAACCTACTGAAGTCAAAGTTGACAACCAATCAGCAGTGGCTATTGCTAAGAATCCAGTTTTTCATGGAAGAACCAAGCATTTTAAGATCAAGTTTCACTTTGTTTGAGAAGCTGAGCAATCAGAAGAAATCAGTCTTGTTCATTGCAGCTCACAAGACCAATAGGCTGACATTTTGACTAAGCCACTTGGTGCAACAAGGTTCGAGGTTTTAAGAAGCAAGATTGGTCTATGTTGCATATAGTCCAAGGAGGAGTGTTGAGCATTGGCCTGCAATGCAACATGTGACCAGCAGCTCAACAAGCAGACCAGCAAGGAGTAGAACCGAATGCAGCAGCTAGCTTTGGACCATTTTGTTCATTTTGTTCCTATGTAACTTAGTTTAGTTTGATTGTAATTTGATCACAATCTATTTGGATTAGTTTTTTGATTGGTACTTGATGTAATAGCTGAAATGTTAGCTTACTTTTACTTGTAATTCAAAGATTATGTTTGTCTAGTATTAGTGAGAGCAGTTACAACTATTAGGTAACTGTCAAACATGGTTGTAACTCATAAATTTTTTTAATTTTCAATCAATGAAAATGATTTTCATTCGGTTGCAACTTTGTTCAAACTTTCTCTTTCATTTTTCAATTCCTTCTTTGGCTTTTGTTTTCATTCTTGCTTATGTTGCTGCCAATGTTCCAACAGCTACACCTACTCCCTATGGCATAAGAACCAAGGCTGGAAACTAAACAATGAAGCTGAATGAAGTCCACCACTGATCCTATGAGTTAAAACCAGCCAATAACAAGTCAACTGCCTAAAAGAATTTAAGTATGAAGCTTCATATCTAAACTATGGTACCCACCACGGCTTCGCATGGATATTTTTTAGAACTCCAAAGCAGAATCCTTTTAATTACTAAAATTTTAAGTCACATGGCATTATAAAATAATCAGAGAAGTATAAAATTTGTGTTTTTTCTTATAATAGATCATAGTTTAGTGTTACAGAAAGTTATTTTAATTACTAAGCTACGAATCTTGAACTTGTTGGATACCATCTCATAAAAACGAATGTACAAACCAATTCCAATGTTGCATCCTTTCAATTCCAAAACAGAGCAAAATTCTGGAATTTTAATTACAAAAGGGGAAAATTGATTCAAATTTTAGCCCAGACTGATATAACAATCAAGTCAAATGGTTTTACCATGAAACCAGCTCTGCACTTTGAAGTTCCAACTAAACCAAAATCATTTGGATTGTTTTCTTCCAAGTGTTTATGTTGGGTTCCTCTATGGGGTAAACATAAAAGCTCATCAATCCAGCTTGAGAATGAAAACTGTGTTAGGGTTGGCATTGAAAATAACATCCAAGTTCCATGTGTTCTTTCAACTTGTTTTCAGATAAGAGCAACTCTGCCTAATTCTGCATGCATTTATATAATCCATTGGTAAATCAAGGGAAAAGAATGCCATGACTATACTAATAATCAGAATGAGTTAAAAGTAATTTACCCAAGATCATGTGCTTCCTCTCAATGATCAAAATCCAGAAAGCGTTGAAGCAAAGCTGGATGGGATGAACAAGACAACTCTGTTGAAAAGTTGCAGTACTGCTTCAATATCTCAATTCAACCGCAATATAAAGAAATCCTTCAGTAGAAGAAATTGAACATCATAAAAGCTTACTTGTTACAAACATCTGTGATTTATTCCCTCATCTGCTTTCCTTTCATCAACCATTGCCATCTTTATTTCCTTCACATTACCAAATTCAAAAAGTAAAAAGCTTAATCTCTAGGTAAAAGGGCACATCTATAAATGTGGGTTTTGCATTGATTCACAACATTCACCTTAACACCAGTAATTTTGTGGGAACTTCATTTGTTGGTGAGAAAGAAGATATCAAAACCACCCATAATCTGCAACTTCAATTCCAGTAGAGTATTGAACTTGTGTCCGGCTTGACTTTCATCAAGTTTTATGGAATCAACAGATCATAGTCATAAAATTCAAAATAATAAAACATAGCCAATAGATTATATATGGGGAATAGTTGGTAGGTTTACCTTAGCTAACATGAATATAGATCAGAAATCATGAACTGAAAACATATATATATATTTACTAACGTTTTAAGGAAATATGAAACATAAATCAATGGGTGAATGAATCATTGAAGTAAAATGCAGAGAGTATTGAGATACAATATGATTAAATCTCTACTTACTGCCCATGGCTTGAGCACCAATGGTGGAACCTAAACAATTAAGCTGGATGATATCCACCACCGATCCTATGAATCAAAACCAACCAATAACAAGTCAATTGCCAAAAAGAATTCAAGTATGAATCTTAATATGTCTTCACTGCAATGCTCAAACAACATGAGAGGCAGTAACATACAAAGAAATTTCAGTCCAAACTGATATGATAATCAAAATCCAAGATAAGAAAATATCGACTCCAATGGCTCTACCATGAAACTAACCCAATCTAGCTAGAGAATGAAAACTGTCAAAAGTTGTCTCCACCTCCATGTGTTCAGCCCACAAGCTTTGAGATCTCTAGCAAATTCTGGATTTATATAATCCCATTGATAAATATGGGAAAAGAAGGTGAGGATGCTGAAAATCATTATATGAACCTAAAATCATAATAATAAGTCTAAGTCAAAGGTAACTTGCTTCTCCACCAAGACTGAATTGCCAGAACCAGAAAGGGCCTCAAAAGATTACTTTGAATTCAGTAAAACAAATTGAAGGTCTTACAGCTCAGGTGTTCTCAATGATCTATCATTCCCTAGTCTTACATCAACAAAAAAGAAAAGGATATAAGAAAAACCAATCTCGCAAATAACCAATCTTTTCTAATGAATCAAGCTATGATTGAACGAAAATGCAGCGAGTTTTGAGATACCAGATGACACCAATGCTGGAAACTAAACAATGAAGCTGAATCGAGTCCACCATTGGTCCTATGATTTAAAAAAAAACCAACCAATAACAAGTCAACTCTCAATAAGAATTAAGTATGAATTTTAATATCTGAATTTTGGTACTCACCAAAATCCCCTATGGATATTGTATCAACTCCAAAGCAGAATCATTTTGCTACTGTATTAAAATCTCCAACTGCCGTTCAATTTTCCTCCAAATTAATTAATATATATGGAGAATTCCCATCTTGGACAATATATGCTATATCTACAAAAGAACAAAGACACAACAGGGGAATGGAGATGAGAAAAAAAGAAGCAACTATCACAAACTATTAAAGAAATTTCCAATTTTATGTCATTAGAATTGATATCATCATTGACACATGTCATGATTTGAGAGTGTAACGTGTTTCAAATTAAATGGTGTTACCAAAATAATTTACAAAAAAATCCTAAGTACTAATCTAGGGGGGAAAACCCCTTAAATACTAATATGTGGAAAGGTGCCAATTTTAAGGGATTTAAGCTTTGGGATGATTATCAAGATAAGAGAATTCTCAAGTTCATTAAACTTCAATTTGTTTCTTATATTTGTACATTTGATTCCAAGAGGAAAAGGTTAACAATAGAATAAAATAATAATAATGCAAAGGTTAGGCACAATGTATGACATAGTTTTCCTTATTTTAATTACCTAATGTACAACAAAACAAAATTTGATTCAATAGATTTATCCCTGCAAATCCAAGTAGATTGAGCACAACAAAATCTGCAAGTTGCTAAATGACACTCATTTAGTGACTACCAATTCCACTATTGCATCCTTTCAATCCAAAAACAGAGTAAAACTCTAGAATTTTAATTACAAAAATCAAATTTCAATCTCTCATAATCTTGAAAAAAGGAAACTTCATTCAAGTTTCAGCCCAAGATGATGTGATAATCAAGTTGAATGGCTCTACCATGAAACCAAACCCTTCACTTTGAAGTTCTTAATTTTCTTTTCTAGGAAGGCTAAATTCTCAAGAGCATACGGTTCCTCTGTAGGTCCAAAAACAAAGCAATCTGTTCACAAATTGCAGTACTGTCTCAATATCTCAGTTCAAGAACAAGTGTGAAGCAAACGTTTCAGTAGAAAAAATTAAAAGCTTACATGTTCCTCTGATATTTTGTATAGCTAAAGCTCAAAGTATAATGGCCTTTCCATAGATCTGCCATTAGTTCTCTCTTGGCTCTCTGTTTTCTCATATGATTTGCTTACAGCAGTCACTTCCATCTTCATTCCCTTTCATAATATCAAATTTTAAATGTTAAAACAAAGAAAATAAGATAAAAAGAATTGAATTTTTTTATATTAAATGCTACTTAGTAGCTCCTTATCTACTTATCATCATAAAAAAAAAATTTATGAGTTACTTTTTTATTATGAATTATCAAAAGTGATTAAAAAATTAAATCATTAAAAATATTAATTTTCAGTCAATTTAAATTTTTTAATAAATTATCAAACAACACCTTAGACTACCAAATCTTGATAATGAGTCATATAATTGTAAAAGATATGCATAAGAAACATAACAAAATGCATTGAAAGTGAGGGAAAATTGAAGAGACTATTCATTATGTAGTCTAAGATATACCACAACAAACACCTACACCATCATAAAAGCATAGGTTATTATAAGAAAAACCAGTCTCAAACAAAAGCAGTCTTTCAAATTAACATATATATATATAGGGAATAGGTGGAAAGTTTACCTTAGCACCTAAGGAAGAGATGCAATATCAACCCTTTAAGTCATGAACAAATTTCCTCCTTTTTCCCCCTTTGTTTCCGTTGTCCCTAGTGATTTTACTGTTTTCCCTCGTGGCCAGCGCTGACGTTAAGTTCTGATGCTCCGTTGGAGGGGCTCCAATCGGGTCCTCACATTTGCATGGTATAAGGACTAATTGGACCTTTGTTGTTTTCAGCCACATAATATACATGAACACCGCATTTTTTGACCTTGATATCATCAACTTCAGCATCGCCTTTGTAGTAGCATTTATTTATATAAAATTCAAATGATGCCTCCACATAATCGTCGTCTTTTTTAATCATTTTGTCACTGAATAGAATCAACACGTGATCACCCATGTACTTTCGATGTAACTCAAAATCTAGCTTGTAACCCCACTCACATTCGAACTTTTCATAACAACCATCGAAGGCTGTTAGTTGGTATTCACAGATACATCGAAGATCTTTATTGTATTTATGGCAATACTTGAGATCAACCACAAGGCAGATAGCAAAACTCAAGAATCTGCTCCCACTAAACTCATTTGGGGTTATCTGCAACTTCAACGAAGAATTCATCCTCTGATACTCGAATTTACTGGCTGAAATTTCGCTCCCTGGGAAACAGCAAAACAATGATTTTGGACCATAATCATATTTACATCTCCATTTCTTTACAAGTGATTCAATTTTTTGCATGGCATTTGCTTCAATGTTTTTAATTGAAACTTGATTCAAGCTGAAGCAATCAGAGAATATCATAAAGAACTCATCTTTACCGTAAAAAGAATAGAGTTCATATTGATCTTGATTTCGATCTGTGAACGATACTTTTTCTAGCGATTTGCAGCCATGTGCATCCAAGTACCGCAAATATGGTGGAAGCTCCGAAAGTAATTTAAGACTCTCGCAATGATCCATTTTCAAATATTCAAGGCTTTTAAACTTTAGGATTTTGGGGGGCACATGAACTATCGGAACCTTTCTCGAATCAGGGAGGGGGAAATCGAGTGACAATGAAAATGCATAGGTTGCTCCTTCAGCCCTTTCAAGCTCGGGTCTTCGTAGAATTTCTGGGAATTCGGCGACTAGGCAATGACTAAAATCCAGATAACGAAGGCATTCCAACTTCGAAATATTGCACGATACATTATTTATCTTTGATTTTGCCAATAACAATGTTTCAAGTCCAGCGATATGCTCAATTGAATCTGGCACTTCTTCTATTCCAGTTTCTGCTAAATCTAAGAAAGAAACATCATTTGGGAGCTCAGGAAACTTCGTAAGATTATAACATCCATGAAGCTGAAGCGTTTTGAGAGATGCCAAATCACTGAAGCCAGGAAGTTCAACCAAACTGTTGCACCCATTAAAGCAAAGGATTTCAAGGTTGATGGCTCCTAATAGATTAGGGATCTTCTTTAAATTCTTGCAATTCGAAAGGACAATTTTTCTTAAATTAATAAGATCCTGCGCAATGAAAATATAAAATAGCTTTATTACTTAGCATTGTCTACTTACTACTTTGGGCAGTATAAAAAAAATTATAATAATTATAATAAGGGTTGGCATTTGTCACACTTTTTTTTTTAATTTATTGGATCAAGAAAGTATGAATAAATTACCTGATGATCATCTTCATTCCAAAGTTGTTCCATATCACCATGAGGTAATTTTAACACAACAAGATTCTTTGGATCAAAACTTGATGATAAAGACCTAAATGGGTAATACTCCCAACAGAGAAGTCTTAGCTCATCAGGAAGAGATACATCGCCAACTTGGTCTACATGTAGCTTCTTCTTTCGTTGCTTTCCAATAAATGGAGGAAAATAGAAGTGGATATATTTAAGATTAAACATGTTCTCAAAAACAGAAGAACATAATCGTAGTTTATCAATTTGAGACATGTCTAATTTTATTCCTTCAATAAATTCTGTCCCCTAATAACAAGAAACAAGTATCAGGCATTCCATTAAATCACTCATTAGAGATTAAATAAGGCTTAAACTAATTGACCATACTTTTTTATTATACTTTTTTATTACAAGAAGTTTTAGATTTAAAAAGTGTTTAATTTTATTGTATAAAACAATACAGTAGATATTTAATTAATCTAATAAAACCCTTAGTAGATCCATGTAATAACTTAAGATTAGGGTTAACATTTGATAAAAATAATTGAAAAGAAAATTTTAATTAACTAAATTGGTGAATTTTATTATTTAACTAAATTTTAAATTAGAGTACATAAATTTCACAAGGATGTAAGATTTTCTAATGATGGAACTTAGAATTAGTGCCGACTAAAGACTTAATTTACCACTCCACTCATTTTTCGATTGAAAATTTCCTTCTCCTTTTTTCTCTTGTCATAGATATGAACTATTGATAAAAGAATATATTGGAAGAGTATAGGGTAAGAAATACTTATTTCAATTGTTCTTATTTACTTATTTTTAAAAAGTATAAGGACTCAAATGATAATAGATACAAATAGTGAGGGCTAAATTTGATAAAAGATCATCAACAGAATGATGATGCGTCTTTTTTTAATTAGAATAAGAATAAATTAATCCTCAACGTTTACACATTTTATCAAATTGAAAAAAATATATAAATATTGAGAACTAAATTTACTATTATTCCAATAAAAAAAGAGACCTATCGTACTTCCATTAATAATTAATAATCGAGGAATGATAAAAAAAAAGAAACTTGATGTTAAAAACGTCGGTAATGAAAATAATTTTTTTTTATAATTACATGATTAAAACAAAAACTTATGTGACCAATAGTGCTGTTTACTATATAGATTTATACATTTACTATGTGACAAATATTAATTCTATTAAATATTATTTAAAAAATAAAATCTTTATTTACATACCATACACATAATGATCAATGACTTAGGGAGGTTGAGTAAAATTCAATTTTCTCCTTGGAAAAACAAAAAAAATCAACTTTTAAATTAATCAGTTTAATTTTAATGAGTTATTCAAATTATTAAATCAATTTAAAAATAGTTTGAATTATTGGAGTTGAAGTTCTTCTATCTCTATCAATTAAAACTAAATACAAGTAATTAATTTTTATAATCCTGATTTCAATTGGATGTGATTTGATTTAGTAAATGTTTTACACGACATGGGTTATGGTGACTAGAAGTGATTTCTGATTGCTCTTTTGGTGGAATGGGCATGTTTTTAATGGTATTTTTTTTTTGTACATAGATTTTATATATATATATATTGTTGAGTTGGTTTTTTTTTTCTATTCCCGTTTTCGGATCTTTATTATTAATAAAATTTTATAAGCCTAGGAAAAAATCACACAAATAGATAAAAAAATATAAAAAGAAACATGAGTACAATTAATACTTACTTTATTATTTTTCAGCACTTGCTTTACTTCATTAGGATTCCATAACCTACTGCGCATTCCAGGAGCTCTAGATTCTTGGTGAACAATATCCTTGCCCATCAGCTCAAGCATATCATGCATAGAAATACATCGCGGAATCTCATCCAAGAGGCTGTTTCTTCGATCATCTAATGCACCTCTGTCTGGGAAACTTGCAATCTCTTCTGCTTTTCTCTTGGGAAACTTACTGCGAATTTCAAGTATATCACGCAAAGAAATAGGAAGAGGTGTGATATCTAGTAGGCACTTGTCGATCAAGTTTCTGATGCTAGACTTTGCGCCATTATAACAACTACTTAGAATTTTTTCTACATTTTCCTTAAGTTCCCCTTTGAAGAAGATTGCAATATCAAGGAATATATTCTTTTCTTGTTCATCAAGCCCATCAAAGCTTCTCTTCAAAATATTTGAAATTTCTGGTTGGCCATATTCCTTTAGCTTATCCATCTCGCTTTTCCAATATTCGCTAGACCTTTTATATAGTTGGGAACCCAAAACTTTTAGAGCAAGTGGATTGTATTGTGTGTACTCTACAAACCTTATTGATAGGTCTCGAAAATCAGCATCAGGATTCGACTGCTTAAACGCACAAGTAGAAAATAGCTGAAGAGAGTCAATCTCATTTAACTTCTTTACCTCATAAATTTGATCAGCTTCTCCATTCTCAAGTACTTTTCTATCTCTAGATGTTACAATGATTTTACTTCCATCACCAAAATGTCTAACACCCATAATAGTTATTTGGTCTTGGTGACTAACATCATCGAGCACAACAAGTACTTTTTTATTGTTCAGCCTCTCTTGGTAAGGGTATCCTATCAAAGGAGTATCTATACGAATATCTTTTTCATTTAACAGTTTGGAGAGAAGATCATTTCGTAAAGATTCCTTTCCTTGTTTTTTTATTTTCTCACTAACATTTTGAAGAAACCAGCAGCTTTCAAAATTTGGAGACATTTCCTTATAAACTGCATCAGCAAGGGTTGTTTTGCCTATACCACCCATTCCCCAGAGTCCTATTACACGGCTGCCTTCTTGCTCAATCAGCCTCGAAATTGCATCTTTCTGATAACCTATTCCGACCAGTTCTTCATAAACATGTCTAGATTTGCTACTCATCAACATTTTTATAACATATTCAACAATATCCTTGATGTACTCTGTTTCAGGTCTAGCAAACAAACAATAAATAAATATAAATGAAATCTAAAACAAAGATTAGTCAAATATAAGAAGGTGAGAAAAATATAGTTACCTGTCAAATTTGCCTCCTTCTATATGCCACCCTTTTAATTTTCCCACTTCAACGAAGGCAGCTTTCCATCGTTGTACCTGACGTAGCCTTTTTGATTCATGATCATCAAAGGAAGTTTTGAAACTTCCACCAAGATTCCGAACATGGGAAGGATCAACATGATAAAAAATGGGAAGAACAGTATGTCCTTGAGTGCGCTTGTAGTCCATGATGTCAGAGAGTTCAGCCAGGCACGATTTTGAAGAAGCATAATCTAATGATAATATAATTATTGAGATGTTTGAGGCTGCAATAGCTCGAGAAAGTGCTTGTGAAAGTTGCTTCCCTCTTTCCAATGTTTCTTCATCGAAGAATACATTAATTCCCGTATCTTTCAAAGCTTTGAGTAGATGGCTGGTGAAGTTAAGGCGTACGTCTTCACCTCTGAAGCTCAAGAAAACTTGATGTTTGACTTGATAAGATGAAGAAGTCAAAGGGTATGGATTGTCGGATTGAGGCACAAGAGAACGAGATACACAATGGGAGCTTTCCTTTGCTGGGCTTCTCTCTTTTTCGTACTTCTGAAGAAGAAATACAAGAAGAAGAATGACAAGAATTATTAGTAGCATCATCTTTGGTAGCTGCTTATTAGATGGGAATGAGATTGAACTCGTTTTTTGGTAGACTGAGTCTTTGATGAATATTGAAACCTTTTTATTCTTTCTTTACAGGTGGCATGAAATATCTGGTATATATCCAAGCTTGCAACAAGTTCAACATCAATTTGAGTTTGAATATTAAACCAAAAACCCGGCCCCATCAAGATCCATGAATCAAACCATGGATTTCTGCATTAAAAATCATTTTAATTATGTACCAGCAACAACTATCACTAGTAACCATTTAGCTAATAAATAATTTTAAGTTCTTCAGGGTTAAGATTCCACTCTAATTTATAAAATATGTGGATAACCCTAAGTTTATTTTTTCTTTTTCTTTTTTAACTAAAGTCAAACGTTATCTTGAAATTAAAAATAGGATTTGGCAATATTTGTCCTTTATGCGAAGCTCATTATTGTCCACTCTAATATGCACCATTTTACTTAAGGATTGTGCAAAATGCTAAATCTTCGGCCTAAAAAGTGTAAAATATATGCGCTTAGCAAGACATTCACGAAAATTGATATCTTTCACATGAAGGATCAACCAATTAGCAAGACATCCCCCAAGGAATCTGAGGGTGAATTGATACTCAATGAAACTGTCATGCTCTAGTCCGAAGCTTCAAGCACTGTATAATAGCTCAAATCACAGCCACATTTTAGGACCGCTGCAATTAGGACTTTTGGAAACTTGTTATGGTTGTGATGTAAGTGTGCTTGGTTTAATTAGGACTGATTTTACTGCTTTGTTTACAAGTAGTTACTAAATGCTCTCAACCCTTGTTATAGTATATTTCAGCCCTTGTGTGATCTTTAGTAAGTTCTTGACTGTGTCAAATTATTTACAAGCTTTTGTATGAGAAATTTATTTAGATACTTGGTGGGTATCTTTTGCTGCTTGTTCTACATTAAGACATCATTGAATTATATTTTTACAAAGCCAAAGGCATAATTATTTATTTAGCCCTCTAATTTTATAAGAAAAATTATTTTAGCTGTTCATTTAATTTTTCACTTTTTTTAATGCTTGAATTTACATTTTTTTTATCAAATCACCTCAAAATTAATAAAAAAAAGTTAAAGTCTATTAACTTTATTGATGTGACATCTATAGTATGATATTTCACGTGTGCCACATTTACAATTAATTAAAATTTAACAATTTAACAATTTTAAATTTTAAAATAATTTTTATAATTTAGGGTTTAGAATTAAGAGTATTTGAGAAGCAGCAAGCAAGCAAGAGTATGGGTTGTGAGATTGAGGCAAAAGACACCAAACTACATCACTGGTCACAGCACATGGGATAATCAATTTTCTTTATATCTTTTACAGACAAAAACAGTCAATGTGCCTGTGTACCTTTGAAACCGTACCGCGTCCCTGAATCTTTTTACATATAATTATGCAAATTGGTGTTATAAGTTATTGGTTTTTTTTTAAATGGTGTTATAAGTAATTTAAATTGTATAGGGGTGAATTGATTAATGTTCTCTTCTTTTGTGGTGGATGACTTCTATTTGGGTACCATCGTGGGGTCTCTTCTTACTGCAGATTTTTTGGCAACGTAGCATTGAGCTTCTTTCTTCTTGATGCCATTTTTATTTTCATCTTATGGGATTTTTAGGCCATGTTGTAACTGTAATTTTGTTGGCAAAAATGTATATTTTTTATTAAAAACTATTAAATTATCCTATAATATACAAATTAAGTTATATTTTATGAGGTTGCTTTTATCCTTTTATAATAAATCAATAAAAATTTAAACATAATGATATTTGAATTTAGAACAACATATAAGTAATTAATTTTACAATTGTAACGAAAATACCAATTAAAATTTTTTTATGTGAAATTTTTTATAAACATATGTGTTACATAATTTTTTTCATTTATCTCGTGGGTGTTTCATAAATCTAATTTTATTTAAGTTTTTAAATAGAAATTTTAATTAAATTAGCATTACCGCAACTTAAATAAAATCTTAATATTAATAAAGTTAAGTAAGATACATTATCAATTACGAGAAAAGTTCACTTAATTAATCAATTAAAAACTTGTGGGTTGCATTAAAATTTCTTATACATTGGTGGGTATTAATCAATTCTCGGCTTGAATAAAAAAATCTTAAATTTTGTCTAAATTTATTTTTTGAGTATCGTATTTTTGTTCAAATTCCTTTATATGTTGAACAAACCTTTAAGTTTGAACGAATAATTCCGCCTCTTGATTAGATATACTCGTAATTTGCATAATATTGTCAATAACGCTAGTTGTTATCAAACGTTTTAGATCAGTGTCCAATTAATGAAACTTGTTAGGATTTGGGAATCGATAGTCCAAGTGACAGATAGGATCTGGACCTCCGACCCAGATGAACCCCACCCGGAAGAAGAATACTCCCCTACAAGCATAGTCAGTTGAGGACCTTGCAGGAATGTAAGATGTTCGCTGGAAGCCCGCGGGAGAGCTCATGTAAGCCTCGCAGGAATGAGGTCGCAAGAGGAGAGCTTGCGTAAACCTTGCAGGGACGAGGTCGCGAGCCATGTCTGCGAAGAGGACCCCTGCTCGTGACTAGCAGGTGCGAGGTTCGTTGGGAGAGTCAATCTCAGGGTCAAAAAGGACTGCGTGCTCCGCAAGTAAGCATTCAATAAGCCAGAGGAGGCCCAGAGAATGTCAGTACCAGGGATAGGGAATGTCAGTACCCTCAGCCCAAAGGCCAAGACAAAATAGTGTATCCTATTTTGAGCTGTAATAGTAGTAGTAGGAATGTGTATAAATCCCCCCTGTGTTTCCTTTAATACAACACAAGATAATATTACTCAACAATTGGTGCGATGAAGGTGGACTACTTTTGACTGACATATTTTCTCTAGTTTGATTCAATTCTCTTCAACCTAAAGCAAAAAATGACTCACCCCGACAAGACCTCTTGTAACACCCCCTACCCGTATCCGTCGCCGGAATAGAGTACGAGGCATTGCCAATAAGTACGACACACTTACGGATAATTTATATATATTTTCATAACATCTTGTCTCGATTTCATACAATTTCATATTTAATCTTTATTCACCAAAGTATTTGAAATATCATCTTTATGCAAATAGCACACTTGAGGTACATAATTCCATAATTATGAATGAACACATTTATCAAATATATTCCACATTCATATATCAATGTCTCATGTCTCCATATATCAATCACTGTCATTTTTCTTGTTTTTCAGGTAATTATATGTAACCGTTCATAAGTATGCAATTCACTGTTTCTTCCTGTCAATCACAATTTCAAATGACAAATTCATGTGAATGAGCTCAACCTCATTAAGTGTTTAAATTCTGTCACTTTGATTCACATACTCATAATTTACTAACATATTTTGTCAATCGCAATCTCCGAATGACGAAATCATATAATTGAGCTCAATAATAATAATAATAGCATTACTTACATTTCTTTTTCCACACGTTACATTTACAACTTACCAGCTTCTCCATTTAAGGAACGACTTACAGATTGAAGTACATCGTGATCTAAAACCCGAAGTCTAGCTGAAGCACATAAGTGTTAAACGGAAGCCCGAAGGCTAACTGAAGCACATAAGTGCTAAACGGAAGCCCAAAGGCTAACTGAAGCTCATCAGAGCTGAACTGAAACCCCAAAAGGGTTAACTGAAATCATATGAGTTAACAGAAGCTCGTAAGAGCTAAACGGAAAGTAAACACGAGAATTCGCAACAAATGCTGAATCTCGGTTTACTTGGGTAATTTACCGTCAATTCATCTTTTTCACTGAAAGATCGTACTCATTTCCTGCATTCCATTCTTTCGAAATACTCAGTTCAATTTCATACCTTTTGTACACAATTTACTTATTTTCAACAATTAACATTCATAAATATTCCAAATAAAATATTATATCATTTCTAATTCAACATTCATTGATTATAATCGGGCATGTGATCAATTTATACACAAGTCATTCATATATATATGTATATTTTTCCTCCTCCTCCTCTCCATCCACATCCTTAGTATAAACAAGACCTTAGTATAAACAACAGATTTGTAGGTAACATTATCCATAATTTTTACTATCTACTTAGGTGAATATTCAAGCTGTCCATCTATGTCATAGTCACTAAATTATTTTTATATTGAGCTAAAGAACTCCAAATTAAGATCCATAAATTTTCCCAGAAACTAGACTCATACGTCTTCTTACCATAAAAATTTCATAATTTTTGGTTGGGCCAATTAATACAGTTTATTCATTGAAGTCTCCCCTGTTCTGCTGTCTGACAGTTCCGACCCTTCTTCACTAAAAACTAATTATCTCCTCGTACAGGATTCGAATGATGTTCCCGTTTGTTTCTCTTGATAATAGACTCAATAAGGAATCCATGCATGTAAATTATGACTCTTAATAAGTTTTTTAAAATTTATGGTAAATTTATAAAGTCAGGACAGCGGATCTCGAATTCATTCTGACCTTGTCTCACAAAATTTATCATATCTCATGATTTACAATTTCATTGCTTACATTATTTCTTCTATAAGAAACTAGACTCAATAAGCTTTAATTTCATATTTTATTCATCCTCTAATTCCATTTCTAAAATTTTTGGTGATTTTTCAAAGTTAGACTACTGCTGCTGTCCAAAACAGTTTTAGTGCAAAATGTTGATTTCCATTTTGCCCCAAATTTCACAATTCATACAATTCAGTCCTTACTCAATTAACCCATAAATTAAGATAATTTTCTCAATTAATACTTTTCCTAAACATTATAAGTTATTTCATAACTATTGAAATTCATAATTCCCATATAAAACTCTAACTTCAAACTCTTTTACAATTAGGTCCTAAACATTCACTTTCTATTCAATTCTTTCAATAAAATCAGCATATAAACAATTTAAAGCTCTAATTCCATGCCAAATCATATATGCTTCCATAACATATTCATAGCAACTTAATTTCTTTCATAGAATCAAAAACTAATGAATTCAACAAGTGGACCTAGTTGTAAAAGTCACAAAAACATAAAAATTTCAAGGGGAAAGCAAGAATTAAACTTACATGAAGCTAGAGTATGAAAACCAGCTTCAACCCTCCTCCATGGCTATTTTTCAGCTGATTAATATGAAGAGAAATGAAGAGAATTCTAGATATTCCAAATTGGTCCCATTTTTATTTAGTTAATTTTGGGAATTTTCCAATTTTGCCCTTAATTCTCCTTATTTTCTTGCTGATTTCATGCCCTTGCCGTCCAGCCCAAATAGACCTTGGGTCTATTTTCCTTTTAAACCCTTTTTATTTTATCAATTAAGCTATTTAATCATTTCTTAAAATTTTGCATTTGATACAATTTAGTCCTTTTTGTTCAATTAACTATCAAAACTTTAAAATTTCTTGACGAAACTTTAATACTAACATATTAACACTCCATAAATATTTATAAAAATATTTATGGCTCGATTTGAAATTCTCGAGGTCTCGATACCTCATTTTCAATTTTAATTATTTTAATATTTATTTTTAGTACATTATTCATTATTTCAAAATTTTTCCTAACTGCACATTTAATTTATACACACTAAATTAATATATCCTACTCATTTGTCGGATTTAGTGATCTCGAATCACTGTTCCAACACCACTGAAAATTAGGCTGTTACACCTCTTCTTTCATCCTCTCCTCCAGTCAGATAGAAGCATCGAGTCCCAACCCTTGACATGATGAAATAGACTTGTTTGTTGTCTGATTTGATGTCAGGCCCGAAAACCTCGACAATACGGTTTATCGAGGGCCTTCTCCTTCCTTAGACCTTAATCTCTCCTCTGATTAGGGAATGCTCTATTCCCTCAA
This sequence comes from Gossypium hirsutum, assembly GCF_007990345.1. NCBI lineage: Eukaryota > Viridiplantae > Streptophyta > Magnoliopsida > Malvales > Malvaceae > Gossypium > Gossypium hirsutum. Next base: position 116,162,690 of record NC_053433.1, on the reverse strand, counting down.
CTAAGAACCACCCTGCCCGTAGCTCTAAGCCCTCTAGGAGTAGATGAAGTTCATGAGGGAGTAAATGACGGCACAAGAGGCACGATTTGTGGAACAGCAAGCCTTTCAATAGGAGTTACTAAGGCAAAATAAGGAACTACGCCAAAAGGCACATGCCAATAACTCGGGATCCCAATAAATGTTACCACCCAAAATGAAGCCACGAGCACTTAGGTGAAGGAGTGGATAAATGAGATGGATGAGCTTTGTCGCGACATACGGGCCCTGCAGCTAGAGTCGTAAGACATAGACTGGTTGTTTTGTTCTAATAACCTTTTAGCTCTCGAAATCGCGGAAGTTGGCCTACCCCGTGACTTCAAGGTGCCTAAGGACATATTTGAATGCAATATAACAACTATATGAATGTGTTGGGAGCATCAGACACTGCAAAATACAAAGCATTCTCTACAACGCTGAAAGCAAGCACCAATGGCTGGTATCTCTCTCTTCCACCAAGGCTCAGTTTGCAACATCTCATAGCTAGGGAAAATGTTCTTGAGAAGATTTTAGACCCACCGAGCAATCATGAATACACCTATGGGGCTAATATCGGTTAAGTACCGAGAGGGTGAGTCTCTCCAAGACTACATAAAGAGGTTTCACATAGCTACACTCAACACAAAAAACTTAGAAGACCAATGAGCAATAGAAGCATTCATCATAGGGGTGCATAATGACTATATGCAGTACTCGTTAATTGATAATAGGTTCAGAGCCTAGCTGACCTATACAAACGAGCTCGTAAGTTCACGAAGGCAGAAGAAATTAAGAGGGTATCACGAGTTAGATTTTAAAGGGAGGATAGACAACCTAGGAACAGAGAAGGGCAGCGCACTAGGCAATCTCCTAGCAACTAGTTCTTGCGGGTTAGGACCGATAGGTCACACAAGACCTCAACCCAAAGTGATTTATTTAAAAACCCGCAAAGGCACCAACATGAGTACATGAGGCGTTATACCCCCCAAGGCAGGTTCGAAGCTTACACCTTATTGAATGCCACACGAGCTTACATCATTAACCAGGTGAAGAGCTTGTGCATCCTTTCTAAATCACCCCTGATGCGAAGTACCGGTAGAGGGACGAATTCTAAGGATCAATAAGCCTTCTATGATGATACAGAACATAAGATCGAAGACTGCTTCATGTTAAAGGACACCGTAGAAGAAGCTATCTAGAATGGCGAACTTGTTGAGTTCATAAATAAGGGAGGTTTCTAACAGGGCCAGAGTTCGTAAGGACTGGACCCCAAGGAAAAGCAATGGGTATGAGGAACCATTCATGTAATAGTAGGCACAAGCAATGAGTGGATGCAGTTAAGCACAAAAAGAAGCGAGCTCACATGAGCGGTGTGATGTCGCTTAGTATCTCGAAGAAACTGAGACACTATGAATAGTAAAATGTGGAGTTTGGAAGTGGTGATGATGAGCTAGTCCGCGACGAAGATGAAAATGACCCAGTGGTGGTTTCAGCTCAGATCGTAAGGTTTGAAGTCAAAAGGATACTTGCCGATAGTAGCAGCGTAGTAGAAGTCCTATCTTGGGGAGCATATAAGAAAATAGGCTTAAAAAAGTAATCATTATTCGTAACCAGCCCTTTGTACTACTTTTCAAACTATCCTACCAAAGTAAGGGGCATTATCACATTACCAGTCACTCAGGGTGATAGCGAACATATGACCACGAAATGTGTCCAATTTTATGTGGTTGATTACCCAATGGCATGTAACGCCATCTTTGGTAGACCAATCATGGAAATGGCAAAGATGGTGATGACAACTTATTGTATGAAGATCAAGTTTCAGACAAGTTCCGACGTCAACTTCTTGTGAGTCAACCAGTGCACGGTGAGACAGTGTCACATACTGTCTGTGAGGTAGGCAAAGCAGCCTCTAATCAAGAAGAAAAGTTCGCCAAGAAAAGCCATTAACTTGGATGACCTAAATATGAGGGAAGAACATCAATATACAAAACCCAATACAGCAGAGCACACAGAGACCCTACAGATATTTTGCAGTAATAAAGAAAGAACAGTCAGAATTTTGTTAGCACTAAATGGAGAAAAAAAGATTTTAGTGGTCGAATGCTCGAGGGGGAATTCAGACGTCTTCACATAGTCCGCAACGGTTCTGCCAAGCGTTAGTGTACAAGTTAAATATACTCCCAAAGGCGAAACCCATGAAACAAAGAAGGGAAATTTCGCACCACATGTAATTGAAGCAATAAGATAGGAGGTCACCAAGTTGTTAGCCGTCAGATTTATCAGGGAATTGGAGTACCCGAATTAGATTTTGAATGTTGTAATGATAAAAAAGACGACATGCAAGTGTAAGATTTATTGACTTTACAAACTTAAACAAGGTATGCCCTAAATATAGCTTCCCCTTACCGTCGACAAATTGCCTAGTGGACATCTCCACTGGGCACAAGTACATGAGCTTCATGGATGCCTTCTCGAGCTACAATCAAATTCTATTAGACTAAGGTGACCAGTAGAAGACAACCTTCATCAATAAGTAAGGTCTCTTCTGTTACCAGGTTATGCCATTTAGACTAAAAATCCGAGTGTAACTTTGGTAAACAAGATATTCAAAGAACAGATAGGTTGCGGTCTAGAGGTATATATAGATGATATACTTGTAAAAAGTAAATCTATGGAGGAGTATGTGCGAAACCTATTGACACATTCACGATGTTGAGGGCCCACAATATGAAGCTTAACCCCGAAAAATACTCATTCAGTATGTGAGCTGGCAAGTTCTTGGGTTTTATGATATCATAGAAGAGAATATAGACGAACCTAAAAAAAATTCAAGCTATCACAGAGATTCCCCCACTGCGAACTATAAAAGAAATCCAACGCCTAATAGTCGGGGTGGTGACGATAAACAGATTTATCTCCAGAATGGCATACAAGTGCTTACAATTTTTCAGAGCTTTAAAGAAACCCTTCTCATGGAACGAAGAGTGTCAAACTACTTTCAAATAGCTAAAATGGTACCTTACTTCCCTCCCACTTCTAAGGCCGCCTCAAAGAGGAGAAACACTATATTTGTACCTAGCAGCCTCAGAAGAAACAATCGCAGCCGTCTTGGTCAAATCCGAAGGCATCCTCTAATTTCTAATGTATTATGTTAGCAAGGTCTTTCAGTATGGCTAGCTCAAGTACACAAATACAGAAAAATGCATCTATGCTCTAATCATTGCAGCTCGTAAGCTACGCCCATACTTTCAGACCCACCTGATTGTCGTGGTCATTAACCAGCCAAGAATGAGGTGCTCGCCAAAGCAGACACCCTGGGGAGGATAACAAAATAGAACATTGAACTTACTGAATTTGGGATAGATTTTACCCCATGGACGACAATAAAAGGGCAGATGTTGGTAGATATCATGGTAGAATGCTAATTCGAAAGAAATAAAGATATAACAGGTAACATAGAATGTAATTTGAAACATCGAATAGTGAGATACCTCGCGGACATAATGTAATATGTGAATACTAATGAAAATTAGCAAGTTTACGAGTGACACATTATGCGATAATATTTATCACACTAATGATTCTCACACTTTGCAGAGAAACAATAATCACTTTATATTTTTTACTAAAATTACTTTTTGTTATTGGACACTACCAATAGTAAACACACCAAGAAGTGTACGTACAATAGATGAATCGAAAGATTGGATGGTTTAAGTCGATGACTTCGCAGCTAGAATGGGATTCGGGGCAGGCGAACTTATGATAGACCTAGAGGGTAACGAGTGACAATATGGACTATAATTTGGATTTCAAACATCAAACAACATCGCCGAATACTAAGTGCTAATCTTGGGACTACAATTAGCGTGCCAGCTAGGTGCTAGGAATTTGACTATGCACACCGATTCTTAGCTCCTCGTAAAGCAAATACAGCGCGAGTATGAGGTTAAATAACTAATACTAAAATGATATCATACAACAGTAATTCAATTGCTGTAGGGATTCAACAAAGCTGAAGTTAGACAGCTTCTAATAAATAACAACACGTGCGTAGATGTCCTGTTAAAGCTTGCATCCTCCATCATTATTGAGTAGAGAGGAAAAATCTTACTCGAAGATAAGGAAGCACCGAGCTATGACGTTCCCCAAGTGTTCTCTACAACCTAGAAAGAAATGTAGATGACCCTTATAATCCATACACTGCATAGTAAATAGGAAATCGAAAAGAGCTCGAAAAATAACAACGCAAGGCAGCGCGATACACCCTCCTAAATGGCGTGCTATATAAAAAAAAGGTTTTCATACCCATTTCTGCGAAGCCTCTCTCTATCAAAAGCTAAGTATATCATGAGAGAAACCCATGAGGGCATTTGCGGTGATCATCTAGGAGGCAAGAAAATACTCAGACAAGGATATTATTGGCCTACTATTTATGAAGATGCCTAACACATGGTTAAAAAATGTGACCCTTACCAAAGAAACGACAGAATACAGCAACAACCAGCAGAACCTCTCCAAATCATGACAGGGCCCTTTTACGACATGGGGGTCGATATTCTCGGGTCATTTTCTATAGCCATAATACAGAAAAAGTTCATTATAGTAGCTGTTGACTAATTCACCAATTGGATTGAGACAGAAGCTCTAGCAACCATAATAGAGAGACAGGTAGAGTCATTAATATAGAAGTCGATTGTCTGTAAGTTTGAGATACCTCGTACTGTTATCATAGACAATGACACACAGTTCTAAGGGAAGTTCATGAAATTTTGCACAAACTTCCGGGTATCCTTAGCTCAAAGCTCGGTGAAACCCTACAAACCAATAGCCAAGTAGAGGCTATAAAAAAGAAATTTTGACCGCGCTTAAAAAGAAAGCAGGCAAATTAGAAGAACTACCAGAAATCTTATGGGCATTACGAACTACGCCCCATACTGCGACGAGTGAAACAACCTTCTCAATTGTCTATAGTGTAGAAGTCGTCATCCCTGTAGAGATAGGCCTAATATCGCACAGAATGCAAACTTCAATGAAAAAGCTAATCATGTGGCCTTAAGACTTAACTTGGAGTTAATCGACGAACCTAAAGAAATAGTTGAAATAAAAAACACAGCTCGTGCCCAACAAGTAACTCGTTATTATAACTCCAAGGTCAAAGGAGAGTAGTTTCAAATAGGCGACCTTCTGCTAAAAAGATGGCCCTGAGTTGGGAGGAACCATACAAGGTGGTAAAAAAGATAAGCTATGGAGCATATAAATTGGCAAGAATGGAAGGCGTTATGATACTGCAAACCTAGAATGCCCGACACCTTAAAAAGCATTTTGTATGAATGCCCATCATATAAATAAAATTTCTTTCTCACAAAATTATCGTCTATAAAATTAAGGTTCACAGGCGAAGAGCCGTGACCTCCAACACAATTAGTGAGAACAAAGGTCCCAGCTGTAAAATTAAGGTTCATAGATGAGGAGTTACGACCTTCAACATAGTTAGTGAGAGCAAAGCTCCCAGTTGTAAAATTAAGGTTTGCAAGCGAAGAGCCGTGACCTCCAACATAGTTAGCGAGAGTAAAGCTCCCAATTGTAAAATTAAGGTTCGTATGTGAAAAGTCGCGACCTTCAACATAGTTAGCTAGAGTAAAGCTCCCAGCTGTAAAATTAAGGTTTGTAGGTGAAGAGTCGCGGCGTCCAATACAGATAGCAAGATCAAAGTTCCCAGTTGTAAAATTAATGTTCACAAGTGAAGAGCCACGGCCTCAAACATAGTTAGTAAGAGCAAAGCTCCCAACTGTAAGACCAAGGTTCGCATATAAAAATTTTCTAAAAAAATTCCAAGTATGAAATATCTCGCAACAATGCTCTTCATTTAAAAAAAATTCAATACAAAGAGAATAGCTAGAAATTAAAAATTTAAGAAAAATATGAGTACAATATCATTGTTCAACTACTCATCACCCTCACCTTGATCTTGATCAATAGGAGCAACATTCTCAATAGCTGGGGCAGCAACTTTAATATCCCCAGTGACCGAGGGAGGAACTGAAATCACAGCATCACCAACAGCAGATGGAGCCAGGTTTACAGTATGAGAGCCTTCCCCCTCCTCCACAAAAAGCTCTCATTTCCAAGCGGCCACTAAAGAATCCCAAGCAAGCCTGGAAGGGTTAAAGGTATCGAAGCCCAGGTTGTTAACATCCATGTTCGTAAACGTGTCAAAATCCACCTTACGGACATCAAAGGGGCCACAGAGGACCTGGGTATGTAGGAGCAGATTCTCCTTGAACCTTTGAAGGGAGCTCAAGATGTTCAGAGAAGTTTGCTGCTTGAAAGCTGCCAACACCTCCCCTTGTTTTAGGAGGGTAGTATCCACCTGTTCTTTACACTCTTTAATGATCCTTTCTATTTCGATGAACTGCCTCACAATAACCTTCAGCTCCACTTCTGCGAATATGTGTCTCTCTTTTTCAACAATGAGCTAGCTCCACACTCCTCCACTATCGTCTCTATCATCACCAAGCGCTTGGTGAGGACTCCCTATTACTCATTTATTATTTTATTTTCTTCTATTACCTTGTTGTACAGCTCGTTTACCCTTTCTAACTCAGTCCGAGTATCAGTGAGCTCCTTATCACGGGCCTCCGCATACCTTAGGCCGAGAGTGCCAACCTCAAATAATAGACAGTGTAAAGATGAAGGAAAGTCCTTCACAGCTTCAATGGATATTTTTTCAATTGTGGGAGCCATTGGAGAGTCTTCAAAAGCAAGGGAGGGGGAGTGTCCTCGGTGATGGTGATAGGCGAGCTCACCTAGGCAACGGTTGTCAAGTTTACCAGAGGGGAAGAATGGATGGAGGTGACTGTAACAGCAAGGTCTCCATTATTGCCCTCATCTTCTGACAGTGCCCTAGTTGAGGACCACCCCCTTCCTACTCGCTAGAGGGATTGACACGCAGGGCCCCAGTCGAAGTCCTGCGCTTCTTGCGGCCACTACTTATTAAAGCATCGATGTCCATAGCTATGTTAAGCTCGCGTGAGATGCTGTCACTATCATGTGAACTATATTTGTTGCTTTGATTGCCTCCTGTACCACCAAGAACCCTAAGATTAGTAGAAGTAAGTAACAAGTTAGTACCTCCTCTGACCCTCTTATTTCGCTTAAATTTTAAGAGGGCAAAGGAACGAAGCATTATCCCGCAATAATGGTAGAAGAAGTTCACAGGCTCCCTCAAGTACCCCATCAATATTATCCCCAATTGGTCGTAAGAATCATAAGTCTAAGTTCCCTCGCTGATCGCCAACCAACCAATTGCACGATGTCTTTGTTATTACCAGCCCTCCAGCTATTCGGACTAAGATTCTCCAGATAGAATCTGAAGACATTCTTAGCAGTTAGAACCTTCTTCAAGGCTAGCATGCGACCAATGCGCAATCTCTAATATTGCACGATAGCCTCATCAGTGGTGAGGCTCCTTTGAAAAACGTATATATCCTCGCTAGGGGAAGACCATCTAATGGAAAACCCAAAGCCCTCACCAAGTAGACTGTGAAATTAGATGTATTTCCCCTGTTTTAGGAGAAGATTCTTACATTAGTTTTTGATAATTGTTTGCACCTTCTGAAAAGGGAAAAATAGTAGAACCCCGCGGACTCCTCCAAGTCAGTCACCTTCAGCTGATACAGATGTTGGAAGATAGGGAAAGTAGGAACCTCATCATGCTAGTATCAGTCAAAGAAATACGCCATAGCGAGCCACCAAGAGAAACAGAAAAGTTGGCCAGGAAAAAACCTATAGTCATTGAGGAGACTGCAAAAGAAAGAGTGTAAAAGAAGGTGAAAGTGCACTTCCAAAACTTGCAACGAAAGAAAAAACCGTCCTCCGTCGCCTTACATACGTGGTGTGACCTCGAGGGAATGGAAAAGTCATAAGCGAAGTAAGGAAGCTAAATTCCCCGCACGGTCAGAGCCTGTTTTATCTCCTCTGGTGTTGTGGTGTAGGCATAGGTTTTTCAGTCACGATGATTAGAATCGAACAAGCCAATACAATCTGGTTGTGAGCTCATCTCATTCTTACCATATTTTGAACAAAAGAAGAAAGAAAACATATATCAGAGTTAAGAAACAAAGAAATTCATGAGATTTACCTCGATTTCGATATACAAAAAAGCCAAACAATGGAGAAACCTAAAACGCTGGCCATCCCTTTTTAAAGGGAGACCCCTGAAACCGTTTGGGTAACCAAAAATAAACCAACGGTTCATATGCGAGCACAAAAAAATCATTCGTATCTCAACATTCGGTTGCACGCCCCAATGCCTGGATTTGCACATGGTAAGATAACTATCATACACTATGGCCCCACGGCGTACCTAGCAAGCTACGTCTGAAATGGACCTAAGGCCAACCACTTTATAACGTCCCTTAGGTGCACCAAGGGGGACTGGATTGTTAGGATTTGGAAACCGATAGTCCAAGTGGCCGATAAGATCTGGACCTCCGAACCAGATGAACTCGACCCTAAAAAAAATGTTTACCTATAGGTATAGTCATCTGAGGACCTCGCGGGGGTACAAGATGTTTGCGAAGATAGCTCACGCGGGAAACCATAAGGAGAGCTCGCGTAAGCTTCGTAGGAATGAGGTCGCAAGAAGAGAGCTCGAGTAAACCTCGTAGGGACGAGGTCGCAAGCCGTATCTGCGAAGATAACCTTCGCTCATGACTGGTAGGTGCGAGGTTCGTTGGGAGTGTTAGTCCTAGGGTCAGAAAAGACCGCATGCTTTGCAAGCAAGGGTCCAATAAGCTAAAGGAGGCCTAGAGAATGTCAGTACTAGGGACAGAGAATGTTAGCACTCTCGGCCCAAAGATCAAGACAAAACAATTGGCCCTATTGTGAGTTGTAATAGTAACAATAAGAATGTATACAAATACCCCCATATTTTTCTTAATACAACATGAGAGAATATTACTCAACAAAACTCTTTTTCATGCCTAGTCTATAAAACAAGTATTTAGGTATTGAATAATTATACTATTTGATCCCACACCCCCAAAGTTAAGTTCACATCATATTGACTTTACTGTACTTTTCCTTATCTTTATTCATTGATTGCAAAAAAAAAAAAACAAAACCAAATCAAAACCATGCTACAAAGCTGTCAGAGTCATCCTCTTGGCTAAATTTCCATTGGAAAATCTGCAGGTTACAGTCGTATAGCTGTAAGCTCATAATGCACCAAAGTATGAAAAGTCACCCCTCCATATGTGACTCATAACTTTTTTTTTTGGAGTGATATAGAAGATGCATTAAACACCTATCATCTTAGATTTATTATTATTATTATTATTATTATTTTGATGAATTAAAATAACAGAGTAAAACAACTCAAATCAATAAACGTGATTAGAACGACTCAAATTCAGATCACATTTAGAGCGGTAAACACTTTTAATCATCAAACAATCACATGGAATTTGATTTGTTTTTATTTAAACACTTTATTTTTTTATAATATGAGATCAATTTAAAAATTGTAGATGCAAGCCTAAAACAGACTTTTATAGTATATTTCAGCCCTTGTGTGATATTTAGTAAGCCTTGACTGTGACTTCTGTATGAGAAAATTGTTTAGATACTTGCTGGGTATCATTTGTTGCTTGTTCTACATTAAGACAGCATGAAAATTGGATATGATTCCAACTTTTACACTCTTAAGTTTTTAACTATTTTTTTATTAAATTAACATTTAAATAACTTATACACCAACCTAATTAAAATATTTAATATTAGTATTTATTTGATGACCCATTTTTTGAGAAAAAAAAAAGAAGCAAGCAAGCAAGCATGAAAGAGTATGGGTTGTGAGATTGAGGCAAAAGAAACCAAATTACATCACTGGTCACAGCACATGGGATAATCAATGTTCTTTAAATCTTTTACAGACCAAAACTGTCAATGCGTGTACCTTAGGAACCGTACCGCACCCGTGATTTCTTTTACTTGCTATGTTTGATTTTATGGTTTGAGCCTAGCTTTTATTCGGGATATAATTTAAGTAATTTTTTTTATAATTTCAATTTTAAAATTTAAACTTAGTTTAAATATTTTGGGGAAAACAATTTCTGTTGTTGTTTAATATTGTTATGTTGTTTTTTTGTTACTATTTTATTATTATATTATTATTATTTTACTGTTATTGTTTGGATATTGTATTTCTTGTTTTGTTGTAATTTTATTACTATTTTAGAAGATTTTTTTTTGCTATGTTGCAATGTGTTAGTGTTATTTAAGTATAAATTTTTTAAATATATTCTCAATTTGTTGGGAAACACTTATTTTAATATTTTTAGTATATTTGATATATTATATTTTTTAAATTTATCTTTTTATGAAAAATAATCTAAAAAAATAATACAGGAAGGTCGGGTCGAGCCTAGAAAACAAGCTTAAAAAATTGCATTGACTCGACCCTTGATCAGGTCTATATGAACTTTAAATTAATTCATATAATTTATTCAACCCAATATCAAGTTTCATTGTAAAAATATTATGTTTATAATTAATTAAAATAAATTTAATTAATTCCTTCAATTAAAATTATTTTCTCAACTAAATTTTAATTTTGTTAAAGTCATTATAACTTTATCGTACTAGAACCTATGAGTAAATAAATTTAATTGTCTCATTCCTTAAAACCACAATGATTAATTAATTTAATTTTCCCTTCAAACTTTAATTATTTAATTATAATTAATTAAATAATAATTTAAAGAAATAAGTTAATATAAGTCATTTCTTGTTCTTAGCGAAAAAACACATTCATTGTAGATAGTGATACATGCAATCTATTTCTTTTTCTCTTTTTTCATTTCGGTTCAAATGAAATCCGTTTCGGTTCAAATGAAATCCGTAAATGATTGTGTTGAGCTAGCAAAATGATTAATTGAACATATATAATTAAGACTAAAATAATTTGTACTTAAGTTCCGACTCTTCATTTAGAGATATTCGACTTTATATGTTATGTAAGGTTTTGAAAAGGATGGGAAGAAAGATACAGATTTTTCATTGACAATTCTATTTAGACTAGTAGAAACGATTTAAGATAAATTAAATATTAATTTAAATAACAAAATGAGAAAAAAATTATTTAAAAAATAAAAAAATTCAAATTTTAGAGAGAGAAAAAAATTAATAGACTAAAACTAAAGAAGACTTAATCAAGCTTATACCATTAATAGCATCTATTTTGATCTTGTCCATCCAACGATACAAATAAATGAAAATTATTAATAAAAATTGAACATATTCAAATTCGGCACTCACATAACTAACATAATGGCAAATAGGACCCCAACTTTTACACACCCATCTGTCGTAACTTCATGCATATAGCCTTGTCCTTGACCTATTACCTCTTAACTAAACCTATGAACCAGGCATGTTGGGTTAATTTTAATTAATAATTTGGATTGATTAAGTCAATTTGAGTTTTAAATATTGAGTTAAGGCCTGTGTCTTCACCTTTGAAGGTTAAGAAAACTTAATGTATCATTTAACGAGAAGATGATGAAGAAGATGCCATGAAAGTGTATGGATTGTGAGATTGAGGAAGAAGAGAGGAAAATACACAAAGGGAGCTTTGGCATCCTAGTATTAAATGAAAATGAGATTTAACAAAGGCAACGACCGGAGGGGATTAGCTAATTATCTGAGTCAAGAAAATTGTCACTCGCACACTTTTTAGGAAACGACAGTCTTCTTTCTTTGTATCTTTTACCCACAAAAGTCGAGGTCTTCCAATGGGACAATGTTCAGCAAATGGTTAAATTCTTAAAAGAGTCCTTGAACTAGTTTACTTTTATGGTACCCAAATGAACCCGTATATTTTTATTTGTGTTTAAATTAGCCCTTATTTCAAATGACATGTTAATTTAGAAAAAAAGTTGGTGATGAGGAGAGCGTTGAATTTCAACATCAACTTATAATCACCATTTAATATATTGAAAAATATATTTTATTTGTGTTTATTGTTATACAAAGTTTAGCTATTATATTTAGTTTTTAAAAACCAAGTTTAACTTAAATATTTTTTTAGTTAAAAGGATAATAAATCTAAAAACAAAACACAAAAGGATTATAAATCTATAGAAAAGACCATATTTTACATTATTTAGAAAAACAAAGGCAAAAAAAAATTTGAGTTTAGATAAAGAACCATATTCTAAGCCTTAAGTCTATATATTAGCCTTCTGGTGATGTGGACTTTGATGAAGAAGAAGGCATGAAAGAGTATTAAAAGGGAGTTTTGACTAACAAGAAAAATTGTTCCAAATGATGATGATGATGATGGGTGTTAATTTCCAAGTCAAGGTCTTCCAATGGGACAAAATTGTTAAGATTAAAACTTTTCTAGATGCATGTTAAAAATTCAAAGTTATTTGGATAACAAGTAAAGTTTAAAGGCTTATTTGGGGTATGATAAAAGTACATGAGATTATTTAGGTACTTTGATAAAGCTTAAGGGCCTATTTAATATATTAGTATGAGTAAATCATCTATATGAAAATAGATATTAGTTGATTTCGTTACCAAATGTATAACTTCAAAAAAAATTGTCACAATTCATGAATTCCTTTTTGGGTTGTTATAAAATTTCTTATGAATTTCCTAACAAAAATAATAACTTGAACACATTTTGTCATTTGGGTCAATTGAACTGAAATTTCGTATAACTTTTTTAAGAATAATTGCCACTTTTAGACAATTTTAAGTAAATTAAATTTAAATTTCATACCACTTTCTTGAAGAATCTTATGTTATCTCATTATAATAATATCTTATATTATTGATATACTTTTTACCAACCAAAAAGTTAATGGGATGAACTCAAGCGACAGATTCATTAATTGAAGTGAGTCCATTTATATTTAATTTCAAATTTCGATCCACAAATACACCTATATAATAGTGTCAGTAAGCTTCAACTTTATAAAATAAATAATGATAGGATAATTAAAAAAAAAAGACAATTGCATAGGAGATATATGTTTTCATGAGCATTAAAAAAATGTATAGGTAGTAATGTTAAAAGGCTTTGGCACTAGAAGACTAAGTTCGAGATTTTTATAGGTAGTAATGTTAATAGGATTTGGCACTAGAAAGGTAGACTAAGTTCGAGATTTACTATGTGTAATAATGTATATTTATTGTATGTAATTTTTTGTCCAATTAATTAAGTTAGTTAACTTTAGTATAAGCTCTTAATCTATTTGTATTGTAATAATTTAATTCTATTTGGTGATTTTTCAGACAATTCATTTATACCGTAATAATTTAATATTTATGATTACTTAAATATATATATTTATATTTTAATTATACTTTACTTATAACACTTTCAATATATATTAGAAATAGTAATTAAATTAGATTAATAGATTTAGAGAGTTGTGATTGATCCTTAATTAGTTTCATTTGAATAAGATTAATTTTGAATTGATTCCAATTTAAATTTGAATTATTTCAAATTTATTTGATTTCGAGTTTCATTATTTCGAATTTTGAGATTAAGTTAGTTACGGCACAAAAAAGCATTCCATCAACAACCATTGCAGCTCTATTAAAAATATTTTTTATTATATAATTAAATTATTATTTTTAAAATTAATTTAAAATTATTCAAATGCAACTTTCTTTTAAAAAATAAGCACGCGGAGTTGAAAGATTCATTTTTTCTGCTTTCTCTATAGACAAAGCAGCAACGATCTTTAAAACCGTAAGTCCTCACTCATTCTAGTTAACACTCTAAGTGGGCTTAAGCTCTTTCCATTCTTCTTCTGTCATGGATGAAAGGTTGAGAACAGCAGCTTGTACAGGAAATGTTAGTGATCTATACAGTTTAATTGAAATAGATGGAAATGCTTTGAAGCAATTTGACGAGGAGGAGTTTGTCGAAACTCGGCCCTTACACATTGCTGCAGAAGAAGGATACCTTAGGCTTGCAATGGAAATGATGAGCTTAAAGCCATCATTTGCTAGCAAGCTAAACAAACAAGGCTTGACCCCACTTCACCTTGCAGTTACAAATCCGGATACAAGTATGGCTCTACGTTTCTTGGAAATTAATAAAGATCTAGCTCGTGTCAAAGGAAAGAATGGCAAGACACCTTTGCACATCATAACTGAAGTTGGGAACCACAATGGTCTGTTGGATAGATTTCCAGAGATTTGTCCTCAATCGATTAGAGACGTGACAATTGAGAATCGTAATGCTTTGCATATTGCCGAGGAAGAAAACGGACTGGATGTTCTTCAAGTCCTAATTCGAACACTTGAGAAGACAGGCTACTATAGTGAAGTGGTGAACCAAAAAGATGAAGGCGGAAACACTGCACTGCACTTAGCTGCTTTTCATGATCGACCTGAGGTTTGACTCATCTAGTTCAGTACGGCTTCTTTTTAATCTTTATAGACATAGATTGTAGTTCTTTTATTTCTCAAACTATCAATTAAACAGATGCTTAAACTATTATTGAACTGGAACACCGATGAGTACGCTACCAATCAAGCTGGTTTGACAGCATTGGATATTGCAGACCAACATCATAATGAAGACAGTATTACTGTTCTACGTCGTTGCTTTATTCCAGGAGTTTCAAACTTTATACGTAAGTACAAGAACCAAATGATAAAAATATCATATCTAATGCCTCACGAGATAGATAATATGTCAGGCGAGGACCGCAATGCCTTACTAGTAATTTTAGGGTTGCTTCTAACTGCAACCTTCCAAGCTAGTCTTAGCCCACCTGGTGGTGTTTGGCAGGGAGATAACACTTCAAAGTCCAAAGGGTCATATGATGAGATGGCATTGGGTAAATCAATCTTAGATGAATTTACTTTTTTTTGTTTTCTATATTCCAACTTATCTTGTCTTCATCGTAACCTTTTTCTTAACATTAGCCTTGCTTAAACCTTATCCCCATTGTTTCAGAACAGCACTTCAAGTCTTACTTGCTTTCTTCGCAATATGCTTCGACCAATCAATAGTTTACATAGCGCCAACAGAGTCCACAACTAGAGTTATGATTTCTTTTTCGATTTTGGTTTTTTTTTTAACGGTGCTCATGGTTTCCACTTCTCGAGAGTCGAAACTTAGTGTTGCAATTCTGGGATGTTGGTTTTTCCGTTCTTTTGTGTTGCAATATTTTGGTAGTTTTAGTTTAGTTTTACAAAGTATAATTCAGGGAGTTTGGTTATGCCTTTTCCTATGTGATGAATTCTGGACAGGAACGACCATTGTAGTTGTAGCATACGTGTTAAGTTTAGTTCCCATGCAAAGGTGGCCATGCACGACATGCAAAGGTGGTCATGCTTCTGGAATCGCAGCAGGCAGTGGTGCCATGGTGTGCAGCAAGCTGAAGCTATCCATTTAGTTTCCTTAATTGAATGTTTTGTATTTAGTTAGGATCAAACTTAGTTGGTAGCTGCATTTTGATGTAATTAGGTGCTGAATGACAAGTTTAGGTAGAAGCTTTTTGTTTTTCAATCAAGTTTACCAAGTTACTAGGCAATTTAGTGGTGTTAGGTATGTTATTAGGTGATTACTTGTTTGTTTTACTTGTTGACTGATATATGTAATGGCTTAATGCCTTGTTGGCTTGCTTAATGAAAGATATCAGCTCATTTTCATTCAATCTTTTTCTCTCTTTTTCTGTTTTTCACTTGCTAGCTTCATCTTTCTGTTTTCTGCTTCCGAGTTTGCTTCTTCACCAAGCCTCGAGGCTTACTACTCAAGCAAGACTAGAAACAGCTTGCTGCTGCCTCTTGCACCAACAATTGGTATCGAGAGCTCTTGTCTTAGTGGACCTGTTGCTTCAAAACAAGGAACTTGATGGCTTCTTCAGGATTTTCACCAGCAGCCCCACCAGTCTTCAATGGAGAAGGCTTTCACATATGGCTGGTCAAGATGAAGACTTACCTACAGGCCTTCGATCTGTGGGAAGTTGTCAACACAGATACTGAGCCAGCACCACTGAGGGCTAATCCCACAGTAGCTCAGATTAGGCAACATGCTGATGAGAGGACCAAAAGGCACAAAGCCATGTCCTGCATCCAGAACTGTGTGTCAGATGTCATCTTCACCAGAATTATGGCCTGTGAGACTCCAAAACAGGCCTGGGATAAGCTCAAGGAGGAGTTTCAAGGCACTGAGAGAACAAGGCAACAGCAGCTGTTAAACTTGAGAAGGGATTTCGAGAATTTGAAGATGAAGGAAGAAGAAACAGTGAAGCAGTACTCAGATAGAATTATGGCAGTGGTTAACAGCATAAGGCTCCTAGGTGAGCACTTTGATGAGGCAAGAATTGTGGAGAAAGTCCTCTCCACTTTGCCTGAGAGATATGAGGCCAAGATATCCTCTCTAGAGGACTCAAGAGACCTTGCTAGCATCTCTTTGACTGAGCTAATCAACACCTTTTATGCTCAGGAACAAAGAAGAGCTAGCAGAGCTGAAGATCACCAAGAAGGTGCATTTCAAGCCAAGGCCAGAGAAACCTCGAGCACTAATGCTCAAAGAGGCAAAAAGCCTTGGAAAAACAGGCCTAAGCCTGATGCTGCAAGGAGCAATGACCAGCCCTGCAGATATTGCAAGAAGCCTGGCCATCCAGAAGACAGATGCTGGTTTAGGCCAGATGCAGTATGCCAACACTGCAAGAAGAAGGGCCATGTTGAAAGGGTCTGCAAAAACAGAAGTAAGCCAAGGCAGAATCAATTTCAGCAGTCAAAGGTTGAAGCTCGAGTAGCTGAGGACAGTAGTGACCAAGAAGAACAGGTCTTTGCTGTTTCCTGTGTAGCTTCTGAGAAGAAATGCTCTAAAGGCTGGTTGCTGGACAGTGGTTGCACTAACCACATGTCACCAGATGCCTCCTTGTTTAAAACCTTGGAAAAAAGTTATAAAACCAAGGTCAAGGTTGGAAATGGTCAGTTTATAAGGGCTGAAGGAAGAGGAGAAGTGCTGATAGGTACTCCCACAGGCAACAAGATCATTCAAAAATGTGCTGTTGGTACCACAGATTGACAGAAACCTTCTCAGCATAGCTCAACTACTCGAGAAAGGTTATTTTGTTGTGTTCAAGGATAAACAATGCCATATTACTGATCCAAGTGGATCAAGCCTTATGACAGTCACAATGACTGATAAATGCTTTGAGGTTCACTGGGCAAATGACTCAAACTCAGCATACACAACCTCTGTTGAAGACTCCAAGCTTTGGCATCAAAGGCTTGGACATGCCAACTTCAGATCAATGGCTCGATTGGCCAAAGAGGGCTTGGCAGAGAACTTCATCAGCTCAGTGGAGCATGATGATGTGTGTGAAGTTTGCCAAATGGGGAAACAGGCAAGACTGCCATTTCCTACAAATTCAACCTGGAGAGCTACTGAAAGACTGCAGCTGGTGCACTCTGATGTATGTGGCCCGATGAGGACTGAATCACTCAGCAAAAATAGGTATTTCATCCTCTTTATTGATGACCTTACAAGGTTTTGCTGGATTTTCTTTTTAAAACACAAGTCTGAGGTAGCTCAAGTGTTTGTAAAGTTTAAAAATGCTGTAGAAACAGAAACAGGTTGCAAGCTGAAATCGATAAGGACTGATAATGGCACTGAGTACACTTCAGCTCAGTTTCAAGCCATTTGCAATGATGCTGGTATCAAACATCAGCTTACAAATGTCTACACACCTCAGCAGAATGGGGTAGCTGAAAGAAAGAATAGAAGTCTGATGGATATGGCCAGATGTCTGCTGTTTGAGAAGAAACTGCCCAAGACCATGTGGGCTGAGGCAGTAAACACTGCTGTTTACCTTCAGAACAGGCTTCCTACTAAAGCTCTTGCATCCGAGACACCTTTCGAGGCTTGGTCTGGTTTCAAGCCTTCCTTAGCACATCTGAAGGTGTTTGGTTGCCTGTGTTATGCACAAATACCAGCAGCAAAGAGAGACAAGCTCTCTAAAAGGGCTCAACCAGGTGTTCTAGTAGGCTACAGCTCAGTCAAGAAGGGCTACAGGGTTCTGGATCCCTTGATAAACAAAGTCCAGGTGAGCAGAGATGTCATCTTTGATGAAAAAGCCTGCTAGAATTGGGAGAAAAATGAGCCAGAAGCAGTTTCAGAAGACCTAGTGCCTAACCAAGCTGAACTTGAGCAGCTAGGACCTGAAATGGAAGTTGATGATGTGCCTGTGAGAGGCACAAGGCCCCTAGATGATATTTATGAAAGGGCACAGGTTGCAATAGCAGAACCTAGCAGATTTGAAGAGGCTGAGGCAGATGAAGGCTGGAAACTAGCTATGATCAATGAAATCAACATGATTGAAAAGAACCAGACATGGGAGCTTGTTGATAAACCTGCTGGAAAGAAGACCATTGGAGTAAAATGGGTCTATCGAGTAAAACAGAATGCAGATGGCAGTCTGAACAAGCTAAAAGCCAGGCTTGTTGTCAAAGGATTTAGCCAAAGGTATGGTCTGGACTACCTGGAGACATTTGCACCAGTAGCCAGGCTTGACACAGTTAGAATGATAGTTGCCTTGGCTGCTCAACATCAGTGGACCATTCATCAGCTTGATGTTAAGTCTGCATTTCTCAATGGCTTCCTGGAAGAAGAGATCTACATCGAGCAGCCTCAAGGATTTGTGATCACTGGCAAAGAACACATGGTGTACAGACTGAAAAAGGCTTTATATGGCCTGAAACAGGCTCCTCGAGCCTGGTATGCTCGAATTGACTCTTACTTGCTCAGTTTGGAATTTGAAAGAAGTCCCAGTGAACCAACACTGTATGTGAAGAAGAACCAAGCTCAAACTCAGCTTATTCTGTCACTCTATGTTGATGATCTATTGATAACTGGAGGAGATGGAAGAATGCTGGAAGATTTCAAAAGAAAAATGATGGAAATGTTTGAAATGTCTGATTTAGGCAGAATGAACTACTTTCTTGGAATGGAAGTGAACCAAACAGAAAAGGGAATCTTTCTTTGTCAGAGTTCTTTTACTATGAAGATCCTGGACAAGTTCTCTATGAAGAACTGCAAGCCAACAAGCACACTAATGGCTGTTGGAGTGAAGCTTTCGAGGCAAGGGAGTGGTGAACCAATTTGTGAGACCATGTACAAGAGTCTCATTGGTAGTCTATTGTATTTGACTGCCACAAGGCCCGATATCATGTTTGCTGTTAGTGTGCTATCAAGATACATGAATTGCTGCAATGATCAACACTTTCGAGCAGCTAAAAGAGTGCTGAGATACATCAAAGGCACCATTGGTCATGGTGTATTGTTCAAAAGGGCCAAAAACATGAAGTTAATAGGCTATGTTGATAGTGACTGGGCTGGATCAAGTGATGACATGAGAAGCACATCCGGATATGCATTCAGTCTTGGCTCAGGCATGTTTTGCTGGAGTTCTAAGAAACAAAGTCTGGTGGCACAGTCAACAGCAGAAGCTGAATATGTTGCTGCTGCATCTGCTGTGAACCAAGCCATATGGCTTAGAAAAATCTTGACTGATTTAAACCAAAACCAAAAGGAGGCAACAGAGATTTATTGTGACAACAAATCTGCTGTTGCAATTGCAAAAAATCCCATTTTTCATGGCAGAACCAAGCACTTCAATATTAAGTTGCATGTTATAAGGGAGATGGAACAAGCTCATGAAATCGAGCTGATTCATTGCAATTCAGAAGTGCAAATTGCTGATATCTTCACAAAGGCACTCAATGTGTCTAAATTTGTTAAATTCAAAAGGGAATTAGGTGTTACTAGCATGGAAACTAAGGAGGAGTGTTAAGTTTAGTTCCCATGCAAAGGTGGCCATGCACGACATGCAAAGGTGGTCATGCTTCTGGAATCGCAACAGGCAGTGGTGCCATGGTGTGCAGCAAGCTGAAGCTATCCATTTAGTTTCCTTAATTGAATGTTTTGTATTTAGTTAGGATCAAACTTAGTTGGTAGCTGCATTTTGATGTAATTAGGTGCTGAATGACAAGTTTAGGTAGAAGCTTTTTGTTTTTCAATCAAGTTTACCAAGTTACTAGGCAATTTAGTGGTGTTAGGTATGTTATTAGGTGATTACTTGTTTGTTTTACTTGTTGACTGATATATGTAATGGCTTAATGCCTTGTTGGCTTGCTTAATGAAAGATATCAGCTCATTTTCATTCAATCTTTTTCTCTCTTTTTCTGTTTTTCACTTGCTAGCTTCATCTTTCTGTTTTCTGCTTCCGAGTTTGCTTCTTCACCAAGCCTCGAGGCTTACTACTCAAGCAAGACTAGAAACAGCTTGCTGCTGCCTCTTGCACCAACAATACGGTTTATCCTTCAGCTTGCTTACACGGGGTTTTACGTATTGTATTGTCTCTGGGTGCTGGTTATCCCTTTATCTATGTAGATTCTGTCTAAACTGGTTTCTTATTCATAGAGTGTAGCTATCTTTGTACCAAAGAGAATAACCAAAACAATGTTCATCTCAATCCCATTTGTCTCCTTTGATTCACCAATGTTATTTTGATTGAATTTTAATTGTGAGATTTACCTCGTGGGTTCAATATAAAATTTTAGAATTATCTTTTAGGTTTGTCCAGTATGAACCATGAACTTAAATTTTTTGTCAAAACTCGGCTTAGATAAAAAATATTAAATTTGAGTTTATTTCTACCTGAACGTTTTTTTAAATCGACTTGAGTAGTCACCAAATCCTTTTTATTTAAGATCACTTCAAAACTTTCATTTTAAATCTACTATCAATTTGCATTTTTTTTTTGGTTGCATAGTGATACTACTATCAATGGAACTCTTTTCCTTGCCTAGTCTGTGAAAGAACAGATTAATTGTGCGATTTGATTCCCACACCCCCAAAGTATTGATTCATTGATTGCAAAAAAACAAATAGTAGTATGCTACAAAGATGTCAAGAATCTTCTCCTTTTTCTTTTGTTTTTCCAGGAAGCTACATAATTAGGAATTTCGCTGAATTTACAAAGAAAATCTGCATATTACAGTCATACATATTGTTACAAAATGCATAAGGAAAAGTAAAAGTTGATAATGCACCAAAGCATATGGAAATTCACCCCCTTCAACTCACTTTTTTTGTGAGGTGATAAGGACGATACATTAAACCTTTTAATAAAATAATTTTATTGGCTGAGAAAAGAAAAAGAAAAAAAGGTTGCTTTTGCTTTTGACACCAATTTCAAAATGACTAATAAATCTTACAGCACTTCAAAATGCCATCCAACCTTCTTTCTTTCCTCGAAGCTACATATGTAGGAATTTGGATAAATCAAATCAGACCACTCCTGGGCTGAATTTTCATGGAAGTTCCACAAAATTTGCACATCACAACCATACATATAGCTTGTAAAATGCATAAGGAAAAAAGTAAGTTGATAATGCACCAATGAATGAAAATTCTAAATCACAAGCTATTTATAGAGCATGTGATTCTGGTTGGTTTTAATTAATTAAACACCTTCATATTTCTATCATTGGCAATTAATTTAAAAGTTGGAAATTAATAGTTTATGTGTTAGAACGTAAATGTTGAGTAAAATATTATTCAACATACCAATAGTCCGAATTTGACTATTTCTTTTTTGTTGTTGTTTACTGCTCTTATATTATTTTTATTACAATTTTATTATTGTATTGCTACTATTTTATTGTTATTGTTTAGATATTAAATTTTTTGTTTTATTGTTAATTTTGCTACTATTTTAAAAACATTTGATTGTTAAATTGCAACTGTATTAGTGTTATTTAAGTATAAATATTTATTTTAAAAAAATTTATTTTCAATTTGTTGAGAAATATTTATTTTAATATTTTTAATGTATTTGATGTATTATATTTTTTAAATTTATCTTTAAATAAAAATAGTCTAAAGAAATTAATATGGGTAGGTTAGGTCGGGCTTAGAAAGTGGGCCTGATCAAGTCTATATGAACTTTAAATCAATTCATTTAATTTATCCAACCCAATATCAAGTTTACATTGTAAAAATATTATTTATATAATTAATTAAAATAAATTTAATTCATTCATTTAATTAAATTATTTTCTCAATTAAACTCTAATTTTATCAAAGTCATGATAATTTTATCGTACTAGAACTTAGGAGTAAATAAAATTTTGAGTTAAGGCATGAGTCTTCACCTCTGAAGGTTAAGAAAAGTTAATGCATCAGTTGAAGAGAAGAAGATGATGAAGATGCCATGAAAGTGTATGGATGGTGAGATTGAGGAAGAAGAGAGGAAAATACACAAAGGGAGCTTTGGTATCCTAGTAGTAAATGACAATGAGATTTAACAAAGGCGACGACTGGAGAGGAGATTAGCTAATTATCTAGTCAAGAAAATTGTCACTCTCACACTTTCCAGGAAACGACAGTCTTCTTTATTTGTATCTTTTACCTACAAAAGTCAAGGTCTTCCAATGGGACAATGTTCAGCAAATGGTTAAATTCTTAAAAGAGTCCTTGAACTAGTTTACTTTTGTGGTACCCAAATAAACCCCTATATTTTTATTTGTGTTTAAATTAGCCCTTATTTCAAATGACATGTCAATTTAAATAAATGTCGATGATGAGGGGAGAGTTGAATTTCAACATCAACTTATAATCACCATTTAATATATTGAAAAATATATTTTATTCGTGTTTCTTGTTGTAGTTTTTAAAAACCAAGTTTAACTTAAATCTTTTGTTAGTTAAAAGGATAATAAATCTCGTATTGCTTAAGAACAAGGCACAAAGAGATTATGAATTTATATAAAAGCCCATATCTCACATTATTTAGAAAAACAAAAGCAAAAAGATTTTGAGTTTATATAAACAACCATATTCCAAGCCTTAAGTCTATTTATTAGGTTTCTGGTGATGTGGACTTTGATGAAGAGTATTAAAAGGGAGTTTTGACGAACAAGAAAAACTGTTCCAAATGATGATGATGATGATGGGTGTTAATTTCCAAGTCAAGGTCTTCCAATGGGACAAATTTGTTAAGATTAAAACTTTTCTAGATACAAGTTAAAAATTAAAAGTTTTTTGGATAACAAATAAAGTTTAAAGGCTTATTTGGGGTATGATAAAAGTACACGAGATTATTTAGATAATGTGATAAAGCTTAAGGGCCTATTTAATATGTTAGTATGAATAAATCATCTATTCAAAAATAGATATTAGTTGATTTTGTAACCAAACGTACAACTTCAAAAAAAATTGTCTTCATTTATGAATTTCTTTTTGGGTTGTGATGAAATTTCTTATGAATTTCCTAATAAAAATAATGACTTGAACACACTTTGTCATTTGGGTCAATTGAACTGAAATTTTGTATAGCTTTCTTAAGAATAATTGCCACTTTTAGACCATTTTAAGTGAATTAAACTTAAATTTCCTACCACTTTCTTGACGGATAATTTCCGCTTTCTTCCCCTGAATGAAAAGTCTTTGGAAGGAAGGGTGTTGTGTTTCTATTTTCCTAGGTGAAATAATGATAGATTTTCTTTGTTAGTCCTTTCTAACATAGGGAAGGCAAGTTTGGGTAAAACGACTTCTTTAGTCTTTCTTAATTTCAAAATTGAATAAATTGGTCCCTTTAAAAGAGGAAAAATTTAATCTTTGTTAATTGTGAAAGTGAGCAGCTAAGTACATTTAACTACATCGTTAATGTCTTCTATCAAATTCACATAATTTTGATTGGTATAATAATAAATTTAGCCCTCAATGTTTGCATTTTTATCAATTTAATCTTGATTCTAAAAAATCAATAAATTTAACATTAACATTTACGCATTTACACATTAAGAAAATAGAATAGCATGTTCAACTTCCATATATAAAGAGAAACAACCACACCCTTGTTTAACCCTTGTCCAATTCATTCCCACTAGAAACAATTCGAAATTTATTTCGCCACCAATTAATATGACTCAAACTCGACCTAAAACCACATAAGATTCATGAAAGCCATTTCAATGAAAGCAACTCGAACTAAACCCAAATCATTTGGATTTTTTACAATTCTTTTTCCAGTGTTTATTGAGTTTCAATCTAGCTTGAGAAAAAAAACTGTCAAGAGGTTGCCAGTGAAAAACATTCTCCGGTTCCATGTGTTCATCCCACAAGTTTTGAGGTAAGAGTAACTTTGGCAAATTCTAAATCCACTCATTAGATTAGTATGCTAAAAATTACACTGAGTTTGATGTCATAAGTGAAGTGATACCAACTCAATTGGTTAACTAATAAGTTTGGCATCATAAATTAAGTAACAACAAGTCAATTAATTAAAATATTAATTAATTCTTTTATATTTAAATTATATTATATTATTAAAAGTTCCATACGAAAAAATTGAATTAATATCACTAATATCAATAACATTTTAAAAGTAGTACAATGAAGGAGAAAAAAACAAACTAAAATGGAAATGAAAAAATAATACAGACCAAAAAGGCCTAATTAAATAGAAGTGTAGATAAAATTTTAATATATAGGGAGAGGGGTACCCTTTTAGTTATTTTTATTTAATACTAGTATCAATTATTTTTTAATCATATTTTTGTGGGATTGAGATTTGGTGTTTTTTATTGGCTGGGACGATTTCTTTTTTATGGAGGTAACCACAGGGCTAACTTCGGTTATGGAATATGTGGTTCGATTAAAAAAATAAGTATCTAAAATAATAGGCATAATTTAAGGCCTCCTATTTAATTAAGCCATAAATAAATATTTTTTCAATGAATATAAGGTAAATTACTCAATTAGTTACTTAACCTTTAACATGTTTTTGTTTTGGTTACCCTTTCGTTAAATTGTTAATGGAAATGATGACTTGGTCGTCCTCCGTTATATTATTAATGAAAATGATGTTGTAACCTATTTGTAGTTGGTCCAATAACACTTTTAGTCCTCAGCGATTAAACATTTTATTAATTTGATTTTAATTTTAAATTATCCAATGAATTTAAACCTCTATAACTACAAAATTATTTAATATATTTAATTATTTTATAACTTTTTACACCTAGCCCAGGAGTTATTTGGGTTTCTCATCTTCTTCGTTGTTTCCATCGAAATTTTCCACCCCCTTCGTTAGCTTCAACATCACCACTATTCATTAAAGTGTTCATGAGCCGAGCTAAATTTGAGTTAGACCTAAGAATAATATTAATGCACTTTATGATTACCCAAGTCCATCCATATTTATAAATGACTAATCTAAGCTCATTTTAAGCTTGCCCTTTTTTTTTTTGAAATTTTCAATAAAATTTTTATATTATATTAGTTTGATATTTAATAATTATATTTTTATTTATTAAAATTTTATATATAGTCATGTTAACATTTTTTTAATGTTTATATTATAGTAGTTTTAAGTTTTATGTATCATAAGTTACATAACATAATATAAACCATTACAAACTTAAAAAATGAGCCGGGTCGGGCTAAGCTCAAACCTTTAACGTTCAAACCTGAGCTCATATTTTAATGGATCTAAATTTTCCTAAGCTTATATTTTGAGTCTAATATTTTTTTCTCAAATACTCTTAAATTTTAAGTGACACTTCGAATTTAAACAGAAAATCCACTCTCATGACCTGGTCCAATTATTTATCACCTTCTTTTTACACCTATTTATTGTAGAAAATGTTATCTAAACTTAAATCCTAAGCAGCAATTATATTTGTCTATATTATGATTCTTATCCAATAGATATATCCAAAATCTACTGCAAGGACTATGATTAGTCACTAAAAGATAACAACAAATATAATTAAAATAATACTAAAAAAATTGACATTAAAAATAGTATTTATCATCCACAAAATCAATTAAATTAAATATATAATTATACAAAAGAAAATAAGGTGATGGAATAGTTATTTCTTAGAGACTGAGTTGATTGCGAATGCCAATATTCTAGTGTCTTGTTGGTTTCCTCTGCGGGGTAAAACTTCGAAGCTCAACAATCTAGCTTTGAGATTGAAAACAGTGAAAGGGGTGCCACTAAAAATAATCTCCAGCTCCATCATCCCACGAGTTTTGAGATAACAGCAACTTTGGCAAATTCTGAATTCATATAAACCAATTGATAAATTAGGGGAAAGAGTTCATGAGAATGCTAAAAACATCACAATGAAACAAAGGTAAATTACCTCTCAAGGAAGGCTAAATTTCCGAAGCGCATATGGTTCCTCTGAAGGCTCAAAAATCAGAAAGAGCTTAGGAAATAGCTTCAATTTGCATTGGCTCAATGTTGAATAAGATCAAGAAGGCAAATCTGTTGACAAGTTGCAGTACTTCCTCAATATCTCAGTTCATGCACAAACATAAAGCAAGCATTCATTGGAAGAAATTGAAGCTCTTGAAAAGCTTACTTGCTCCTCCTTTTTCTATTGTAGGTAAAACTCCAAACATAATGGCATGTCCAAAGATCTACCATCAATTCTTTATTGACACTCTGTTTTGGTTAACATATGCGTTGCATTAAACTTGCAAGTAAAAAGCACAACAAATACCAAGGACATAAGTAAGCAAATGCAGTGAGTATTAAGACCAATGCTGGAAACTAAACAATAAAGCTCCACTTACTCCCTACAGCATAAGAACCAAGGCTGGAAACTAAACAATGAAGCTGAATGAAGTCCACCACTGATCCTATGAACTAAAACCAGCCAATAACAAGTCAACTGCTTAAAAGAATTTAAGTACGAAGCTCCATATCTGAACTATGATACCCACCACGGCTTCGCGTGGATATTTTTTGAACTCCAAAGCAGAATCTTTTTAATTACTATAAATGTAAGTCACATGGCGTTATAAAATAATCAGATTAGTATAAAATTTGTGTTTTTTCTTATAGTAGATCATAATTTAGTGTTACAGAAAGTTATTTTAATTACTAAGCTACAAATCTTGAACTTATTGGATACCATCTCATAAAAAACGAATGTACAAAGCAATTCCGATGTTGCATCCTTACAATTCCAAAGCAGAATAAAATTTTGGAATTTTAATTACGAAAGGGGAAAATTGATTCAAGTTTTAGCCCAAACTGATATAACAATCAAGTCAAATGGCTTTACCATGAAACCAGCTCTGCACTTTAAAGTTCCAACTAAACCAAAATCATTTGGATTTTTTTCTTCCAAGTGTTTATGTTGGCCCCTATGGAATAAACATAAAAGCTCATCAATCTAGCTTGAGAATTAAAAGTGTGATAGGGTTGGCATTGAAAATAACATCCAGGTTCCATGTGTTCATTCAACTTGTTTTGAGATAAGAGCAACTCTACTTAATTCTATGTTGGGTTTTTGAATAATTTATCCGGAGAAAGTATGAAGCTCAGCCAGGAACTTAAGCAACAACGTAATAAATCTGAATAAAGAATGAAGAAAACTTGAAATTCAAGTCAGGAGATTTTGAGCAAACGAACAGAATCGGGCTTAAGGAACAAAAATGAATGCTAAGAATTGAGAGAGTATTTGGATGAAATTCTCAAAGTGATTTCATTAACATTGAATGAAGGCTTAGAGCCAATACATATGCCAAACATTTAGCTAGTCAAAATAAAGCAAATTGTCACCTAACATTACCTATTACCACCAAGTAACATTGGAACTTATGAAAAAACGCTACTTGTACACATAGGTAAACTGATTTATCAATCTATCAGCACCTAATTACATCAAAAAAAAAAACAATGTCAACTTAGTTTAGATCAAACTAATTACAAAACAATGTTTAAAGTAACAAAACAGAATGAAATACTATAACAGTGATGTGCTTCAGCAACTTCATGCATACTTCATCTGGTAATAATACAGCAACTTGATCCTTTCCAGCTGCATGTACTTCATCCGCACAACTTGTGTTGCATGTGCTGCATGTGCTGCATGCAAGCCAACTTCAACACTCCTCATTGGCTTGCATGCTGTAGACTCCCATTAGTTCTCTTAGTTTGATGAACCTTGACACACTAAGGGGTTTTGTCAAGATGTCAGCAACTTAGTCTTCAGAATTGCATTGAATTAGCACCACTTCTCGAGCTTACTCTATCTCTCTAACAATATGAAACTTAATGTTGAAGTGATTTGTTCTTCTATGAAAAACTGGATTCTTTGCAATTACAACAGCAGATTGATTATCACACATAATTTCTGTTGTTTCCCTTTAGTGAAGATTCAGATTAGCTAAGATCTTCCTTAGCCAAATGGCTTGGTTAACAGCTTCTACAGCTGCCACATATTCTACCTCTGCTGTTGATTGAGCAACAACATATTGCTTCTTTGAACTCCAGCTAAAAATGGCTGAGCCAAGTGTAAAAATGTACCCTGAAGTACTTTTTATGTCATCCATTGAGCCTGCCCAGTCACTATCAGTATAGCCAACCAATTTCAAGCTTTTAGCTTTACTAAACAACATTCCATAACTCAGAGTACCTTTGATGTACTTGAAAACTCTCTTGTCAACTTTGAAGTGACTTGTATTGCAACAATGCATAAATCTTGAGAGCAAACTCATAGCAAACATTATGTCTGGCCTAGCGGTAGTCAAGTATAGCAAACAACCAACTAGGCTCCTATAGGTTGACTCACATACCTAGGTTGACTCACATACCTTCTCAAAAACACTTTGGCTATATAGCTTCTCCCCAACAGCAACTGGAGTGCTTGTTGCTTTACAATTCTGCATTGAGAATTTGTTTAAGATCTTTATGGCAAAAGCCCTCTGACTTAGAAAAATTCATTCCTAAGTTTGTGTTACTTCCATGCCTAAGAAGTAAGATATTTGTCTCAAACATCTGTTGTATTTTGGCTTTGAAATCAGCTAACATTGCTTGGTTTCCTCCTGTCACCAACAGGTCATCAACATACAAGGGCACAATGAGCTGAGTTTGCACTTCATCCTTTTTAATATACAATGTTGGCTCACTAATGCTCCTTTCAAATCCAAAATTGACCAAGTAGCCATCAATTCTGCTGTACCTGGCCCTTGGTGCTTGTTTCAAGCCATATAAGGCTTTCTTTAGCCTATACACCATGTGTTCTTTATCAGCCACTTCAAAGCCTTGAGGTTGCTCAACATAAATCTCTTCTTCAAGGAATCTATTGAGGAAGGCTGGTTTTATATCAAGCTGGTGAATTTTCCACTGCATCTGTGCTGCTAAGGCAACTAGCAGCCTAATGGTGCCAAGCCTGCGCACTGGTGCAAAGGTCTCCAGGTAGTCTATGCCATACTTCTGGCTGAACCCTTTCACAACTAGCTTAACTTTAAGCTTGTTCAAGTTCCCATCAGCATTGTGCTTGGCTCGATAGACCCATTTTACCCCAATGATCTTCCTATTGACTGGTTTCCGAAGTAATTCCCAAGTCTGGTTCTTCTCAATCATGTTGATTTCATCAACCATGGCTTGTTTCCAGCCTTGCTGAGCTTTAGCATCTTCAAAACAGCTTAGTTCTACTATAGCTACTTGAGCTCTTTCTTAAATCTCAGCCAAATGTCTAATGCCCCTAACTAGTTCATCATCAATGTCCATTTTAGGACCATTTTGATCAGTTTCAGTCTGATCTGCTACAAAGTCCTCAGAAACTACCTCTGGCTCATTCTTTTTCCAATTTCAACTTGCTTTTTCATTGAACACCACATCTCTGCTTACAAACACTTTGTTTATTGAAGGATCCAATATCCTATAGCCTTTCTTAACTATGTTGTAACCTACCAGAATACCTGCTTGAGCTTTCTTATTCAGCTTGTTTCTTTTCACAACTGGAACTTGTACATAACATATGCATCTAAAGACCCTTAGATGAGCTAGTGATGGCTTGAACCCAAACCAGGTCTTGAATGGACTCTTCTGAGCCAAAGCCTTGGTTATGAGCATGTTTTGGATGTAGATAGTAGTGTTACCTGCCTCAGCCCACAAGGTTTTTGGCAAATTCTTCTCAAACAACAAGCATCTGGCCATATCCATCAGGCTTCTATTCTTCTTTTCATTTACACCATTCAGTTGAGTTGTGTAAGTGTTGGTGAGCTGGTGCTTGATGCCTGCTTCATCATAAAAGCGTTGAAATTGAGTTGAGGTGTACTCAATTCCATTATCAAATCTCAGAGTCTACAGCTTGCATCTTGATTCTATTTTTGCTGCAGCCTTGAACTTTGAAAAAACTGAGGCTACTTTATACTTATGCTGGATGAAGTGGATCCAACAATACCTTGAGTAATCATCAATGAATAAGATGAAATACCTATTTCCATTTAGAGACTGAGTCTTCATGGGGCCACACACATCAGTGTACACCAGTTGCAACCTTTTTTAGGCTCTCCAGGCATTGTTTGAAGTAAATGGCAGCCCGGCCTACTTTCCAAACTGGCATACTTCACAAACCTCTTCATTTTCAACTAAATTGGGAAAGTTTTCAACCAGATCTTCTCTAGCTAGTTGAGCCATCGATCTGTAGTTGACATGGCCAAGCCTTTGGTGCCAAAACTTAGATTCATCTGATGAGACTATGTAGGCACTGTTTAAGCCCTTATTCTAGTCCACAGCAAAGCTTTTATTAGTCATGACTACTGTTATGAGATTGGATCCACTTGGATCATTAATTTGAAACTCATTGCCCTTGAACACCACATATAGCCCTTCTCAAGCAACTGAGCTATGCTGAGCAAGTTTCTCTCGATCTCAGGCACCAAAAGAATATTAGAAACCAGCTTGTTACTTGTGGGAGTGCTTATCAGCACATCTCCCTTGCCTTCTGCCTTGATGAAGTGGCCATTTCCCACCTTCACTTTGGTTTTGAAGCTTCTATCTATTGACTTGAAGATGGCAGCATCAGGTGTCATATGGTTGGTGCAACCACTGTGCATGAGCCATCCCTTTGTGGCAATTTCTTTAGCAGCTGAGTAGGAAACTACAAAGACTTGCTCATCATGGTCACTGCTCTGTTCTGCTATTCGAGCTTCAACCTTTGGCTGTTGTGGTTGATTCTGCCTTGGTCTACCTTTACTTTTGTAAACATTTTCAACATGACCCATCTTTTTGCAGTATGAGCATTGCACATCTGGTCTAAACCAACAATTAGCCTCTGGTTGACTAGGCCTTTTGCAATGCCTGTAGGATTGATTCCTTCGTCTTGCAGCATCTGGCTTAAGCTTATCTCTCCAGGTCTTTTTACCTTTGTAGGCAGAGGTGCTTGAGGCTGGTTTGGTTTTGGTTTGGAAGGCAGCTTCTTGGTGCTCCTCCAGTCTGCTAGCTCTTCTTTGCTCTTGAGCATAGAAAGCATGATCAACTCTGCCAAAGAAATGCTGGTCAGGTCCCTCGAGTCTTCTAGGGATGATATCTTTGCCTCATACCTTTCAGGCAAGGTTGGGATCACCTTCTCCACAATTCTTGCTTCATTGAACTATTCTCCAAGTAGCCTTATGTTGTTTACAACAGCCATGATTCAGTCTGAGTATTGCTTTATTGTTTCTTCCTTTTTCATCTTCAAGTTTTCAAAATCCCTTCTCAAATTCAGTAGCTGTTGCTGTCTTGTTCTATCTGTCCCTTGGAACTCCTCCTTCAATCTATCTCAGGCCTGTTTTGGTGTCTCACAGGCCATGATCCTTGTAAAGATCACATCAGACACACTGTTTTGAATGCAGGACATGACTTTATGCCTCTTGGTCCTTTCATCAGCATGTTGCCTGATCTGAGCCACTATTGGATTGGCTCTGAGTGGTGCTGGTTCAACATCTAAGTTGACCACCTCCCACAAATCGAATGCCTGCAGATAGGGTTTCATTTTAACCACCCATATGTGATAGCCCTCTCCATTGAGGACTGTTGGTGCAGCTGGTGAAAAGCTTGATAAAGCTATAGTTTTCAAGGTTGAAATATGACAGGTCCACTGAGAATACAACTCTAGATACCAATTGTTGGGTTTTTGAACAATTTATCTGGAGGAAGTATGAAGCTCAGTTAGGAACTTAAACAACAACGAAATAAATTTGGGTAAAGAATGAAGAAAACTTGAAATTCAAGTCAGGAGATTTTGAGCAAATGAACAGAATCGGACTTAAGGAACAAAAATGA
This sequence comes from Gossypium hirsutum, assembly GCF_007990345.1. Classification (NCBI taxonomy): domain Eukaryota; kingdom Viridiplantae; phylum Streptophyta; class Magnoliopsida; order Malvales; family Malvaceae; genus Gossypium; species Gossypium hirsutum. Next base: position 116,130,540 of record NC_053433.1, on the reverse strand, counting down.
ATGCTAAGAATTGAGAGAGTATTTGGATAAAATTCTCAAAGTGATTTCATTAACATTGAATGAAGGCTTAGAGCCAATACATATGCCAAACATTTAGCTGGTCAAAATAAAGCAAATTGTCACCTAACATTACCTATTACCACCAAGTAACATTGGAACTTATGAAAAAATGCTACTTGTACACATAGGTAAACTGATTTATCAATCTATCAGCACCTAATTACATCAAATTACATAAAAAAACAATGTCAACTTAGTTTAGATCAAACTAATTACAAAACAATGTTTAAAGTAACAAAACAAAATGAAATACTATAGTAGTGATGTGCTTCAGCAACTTCATGCATACTTCATCCGGTAATAATACAGCAGTTTGATCCTTTCCAGCTGCAAGTACTTCATCAGCACAACTTGTGTTGCATGTGCTACATGTGCCACATGCAGGCCAACTTCAACATTCTGCATGCATTTATATAATCCATTGGTAAATCAGGGGAAACGAATGCCATGAGGATACTAATAATCAAAATGAGTCAAAAGTAATTTACCCAAGATCATATGCTTCCTCTTAATGGCCAAAATCCAGAAAGCGTTGAAGCAAAGCTGGATGGGATGAACAAGGCAACTCTGTTGACAAGTTGTAGTACTGCTTTAATATCTCAGTTCAACCGCAATATGAAAAAATCATTCAATAGAAGAAATTGAACATCATAAAAGCTTACTTGTTACAAACATTTGTCATTTATTCCCTCACCTGCTTTCCTTTCATCAACCATTGCCATCTTTATTGCCTTCACATCACCAAATTCAAAACGTAAAAGCGCACATATATAAATGTGGATTTTGCATTGATTCACAACATTCACCTTAACACTAGTAATTTTGTGGGAACTTCATTTATTGGTGAGAAAGAAGATATCAAAACCACCAATAATTTGCAACGTCAATTCCAGTAGAGTATTGAACTTGTGTCCGGCTTGGCTTTCATCAAGTTTTATGGAATCAATAGATCATAGTCATAAAATTCAAAATAATAAAACATAGCAAATAGATTATATATGGGGAATAGTTGGTAGGTTTACCTTAGCTAACATGAATATAAATCAGAAATCATGAACTGAAAACATATATATATATATATTTACTAACGTTTTAAGAAAATATGAAACATAAATCAATGGGTGAATGAATCATTGAAGTAAACTGCAGATAGTATTGAGATACAATATGATTAAATCTCTACTTACAGCCCATGGCATGAGCACCAATGGTGGAACCTAAACAATTAAGCTGAATGATATCCATCACCGATCCTATGAATCAAAACCAACCAATAACAAGTCAATTGCCAAAAAGAATTCAAGTATGAATCTTAATATCTCTTCACTGCAATGCTCAAACAACATGAGAGGTAGTAACATACAAAGAAATTTCAGCCCAAACTGATATGATAATCAAAATCCAAGATAAGAAAATATCGACTCCAATGGCTCTACCATCAAACTAACCCAATCTAGCTTGAGAATGAAAACTGTCAAAAGTTTCCTCCACCTCCACGTGTTCAGCCCACAAGCTTTGAGATCTCTAGCAAATTCTGGACTTATATAACCCATTGATAAATATGGGGAAAAGACGGTGAGGATGCTAAAAATCATTAAATGAACCTAAAATCATAATAATAAGTCTAAGTCAAAGGTAACTTACTTCTCCACCAAGACTGAATTGCCAGAACCAGAAAGGGCCTCAAAAGATTACTTTGAATTCAGTAAAACAAATTGAAGGTCTTACAGCTCAGGTGTTCTCAATGATCTATCATTCCCTAGTCTTACATCAACAAAAAAGAAAAGGATATAAGAAAAACAAATCTCACAAATAACCAATCTTTTCTAATGAATCAAGCTATGATTGAACGAAAATTGTTGAAGTTAGTTCCCATGCAACACATGCAGCTCAAGAAAATTCATGCGCGCAAGATTTTTTTTGCACATAAGTTCTCTGGGCAAAATACATGCAACAGAAGATGTTAATACCACTGTTTCATATCAGTTTCATTTTGTTACTTTTTAACAATATTTTTGTAATTTAGTTCATTTTTAATTATGCTTGGATGACAAATTGATGTAACTTGATGGTCAAAGAGTTGGTTACCAGCTTTGTTCAAGTGTGCAAGTAATATCACCTAGTTCCAATGTAATAGGTGGAGTTAGGTAGTGTTTAGGTGATGGATTTGTTTATTTTGACCAGCAATGACTGGTATATGTAATGGCTTTGAGCCAAAGTTTCTTTTGAATGAAATCATCAGATTTTACTTCCATATGCTCCATCTTTCTTTGCCTTCTAAATTCTGTTCTCCATTCCTGGCAGTAGCTCAAAGCTTGAGCTTCAAGCATTTTTCCTTCATTCTTTATCCGGGTATAATACACTGTTGTTAAATTCCAAATTGAAGTTCTTACTTCATCCAATTAAAGTGTGCTAAATCCCCAACAATTGGTGTCAGAGCCTTTATCTTAGTGCACCTGTTATAGTTGGATCACATACTGATGGCTTCATCAAGCTTCTCACCAGCTGCACCTCTAATTTTCAATGGAGAAGGATATCACATTTGGGTAGTCAAGATGAGAACCTACCTCTAGGCATTTGATCTATGGGAGGTAGTTAACTCAGATGTTGAACCAGAACCATTGAGAGCAAATCCAACAGTGGCTCAAATGAAGCAGTACTCTGAAGAAAAAAGTAAAAAGCACAAGGCCATGTCATGCATTCAGAACTGTGTTTCTGATGTAATTTTTACTAGAATCATGGCTTATGAAACACCAAAACAAGCCTAGGACAAACTCAAAGAGGAGTTCCAAGGCACAGAGAGGACAAGGCAGCAGCAGCTCTTGAACCTAAGAAGGGATTTCGAGAATTTGAAGATGAAGGAATAAGAAACTGTCAAAAAGTATTCTGACAGAATCATAGCTGTAGTTAACAGCATAAGGCTCCTTGGTGAGCAATTTGATGAGGCAAGGATTGTGGAGAAAGTGCTCTCTACCTTACCAGAAAGGCATGAAGCAAAAATATCCTCCTTAGAGGATTCAAGAGACCTAGCAAGCATCTCCTTAGCTGAGCTCATTAATGCCCTCTATGCTTAGGAGCAAAGGAGAGCTAACAGGATGGAGGAGCACCAAGAGGGTGCTTTCCAAGCTAAAACCAAGTCTGCTTCAAGTTCCTCAGCCTACAAAGGCAAGAAAAATTGGAAAAATAGGTCTAAGCCTGATGCTGCAAGAGGAGAAGATCGACTTTGTAGTTTTTGTAAAAAACTTGGTCATCCAGAGGCCAGATGCTGGTTCAGGCCAGATGTTGTGTGTCAACACTGCAAGAAGAAGGGCCATGTTGAAAGGGTCTGCAAAGAAAAAGGCAGACCTGGCGAAAACCAACCACAACACAAGAATGAAGTAGCTCGAGTGGCTGAAGACAGTAGTGACTATGAAGAGAAAGTCTTTGTTGTTTCATGCTCAGCTGGTCAAAAGAAAGTCTGAAATGGTTGGCTCCTTGACAGTGGCTGCACCAACCATATGTCACCAGATGCAGCTATTTTCAAGTCTTTAGACAGAAGCTGTAAAACTAAAGTTAAAGTTGGCAATGGCCACTTTATCAAGGAAGAAGGAAAGGGAGATGTGGTTATTTGCACGCCAACAGGTAACAAGATCATTTCAAATGTTTTGTTAGTTCCTGAAATTGACAGAAACCTATTAAGTATAGCTCAATTAGTTGAAAAAGGCTATACTGTGGTGTTCAAAGAAAATGAATATCAGATTAGTGATCCAAGTGGATCTATGCTCATGTCAGTAGCCATGACAGAAAAGAGCTTTGTTGTGGACTAGAATAAAGGCTTTAATAATGCCTATGCTGTTTCTTCTAAAGACTCCAAGCTTTGGCACCAAAGGCTTGGGCATGCCAACTTCAGATCAATGTCTCAGATGATCAGTGAAGACTTGGTTGAAAACTTCACCAACTCTGTTAAGGAAGAAGAGGTATGTGAAGTCTGTCAATCGGGAAAACAAGCAAGATTGCCATTTCCTACCAATCAAGCATGGAGAGCCTCTGAGAAGCTGTAGCTTGTACACATAGATGTGTGTGGCCCCATGAAGACTGAATCATTGAATGGAAGCAGATACTTCATTTTATTTATTTATTATTACTCCAGGTATTGTTGGGCATACTTTCACTAAGTATAAAGTACTCTCAATATTCCAGAAATTTAAAGCTGCAGCAGAAACTAAAACAGGCTGTAAATTCAAGACCTTTAGGTCTGATAATGGAACAGAGTATACTTTATCCGGGTTTAATACCTTTTGTAATGAAGCAGGTATTAAACACCAGTTCACCAACACTTATACACCTCAACAAAATGATGTAAGTGAAAGGAAGAATAGGAGCTTGATAGATATGGCCAGATGTTTATTATTTGAGAAGAATTTGCCCAAGACCATGTGGGCTGAAGCTGTCAATACTGCTGTCTACATTCAGAATAGGCTTCCAACCAAAGCACTTGCTCACAAGACACCTTTTGAGGCCTGGTTTGGGTTCAAGCCATCATTGGCTCATATGAAAGTCTTTGGTTGCCTATGTTATAGCTAAATACCAGCTGTAAAGAGGGATAAGTTGTCCAAAAGAGCTATTCCTGGTATTTTAGCCGAGTATAGTATGGTCAAGAAGGGCTACAGGATCTTGGACCCTGTAATAAACAAAATTAAAATAAGCAAAGATGTGATCTTTGATGAAAAAAGATACTGGAATTGAGACAAGAATGAGCCAGAGGCACTAGACCTTTGGCTGAAATTTATGAAAGAGCACAAGTTGCCATATTGGAGCCATGCAGTTTTGAAGAAGCTGAAGCTGATGAAGGATGGAAACAGGCCATGGTTGAAGAAATCAAGATGATACAAAAGAATCAAACATGGGAGCTAGTTGAAAGGCCTACCAACAGAAAGACCATTGGTGTTAAATGGGTCTATCGAGCCAAAGAAAATGCTGATGGCAGTTTAAACAAGCTGAAAGCCAGACTTGTTGTCAAAGGCTTCAGTCAAAGATATGGCCTGGACTACTTGGAGACTTTTGCACCAGTAGCCAGACTTGACACCATCAGATTGCTAGTTGCTTTAGCAGCACAAAAATAATGGGTCATTCATCAGTTAGATGTCAAGTCTGCATTCCTAAATGGCTTCTTTGAAGAAGAAATCTACATTGATCAGCCTCAAGGCTTCGTTGTGTCTGGCAAAGAACAAATGGTGTACAGGCTTAAGAAGGCATTGTATGGCCTGAAACAGGCTCCTAGAGCCTGGTATGCTCGAATTAACAGTTACTTGGTCAGTTTGGGATTTAACAAAAGTGTTAGTGAGCCAACACTATATGTCAAGAAGAATGAAGTTGAATTACAGCTTATTGTATCCCTCTATGTCGATGACCTTTTGGTGACTGGAGGAGATCAAAACATGTTGGCTGAATTCAAAGCCAAAATGAAGGACATGTTTGAAATGTCTGACTTGGGGCTAATGACATACTTTTTGGGAATGGAGGTGCGCCAAGCAGAAGGAAAAATCTTCTTCTCAATGGAGAATTGTAAGCCAACAAGCACTCCTATTGCTGTTGGAATGAAGCTGTCAAGCCAAGGAGATCATAAACCAGTCAATGAGTCTACCTACAGGGGCCTAGTTGGCTGCTTGTTATATTTGACAGCAACTAGGCCAGATATCTTGTTTGCTGTGAGTATGTTATCAAGGTTTATGCATTGCTGTAATGTCCAGCATTTTCAAGCAGCAAAGAGAGTGCTAAGGTACATCAAAGGCACTCTTGACTATGGTGTGTTATTCAACAAAGCTGAAAGTTTGAAATTGAGAGGCCATACTGATAGTGACTGGGCTGGTTCAAGTGATGATATGAAAAGCACCTCTGGATATGCTTTTACCCTTGGCTCAACCATGTTTTGTTGGAGCTCAAGGAAACAATAGATGGTGGCCTAATCAACAGCAGAAGCTGAATATGTTGCAGCTGCCAATGCTGTAAATCAAGCCATTTGGCTGAGAAAAATTCTAGCTGATCTTAACCTACATTAAAGGGAGGCAATCTTTTGTGATAATAAGTTTGTTGTTGCAATTGCAAAGAATCCTGTCTTTCATGGTAGAACGAAGCACTTCAGCATCAGGTTACATGTGATAAGGGAGATGGAACAAGCTCGAGATCTGGAGCTGATTCATTGCAATTCAGAGGAACAGGTTGCTGACATTTTCACAAAGGCCCTTGGTGTGTCAAGGTTTATAAAACTGAGAAAGCAGCTAGGTGTTACAAGCATGGAAACTAAGGAGGAGTGTTGAAGTTAGTTCCCATGCAACACATGCAGCTCAAGCAAATTCATGCACGCAAGATTTTTTTTTGCACATAAGTTGTCCGGGTAAAATACATGCAACAGGAGATGTTAATACCACTGTTTCATCTCAGTTTCATTTTGTTACTTTTTAACAATATTTTTGTAATTTAGTTCATTTTTAATTATGCTTGGATGACAAATTGATGTAACTTGATGGTCAAAGAGCTGGTTACCAGCTTCGTTCAAGTGTGCAAGTAATATCACCTAGTTCCAATGTAATAGGTGGAGTCAGGTAGTGTTTAGGTGATGGATTTGTTTATTTTGACCAGCAATGACTAGTATATATAATGGCTTTGAGCCAAAGTTTCTTTTGAATGAAATCATCATATTTTACTTCCATATGCTCCATCTTTCTTTGCCTTCTAAATTCTGTTCTCCATTCCTGGCAGTAGCTCAAAGCTTGAACTCCAAGCATTTTTCCTTCATTCTTTATGCGGGTATAATACACTGCTATTAAAGTCCAGATTGAAGTTCTTACTTTATCCGGTTAAAGTGTGCTAAATCCCCAACAAAAATGCAGCAAGTATTGAGATACTAGATGACACCAATGCTGGAAACTAAACAATGAAGCTGAATCGAGTCCACCATTGGTCCTATGATTTAAAAAAAAAACCAACCAATAACAAGTCAACTCTCAATAAGAATTAAGTATGAATTTTAATATCTGAATTTTGGTACTCACCAAAATCCCCTATGGATATTGTATCAACTCCAAAGCAGAATCATTGTGCTACTGTATTGAAATCTCCAACTACCGTTCAATTTTCCTCCAAATTAACTAATATATATGGAGAATTCCCTTCTTGGATAATATATGCTATATCTACAAAAGAACAAAGACACAAGAGGGGAGTGGAGATGAGAAAAAAAAAAGCAACTATCACAAACTATTAAACAAATTTCCAATTTTATGTCATTAAAATTGATATCATCATTGACACATGTCATGATTTGAGAGTGTAACGTGTTTTAAATTTAATGGTGTTACCAAAATAATTTACACAAAAATCCTAAGTACTAATCTAGGGGGGAAAACCCCTTAAATACTAATATGTGGAAAGGTGCCAATTTTAAGGGATTTAAGCTTTGGGATGATTATCAAAATAAGAGAATTCTCAAGTTCATTATACTTCAATTTGTTTTTTATATTTGTACATTTGATTCCAAGAGCAAAAGGTTAACAATAGAATAAAATAATAATACTACAAAGGCTAGGCACAATGTATGACATAGTTTTCCTTCTTTTAATTACCTAATGTACAACAAAGCAAAGTTTGATTCAATAGATTTTGCCCTGCAAATCCAAGTAGATTGAACACAACAAAATCTGCAAGTTGCTAAATGACACTCATTTAGTGACTACCAATTCCACTATTGCATCCTTTCAATCCAAAAACAGAGTAAAACTCTAGAATTTTAATTACAAAAATCAAATTTCAATCTCTCATAATCTTGAAAAAAAGGAAATTTCATTCAAGATTCAGCCCAAGATGATGTGATAATCAAGTCGAATGGCTGTACCATGAAACCAACCCCTTCACTTTGAAGTTTTTACTTTTGTTTTCTAGGAAGGCTAAATTCTCAAGAGCAAACGGTTCCTCTGTAGGTCCAAAAACAAAGCAATCTGTTCACAAATTGCAGTCTGTCTCAATATCTCAGTTCAAGAACAAATGTGAAGCAAACATTCAGTAGAAAAAATTAAAAGCTTGCATGTTCCTCTGATATTTTGTATACCTAAAGCTCAAAGTATAATGGCCTTTCCAAAGATCTGCCATTAGTTCCCTCTTGGCTCTCTGTTTTCTCATATGATTTGCTTACAGCAGTCACTTCCATCTTCATTCCCTTTCATAGTATCAAATTTTAAATGTTAAAACAAAGAAAATAAGATAAAAAGAATTGAATTTTTTTTATATTAAGTGCTACGTAGTAGCTCCTTATCTACTTATCATCATAAAAGAAAAAAGAAGAAATTTATCAGTTACTTTTTTATTATGAATTATAAAAAATGATTAAAAAATTAAATCATTAAAAATATTAATTTTCAGTCAATTTAAATTTTTTAAGGAATTATCAAACAACACCTTAGACTACCAAATCTACAGATGATAATGAGTCATATAATTGTAAAAGATATGCATAAGAAACATAACAAAATGCATTGAAAGTGAGGGAAAATTGAAGAGACCATTCATTATGTTGTCTAAGATATACCACAACAAACACCTACACCATCATAAAAGTATAGGTTATTATATGAAAAACCAGTCTCAAACAAAAGCAATCTTTCAAATTAACATATATATATATATATATAGGGAATAGGTGGAAAGTTTACCTTAGCACCTAAGGAAGAGATGCAATATCAACCCTTTAAGTCATGAACAAATTTCCTCCTTTTTCCCCCTTTGTTTCCGTTGTCCCTAGTGATTTTACTGTTTTCCCCCGTGGCCAGCGCTGACGTTATTCCAATGAGCCACCGATAATCGGGTCCTCACATTTGCATGGTATAAGGATTAATTGGACCTTTGTAGTTTTCAGCCACATAATATACATGAACACCGCATTTTTTGACCTTGATGTCATCAACTTCAGCATCGCTTTTGTAGTAGCATTTTTTTATATAAAATTCAAATGATGCCTCCACATAATCGTCGTCTTTTTTGATCAGTTTGTCACTGAATAGAATCAACACGTGATCACCCATGTACTTTCGATGTAACTCAAAATCTAGCTTGTAACCCCACTCACATTCGAACTTTTCATAACAACCATCGAAGGCCGTTAGTTGGTATTCACAGATACCTCGAAGATCTGTATTGTATTTATGGCAATGCGTGAGATCAACCACAAGGCAGATAGCAAAACTCAAGACTCTGCTCCCACTAAACTCGTTTGGGGTTATCTTCAACTTCAACGAAGAATTCATCCCCTGATACTCGAATTTACTGGCCGAAATTTCGCTCCCTGGGAAACAGCAAAACAATGATTTTGGACCATAATCATATTTACATCCCCATTTCTTTACAAGTGATTCAATTTTTTGCATGGCATTTCCTTCAATGTTTTTAATTGAAGCTTGATTCAAGCTGAAGCAATCAGAGAATATCATAAAGAACTCATCTTCACCGTAAAAAGAATAGAGTTCATATAGATCTCGATTTCGATCTGTGAACGATACTTTTTCTAGCGATTTGCAGCCATGTGCATCCAAGTACAGCAAATATGGTGGAAGCTCCGAAAGTAATTTAAGACTCTCGCAATGATCCATTTTCAAATATTCAAGCCTTTTGAACTTTAGGATTTTGGGGGGCACATGAACAATCGGAAACTTTCTCCTACCAGGGAGGGGGAAATAGGGTGGCAAAGAATATGGAAGGATAAGTTCTTGCATCTCGGGTCTTTCGGGTCTTCGTAGAATTTCTGGGAATTCGGCTACTAGGCAATGACTAAAATCCAGATAACGAAGGCATTCCAACTTCGAAATATTGCACGATACATTATTTATCTTTGATTTTGCCAATAACAATGTTTCAAGTCCAGCGAGATGCTCAATTGAATTTGGCACTTCTTCTATCCCAGTTTCAGCTAAATCTAAGAAAGAAACATCATTTGGGAGCTCAGGAAAGTTCTTAAGTTTATAACATCCATGAAGCTGAAGCGTTTTGAGAGATGCCAAATCACTGAAGCCAGGAAGTTCAACCAAACTGTTGCACCCATTAAAGCAAAGGATTTCAAGGTTGACGGCTCCTAATAGATTAGGGATCTTCCTTAAATTCTTGCAATTCGAAAGGACAATTTTTCTTAAATTAATAAGATCCTGCGCAATGAAAATATAAAATAGCTTTATTACTTAGCATTGTCTACTTACTTACTACTTACTTACTACTTACTTTGGGCAGTACAAAAAAATTATAATAATTATAGTAAGGGTTGGCATTTGTTACACTTTTTTTTTTTAGTTTATTGGACGAAGAAAGTATGAAAATTTTACCTGATGATTATCTTCATTCCAAAGTTGTTCCATATCACCATAAGGTAATTTTAACACAACAAGATTCTTCGGATCAAAACTTGATGATAAAGACCTAAATGGGTAATACTCCCAACAGAGAAGTCTTAGCTCATCAGGAAGAGATACATCGCCAACTTGGTCTGCATGTAGCTTCTTATTTCGTTGCTTTCCAATAAATGGAGGAAAATAGAAGTGGATATATTTAAGATTAAACATGTTCTTAAAAATAGAAGAACATAACTGTAGTTTATCAATTTGAGACATGTCTAACTTTATTCCTTCAATCCATTCTGTCCCCTAATAACAAGAAGCAAGTATTAGGCATTCCATTAAATCACTCATTAGAAATTAAATAAGGCTTAGACTAATTGAGCATACTTTTTTATTACAAGAAATTTTAGATTTAAAAAGTGTTTAATTTTATTGTATAAAGCAATACATTAGATATTTAATTAATTTAATAAAATTACCCTAAGTAGATCCATGTAATAACTTAAGATTAGGGTTAGCATTTGATAAAAATAATTGAAAAGAAAATTTTAGTTAATCAAATTGGTGAATTTTATTATTTAACTAAATTTTAAACTAGAGTACATACATTTAAGAGTATATAAAGGATGTAAGATTGTCTAACGATGGAACTTAGAATTAGTGCCGACTAAAGACTTAATTTGCCATTCCACTCATTTTTCGATTGAAAATTTCCTTTTTCTTTTTTTTTTTTGTTGTCGTCATAGATATGAAATATTGATAAAAGAATATATTGGAAGAGTACAGGGATAGAAATGCTTATTTCAATTGTCCTTATTTACTCATTATCAAAAAGTATAACGACTCAAATGACAACAGATACGAATAGTGAGTGCTAAATTTGATAAAAAATCATCAACAGAATGATTATGCGTCTTTTTTTAATTAGAATAAGAATAAATTAATCCTCAACGTTTATACATTTTATCAAATTGATAAAAATGTATAAATATTAAGAGCTAAATTTGTTATTATTCCAATTAAAAAAAGGCCTATCATGCTTCCATTAATAATTAATAATAGAGGAATGATAAAAAAAAAACTTGATGTTAATAACGTTGATGATGAAATTAAATTTTTTTATAGTTACGTGGTTAAAACAAAAACACTGTAACACTTACGTGCCCAATAGTGATGTTTACCATATAAATTTATACATCTACTGTGTGAGAAATATTAATTCTATTAAATATTATTTAAAAATAATTTTTTTTTTACATACCATACACATAATGATCAATGACTTAGGTAGGTTGAGTAAAATTCAATTTTCTCCTTCGAAAAAAATTTAAATTTTAAATTAATCGATTTAAGTTTGATGAGTTATTCGAGTTATCGAATCAACTTAAAAATAGTTTGAATTATTGGAGTTGTAAGTACTTCTTCTATCTCTACAAGTAATTCATTTTTATAATCCTGATTTCAATGGGATGTGATTTGGTTTATACGAGATGGGTTATGGTGACTAGAAGTGATTTCTGATTGCTCTTTTGGTTGGTGTAATGGGCATGGTTTTAATGGTATTTTTTTGTACATAGATTTATATATATATATTGCTGAGTTGGTATTATTTTGTTTTTTTTTTTGCGATTTTCGTTCAGCTATGCATGGTATCTATTTTTTTTTTCAAATCCCGTTTTCGGATCATTATTATTAATAAAATTTTATAAGCCTAGAAAAAAATCACACAAATATATAGAAAAATATAAAAAGAAACATAAGTATAATTAATACTTACTTTATTATGTCTGAGCACTTGCTTTACTTCATTAGAATTCCATAACCTACTGCGCATTCCAGGAACTCTAGATTCTTGGCGAACAATGTCTTTACCCATCCGTTCAAGCATATCATGCATCGAAATACACTGCGGATTCTTATCCAAGAAGCTACTTCTTCGATTATCTAGTGCATCCCTGTAAGGGAAACTTGCAATCTCTTCTGCTTTTTTCATGAGAAACCTACTGCGAATTTCAAGCATATCACGCAAAGAAATAGGAAGAGATGTGATATCTAGGAGGCACTTGTCGACCAAGTTTCTGATGCTAGACTTTGCGCCATTATAACAACTACTAAGAATATTTTCTACATTTTCCTTAAGTTCCCCTTTGAAGAAGATTGCAATATCAAGGAATATATTCTTTTCTTGTTCATCAAGCCCATCAAAGCTTCTCTTCAAAATATTTGAAATCTCTGGTTGGCTATATTCCTTCAACTTAACCATCTCGCTTTCCCAATATTCTCTAGACCTTTTATATAGTTGGGAACCTAAAACTTTTAGAGCAAGTGGATTGTATTGGGTGTACTCCACAAACTTTATTGATAGGTCTCGAAAATCAGCATTAGGATTCAACTGCTTAAACGCACAAGTAGAAAATAGTTGAAGAGAGTCAATCTCATTTAAATTCTTTACCTCATAAATTTGGTCAGCTTCTCCATTCTCAAGTACTTTTCTATCTCTAGATGTTACAATGATTTTACTTCCATCACCAAAATGTCTAACACCCATAATAGTTATTTGGTCTTGGTGACTAACATCATCAAGCACAAGAAGTACTTTTTTATTGTTCAACCTCTCTCGGTAAGGGTATCCTATCAAAGGAGTGTCTATATGAATATCTTTTTCATTTAACAGTATGGAAAGAAGATCATTTCGTAAAGATTCCTTTCCTTGGTTTTTTATTTTCTCACTAACATTTTGAAGAAAGCAATGGCTTTTAAACTTTGGAGACATTTCCTTATGTACAACATCAGCAAGGGTAGTTTTGCCTATACCACCCATTCCCCAGAGTCCTATTACACGATAGCGTTCTTGCTCAATCAGCCTCAAAATTGCATCTTTCTGATAATCTATTCCAACCAGTTCTTCATAAACATGTCCAGATTTGCTACTCATCAACTTTTTTATAACATATTTAACAATATCCTCAATGTACTCTGTTTCAGGTCTAGCATACAATAAATAAATAAATATACATACATATATGAAATCCAAAACAAAGATAACTCAAATATAAGAAGGTGAGAAAAATATAGTTACCTGTCAAATTTGCCTCCTCCTATATGCCACCCTTTTAATTTACCAACTTCAGCAAAGACTGCTTTCCATCCCTTCACTTCATCAACTAGCCTCTTCGATTCATGCTCTTCAAAGGATGTTGTAAAACTCCCACCAATATTCCTCACATGGGAAGGATCAACATGGTAAAAGATGGGAAGAACAATATGTCCTTGTGTGTGCTTGCGGTCCATGATGGCAGAGAGTTCAGCTAGGCACGATTTTGAAGAAGCATAGTCTTTAGATAAAACCAGGATTGAGAGATTTGAGGCTGCAATTCCTTGAGAAAGTGCTGGTGAAAGCTGCTCCCCTTTCTCTAGTTTTTCTTCATCGAAGAAGACATTCAGTCCCGTGTCCTTCAAAGCTTTGAGTAGATGACTGGTGAAGTTAAGGCGTGTGTCTTCACCTCTGAAGCTCAAGAAAACTTGATGTTTCACTTGACAAGAAGAAGAAGAAGAAGTCAAAGAGTATGGATTGTCTGATTGAGGCAAAAGAGATGCACCATGGGAGCTTTCCTTTGCTGGGCTTCTCTTGTTTTCGTACTTTTGAAGAAGAAATAGAAGAAGAAAAATGAAAAGAATTATGAGTAGCATCATCTTTGGTATTACTGTGACAATTATTTACCACACTTCGGATTTAAACAGATAATCCACTCTCATGACCTCGTCCAATTATTTATCACCTTCTTTTTACACCTATTTATTGTAGAAAATGTTTTCTAAACTTAAATCCTAAGCAGCAAGTATACTTGTCCATATTATCATTCTTATCCAAGAGATATATCCAAAATCTTCTTATCCAATAGATATATCCAAAATCTACTGCAAGGATTATGATTAGTCACTAAAAGATAACAACAAATATAATTAAAATAATACTAAAAAGTTAACATTAAAAATAGTATTTATCATCCACAGTATCAATTAAATTAAATATATAATTATACAAAGAAAATAAGGTGATGGAATAGTTATTTCTTAGAGACTGAGTTGATTGTGAATGCCAATATTCTAGTTTCTTGTTGGTTTCCTCTACGGGGTAAAACTTCGAAGCTCAACAATCTAGCTTTGAGAGTGAAAACTGTGAAAGGGGTGCCACTGAATATAATCTCCAGCTCCATCATCCCACAAGTTTTGAGATAACCAACTTTGGCAAATTCTGATTTCATATAAACCAATTGATAAATTAGGGGAAAGAGGTCATGAGGATGCTAAAAACATCACAATGAAACAAAGGTAAATTACCTCTCTAGGAAGGCTAAATTGCCGAAGAGCATATGGTTCCTCTGAAGGTTCAAAAACCAGAAAGAGCTTAAGAAATGGCTTCAATTTGCATTGGCTCAATGTTGAATAAGATCAAGAAGGCATATCTGTTGACAAGTTGCAGTACTGCCTCAATATCTCAATTCAAGCACAAACATAAAGCAAGCATTCATTGGAAGAAATTCAAGCTCTTGAAAAGCTTACTTGTTCCTCCTTTTTCTAGTATAGGTAAAGCTCAAGCATAATGGCATTTCCAAAGATCTACCATCAATTCTATTGGAACCCACCATTGTTTGAAAAGTCAAATGGGGTGGGCACCGAAATTAGAAAGTAATATTGGTTGGTAAGTTGGGTTAAAAGTTGGCATGGTATAATTACAATTTTGGTCCCTAATTGTATAGGGACATTGCAAGTTGATCCTTGAACCTCAACTATAAATAGGCTTAATCATTTCTTACTTTCTTCATCCCATAATTGCCATTCTTTACTTAAGGCATTATTCTCTCTCTCTATTTGTAAATTTCACTTGTAATTTTTGGAGTGAAATATATTTAGTAGTGCCCGAGGACGTAGGCAAAATTTGCTGAACCTCGTTAAAATTCTGGTGTTCTTTATTATTTGTTTTGCATATTTTGTGAATGTGATTGTAGTGATTTATTGTGCTATTAAATTACGATAGAGGGATATTCTGGCTAGGAAAGACTTGGTATTTAAGTGATCTTCGTGATCTACCTCTCTTTTCTGGGAATTGAACTTAGTGTGATTTTTCTCTTTCACACGCTTCCGCGCAACAAATTCTCTATTGACACTCTGTTTTGGTTAACATATGTTACGTTGCATTAAACTTGCAAATAAAAAGCACAACAAATACCAAGGACATAAGCAAGCAAATGCAGTAAGTATTAAGAACCAATGCTGGAAACTAAATAATGAAGCTGAATGAAGTCCACCACTGATCTTATGAATTAAAACCAGCCAATAACAAGTCAACTGCCTAAAAGAATTTAAGTACGAAGCTCTATATCTGAACTATGGTACCCACCACGGCTTCGCATGGATATTTTATGAACTCCAAAGTAGAATCTTTTTAATTACTAAAAATTTAAGTCACATGGCATTATAAAATAATCAGAGAATTATAAAAATTTGTGTTTTTCTTATAGTAGATCATAGTTTAGTGTTACAGAAAGTTATTTTAATTACTAAGCTACAAATCTTGAACTTGTTGGACACCATCTCATAAAAACGAATGTACAAACCAATTCCAATGTTACATCCTTTCAATTCCAAAACAGAATAAAATTCTGGAATTTTAATTACAAAAGGGGAAAATTGATTCAAGTTTTAGCCCAAACTGATATAACAATCAAGTCAAATGGCTTTACCATGAAACCAGCTCTGCAATTTGAAGTTTCAACTAAACCAAAATCATTTGGAGTTTTTTCTTCCAAGTGTTTATGTTGGGTTCCTCTATGGGGTAAACATAAAAGATCATCAATCTAGCTTGAGAATGAAAACTGTGACAGGGTTGGCATTGAAAATAACATCCAGGTTCCATGTGTTCATTCAACTTATTTTGACATAAGAGCAACTTGGCTAATTCTGCATGCATTTATATAATCCATTGGTAAATCAGGGGAAAAGAATGCCATTAGGATACTAATAATCAGAATGAGTCAAAAGTAATTTACCCAAGATCATATGCTTCCTCTCAATGGCCAAAATCCAGAAAGCGTTGAAGCAAAGCTGGATGGGATGAACAAGGCAACTCTGTTGACAAGTTTCAGTACTGCTTCAATATCTCAGTTCAACAACAATATAAAGAAATCATTCAGTAGAAGAAATTGAACATCATAAAAGCTTACTTGTTACAAACATCTGTCATTTATTCCCTCATCTGCTTTCCTTTCATCAACCATTGCCATCTTTATTCCCCTCACATTACCAAATTCAAACAGTAAAAGCTTAATCTCTAGGTAAAAGGGCACATCTATAAATGTGGATTTTGCATTGATTCACAACCTTCACCTTAACACCAGTAATTTTGTGGGAACTTCATTTGTTGGTGAGAAAGAAGATATCAAAACCACCCATAATCTGCAACTTCAATTCCAGTAGAGTATTGAATTTGTGTCCGGCTTGACTTTCATCCAAGTTTTATGGAATCAACAGATCATAGTCATAAAATTCAAAATAATAAAACATAGCAAATAGATTATATATAGGGAATAGTTGGTAGGTTTACCTTAGCTAACATGAATATAAATCAGAAATCATGAACTGGAAACATATATATATATATACTAACGTTTTGAGGAAATATGAAACATAAATCAATGGGTGAATGAATCATTGAAGTAAAATGCAGATAGTATTGAGATACAATATGATTAAATCTCTACTTACTGCCCATGGCATGAGCACCAATTGTGGAACCTAAACAATTAAGCTGAATGATATCCACCACCGATCCTATGAATCAAAACCAACCAATAACAAGTTAATTGCCAAAAAGAATTCAAGTATGAATCTTAATATCTCTTCACTGCAATGCTCAAACAACATGAGAGGCAGTAACATACAAAGAAATTTCAGCCCAAACTGATATGATAATCAAAATCCAAGATAAGAAAATATCGACTCCAATGGCTCTACCATGAAACTAACCCAATCTAGCTTGAGAATGAAAACTGTCAAAAGTTGCCTCCACCTCCACGTGTTCAGCCCACAAGCTTTGAGATCTCTAGCAAATTCTGGATTTATATAATCCCATTGATAAATATGGGGAAAAGAAGGTGAGGATGCTGAAAATCATTATATGAACCTAAAATCATAATAATAAGTCTAAGTCAAAGTTAACTTACTTCTCCACCAAGACTGAATTGCCAGAACTAGAAAGGGCCTCAAAAGATTACTTTGAATTCAGTAAAAAAAAATGAAGGTCTTATAGCTCAGGTGTTCTCAATGATCTGTCATTCCCTAGTCTTACATCAACACAAAAGAAAAGGATATAAGAAAAACCAATCTCGCAAATAACCAATCTTTCTAATGAATGAAGCTATGATTGAACGAAAATGCAGCAAGTATTGAGATACCAGATGACACCAATGCTGGAAACTAAACAATGAAGCTGAATCGAGTCCACCATTAGTCCTATGATTTAAAAAAACCAAGCAATAACAAGTCAACTGTCAATAAGAATTAAGTATGAATTTTAATATCTGAATTTTGGTACTCACCAAAATCCCCTATGGATATTGTATCAACTCCAAAGCAGAATCATTTTGCTACTGTATTGAAATCTCCAACTGCCGTTCAATTTTCCTCCAAATTAATTAATATATATGGAGAATTCCCTTCTTGGACAATATATGCTATATCTACAAAAGAACACAGACACAACAGGGGAATGGAGATGAGAAAAAAAGAAGCAACTACCACAAACTATTAAACAAATTTCCAATTTTATGTTCATAAATTATGCTTTTAACATTTACAATGTGGAACTACAAGGTTTCAGTATGGCAAAGCACCTTCTAAAAGAAAGTAATTTGTAAAGCAGAGCAAGTCAGATTCATTCTGATTGGTTTTAATTAATTAAAGCACTTCATTTTCTGTCATTAATTTATAAGTTAAAAATTTAACACTAAAAACTGTGGAAAACAAAAGTATGGCAATATGAAAAATGAAATGAAAAAACTGAAAAATGTATGATAATAAGAAAAAATGAAACCCCTACCTATGCATTTAGATGACATAATTGAGAGGTTGAAACTCCTCAAAAGCAGAGCCAAAGATGGAAAGAGATACAAACTATTTCAATCTTTTAAGTACTCCATCCCTTTCTTTACCATCATGGCTAAAGCTTCTTTTGTTCCCAGCATGTCTCTTTTCAGTAGCATCTGTATCATCTGTAGCATCTGTATCATCTGTATAACTCTCTGCATCCACGTAAAATACATGAACACCACATCTCTCCACCTTGATAGACTTTACCTTGAAATCGTCTTCTACTTCATAATCTTCTTCTTCTTCTTCTTCATCTTCTTCTTCTTTATCTTCTTCTTCTTCTTCATCTTCTTCTTCTTCTTCAGGGTAAACGTTATATTTGATGTAGAATTCAAATGATGCCTCCTCATAATTCTTGTCTTCTTTAACCATGTCCACGCCAGATAGAATAAACACGTGATCACCCATGCACATCTTCGGAGCAGGAATACTACGGAGACATATCTCAGTTCTGAACTTTTCATAACCACCACCATTGCCACCACCGGCGGCTGTAAGTTGGTACTCACAAATATATCGAAGTTCTGGAAAGTCATGGCGGTGAGTGAGATTAGCCACAAAGCAGATAGCAAAAACCAAAAATCTGCTGCCACTACCCCCATTTGGGGCTATCTTCAAACTTAAGGAAGAATTCATGCTCTGACACTTGAACTTATTTGTTGAAATTTTGTTTCCTGGGAAACAACAAATCAAACTTGGAATGTTGTAACAATATTTGAATTCCCAAACATCATATCGCGTTGCCCATTTCTTAGCTAGGGATCCAATTTTGAGCATGGCATTTTCCTCAATGTTATCAATTGACTCTTGATTTAAGTTGATGCAATTACAGAATAGCATGGTAAACACAGTGTGAACATGATCATCATCATAATCATCATCTAGAGAATCAAACTGACATAAATTTTGATCTGCGAAGGATACTTTTTCTAATGATTTGCAGTTATGTACTCTCAAGTCTTGCAGATATGGTGGAACCTCTGAGAGTAATTTGAGGCTCTCGCAACCATTCATGTACATAATCCTAATGGCTGTAGACCACATGCTTGGTGAGGGCACATCAACAGTTGGAAATTTGACGATTGGACAACGACAAAGATTTACGTAATAAAGGGATTCTAACTTTAAAATATTGCTTGATACATCTTTTACCCTTGAGTCTGATAACTCCAGCCTTTCAAGTTTGTCGAGGTGCTCAATTAAATCAGGTACTTCTTCTATTCCGGTTTCTGATAAATCTAAAACAGAAAAGTTATTTGGGATCTGGGGAAACTTCTTGAGACTACAACATCCCTCAAGGTGAAGGGTCTTAAGTGATGTCAAATGGTAGCAGCAAGGAAGTTCAACCAAACTTTTGCATTTTCCACAGTGAAGTGTTTCAAGGTTGACGGCTCCTAATAAATTAGGGATCTTCTTCAAATTTTTGCAATAAAAAAGGTCAATTTCTCGTAAATGAACAAGATCCTGCACATGATGACAACATAAAGTAGTTTCAATACTTTAAAGCATCATTTACTTAGAATTTATCAAAATAAAAATTTATATTTGATGTATTGGATGTATTAATTCAAATGATATTTCTTCTTTTAAAAAAATTAATAAAAATATGTTATCATATGATTAAATGCTATATCACTTATAAATGCTTTTTTCTCAAAAAAAGTTCTTGGATGAAAAGTATATATACCTGATGACCTTCAGTCCAAAATTCTTTTATGTTTCCATGTGGTAATTCTAACACAATAAGGCACTTTGGATTAAAACTTGATGGTAAAGATTCAAAAGGGTAATAATCCCATCGAAAATACTCTAGTTTATCCGGAAGAGATACACTAGCAATTTGGTCTGTAAGTAGTTTCATTTTTTCCTCACATTTCTCCCACGAACTCGAAGAAAAATAAAACATGATGTACCTAAGATTAATCATGCTTTCAAAAATAGAAGGGCTGAAATATAGATTATCCATACGTGATATGTCTAACTTTATTCCTTGAATTCGATCTGTCCCCTGATAATAAAAATCAATTTATCAAATATTAGCATGAATAAAAGAAAAAGTAATTATATCAGCACAAGCGGAAACTAATTGAGTATTTTTAGATACAAAAAGGTGTTTTCTTTTATTTTATCTTTTTTTTTTTCAAATCAACCCATTAAGTATTTAACTAAGTCATAAACCTTGAACAGTTTCTATATTATACCTAAGACATGATCATTATATATCTTAGATAATAAATATTTTTTTTAAATACTAATTAAAAGGGATAATACTTTATACAATATCTAAGGTATAATTTTATATAGTAACAGTATCTCATAAAGCATATTAAAAAATATATATAAATACAATTAGAGCTTACTTTATTAGATTTGAATACTTGTTCCACGTGTTCATGATACCACAATCTACTCCACTTTCTAGGGGGTTTAGATTCTTCACAAACAATATTCTTTCCCATCTCTTCAAGCATATCATGCATAGAAATGTAAACTCCATCCCCAAAACAATTGGAATGGCGCAATAGAACCCGACCAGAAGAGACATTAATCATGCACTTGTCGACCAAATTGATTATTTCACTCTCTACATTCTTATAACAACCATTTAGAATATATTTTATTCTTTCTATGGGTTCCCCTTTAAAGAAGCATGCAATGTCAAGAAATATATTCTGCTCTTCTCTACTTAGCCCATAATAACTAATTTTCAAAGTCTCTGAAATTCGTTCTTCTGGGGGAAAATCCTTTAGCTTCTCCGCCTTACTTTCCCAATATTTTGAAGGCTTCTTATATAAACCAGAACCCAAAACTTTAAGAGCAAGTGGATTGCCTTGGGTGTACTTTACAAACCTATAGGATAGTTCTCGAAAACCAACCGCGGGACTCAACTGCCTAAACGCAAAGGTAGAAAAAAGTTGAAGAGAGTCGTTGTCATTTAATGGCTTCACCTCATGTATTGTACCAGCTTCTCCACTCTGAAGCACTTGTTTATCTCTAGATGTCAGAATGATTTTACTTCCATAACCAAAATGTTTAACACCCATAAAATCTATTTGGTCTAAGTCATCAACATCATCAAGGACAACAATTACTTTCATATTGTTGAGCCTGTCTTGAGTTAAAGTGGATCCTATGGAGGGGGTGCCTATATCAACATCTGAGTTTAATAATTTCGAAAAAAGTTCATTTCGTAAAGGTTTCTTCCCTTGTTTTATTCTCTCTCTAACATTTTGAAGAAACCAATGACTTTCAAACTTTGAAGAGATTTCTTTATATACAACCTCAGCAAGGGTTGTTTTGCCTTGACCACCCATTCCCCAAAGTCCTAATACCCGACAATCTTCTTGCTCAATCAGACCCAGAATTATCGTTTTCTGATCATCTATTCCAACCAATTCTTCGGAAGCACTTCCAGACTTAATATTCGTCAACTTTTTTATAACATATTCAACAACATTTTCAATGTACTGGATTTCAGGTCTAGAAAAACAAAATATAAACCAGTAAATATGAAATCTAAAACAAATATAAGTCGAATACAAGAAGATGAGAAAAAATTAGTTACCTGTCAAATTTGCCTCCTTCTATATGCCACCCTTTTAATTTACCGACCTCTGCAAAAGCAGTTCTCCATTGTATTACTCTATCAGCTGGTTGCTCTAATTCATGCTTTTTAAAGGATGTCTTAAAACTCCCACCAATATGTCGCACATCGGAAGGATCAACATGGTAAAAGATGGGAAGAACAATATGTTTGTCAGTGGACTCGCGCTTGCGATCCATGATGCTAGAAAGTTCAACCAAGCACGATATCGAAGAAGCATAGTCTTTAGATAAAATGAGGATTGAGAGATTTGAGGCCGAAATTGCTCGAGAATATATTGGTGGAAGTTTCTCTCCTTTTCCTAGTGTTTCGTTATGAGGGAAGACATTAATTCCTACGTTTTCCAAATAATTGACTAGGTGATTGGAGAAGTTGAGGCGTGTGTCTTCACCTAAGCTTAAGAAAACTTGATGCTTCATCAAATTTTGCATAACGTACACAACAATATCCTTGATGTACTGGGTTTCAGGTCTAGCAAATAATAGAAGAAGTATATCTATGAAGTTCTAAACAAAGATAAGTCAAATATAAGGAGATGAGACAAATATAGTTACCTATCCGAGATGCTTCCATCTATATGCCACCCTTTTAATTTACCAACTTCAGCAAAAGCAGTTTTCCATCGTTTCACTAATTCATCAACTGACCTCGTTGCTTCATGCTGATCAAAGGATGTCTTAAAACTCCCACCAAGATTCTCGACATCAGAGGGGTTAACATGGTAAAAGATGGGAAGAACAATTTGTTTTTTGGTGCGATAGCGGTCCATGATGTTAGAGAGTTCAGCCAAGCATGATTTCGAAGAGGCATAGTCTGCAGACAAAACGATGATTGAGATATTTGAGACTGCAATTGCTCGAGAAAGTGCTTGTGAAAGCTGGTCCCCCCTTTCCAGTTTTTCTTCATCGAAGAAAACATCAAGTCCCTCGTCTTTCAAAGCTTGAAGTAAGTGAGTGGTGAAATTAAGGCGCGTTTCTTCACCTCTGAAGCTCAAGAAAACATGATACTTCATTAGAGTAGAAGATGATGAAGAAGAAGAAGCCATGAAAGAGTATTGATAGTGTGCTTGAAGCAAAAGAAAGAGAAATATAGCAAGTGAGTTTTGCTTGGGTTGTGGCGTAAAATATGCATCATCTTTGGTATGCTTTTATTAACGGGAAAGAGATTGAAGGCGTTTTTCTTAGCCAAATTTCTTTTAGTCAACACGGTTTTATGATTCATGTTGACATAATGAGTTAAAAGTGTATTTTTAAAAACAAAAAAAAATCATGTTAATATTTTTAATCGAAATAATTAATCTATTATTTATTTATATTAACTAATATTAAATTTAAAATTTATTCCCTATATTTTAAATTTATATAATTTAATCTCTTTATTGTGAAGAAAATTCTGAAAACCTAGTTGGCTTTCTTTGTCTTTTCTTCAATGTATTGTACATTGGATTCCTCATTTTTGGTAAAACTAAAAATAATTCCATCTCTTTTAATCAAAACATATTTAGAAAAAAAATTAAATAGATAATTCTCAAAAAGGAGATGCTCGGATTCAAATATTGCTGAAGTTCTTGCCATCAAGACAGCCCTTGACATTTTTGTTAACACTGATTAATTGGAACACCCATCTTCGTCTTGTTATTGAGTCTGACTTCATCTTCGTCTCTTTGCAAACCAGTTGCCATGTGAACCCATCATAACTGCACCAAATAAAACTAAGTGCATAAGGATCCCATTCATGTGAAACTCCAATGGGTGTAGTAATTAAATAAATAAAGCCAGCCATCCTCTTTCACAATTGAGGACCAATTAAAACAATTAAAGAGAACGTGTTTTTGGTTCACATTAATCAACAACTCCACATTCTGTACTTTTTTTTGCATGCAATAATTTGATATCTAAAGGTAATAGTAATAATTTTTTAGTGTTTAATTCAAATTTTAGGATTAATTTGATAAAAGTTAATTGTTAATATTATTATGCCTAAAATTTTTATTATTTGTTCATAGAACAAATTTAATGTTAATTTTGAATTTGTTTAATTTTACGTTTAATTTTTAAAATACAGTTCAATGGATGTAATTTAATTAGATTTTTTGGGTTGATTTGATGAAATTTAATTGCTAATAATATTAACTAATTATAAATTTTCATCAAAACAACTCTAAAACGTAAATTAAACACTAAAAAATTAATATTATTATCTTGAAATACCAAAATGTATAACTTTTATCAAATACAAAGACCATAGGTACTATGTGCAAGAAGATATAATTCTCTAAAAATAAGAAAAAAAAAGTTATAAAAACTTAAAAAAGCATATAAACTTGTACTCATATCCATCGAAAAAAGTTGTGAGAGTCACATATCAAGGGGGAGAATTTTCATTCTTTGTTGCATTATGAACTTTGTTTTTCTTATGCATTTTACAACTATTTGTAGAAATTTCATGAAAATTCATGGCTGGATTACGGAATATGGTCTTAAGAGCAAAGACGAAGCTATACAAAAATATGTTCTCTATAAGTAGGAAGTTGAAAACCAACTTTATAAAAATACGGGTCTAGTTGTTTATTATTGTACAGGTACCATTGAAAGAGCTAGGAATATTATGCACTTGTTTGTTGATCAAGCACTCATTTCTTATCAAGATATGCTTCAACAAGTACCCAATAATTTTGATGTTATGACTCCATTTCTCTTTTGGATTGATAGTGACTTACTTCGTTTATGTGATATTTCTAATTATCTTATAACTCTACGTAATCCAACCTTCCTAAATGTCCCCAAAATATTCCACCGAAGACATATATTTGGTTATTCTCTATGTGATAATTAAGATTTGTGTTTCTTCGTCACTTTTTAAAGCGGGGTTTACCAAGTAAACTTGACGATTCTCTTGTATTATAATAATCCCATCTGATTTGACAATAATCACCAAACCCAACTAATACCATTCCGGTCCACAAAAACCATTAACAAATACATGATTTGAAGACCTTGACTATGATTTTACACACCAATCAGCATTTCTCAAACAAATGTTGTGTGTACCTCACCTTTGAATTTTCTTTTAACTTTTTCTTGGAATCAAGTATTTTCAAAAATATTAAATACATTTGATGTTTACACTATGATGCTGAATTTTGATAATTAAGAATTGTGTACCTAACATTTGGATTCTTTTTTTAGAAAATATATGTGAAGCATAATTTACCAAGTAAACTTGACAATGCACTTATGCCTATAATATCCCTACTAATTTCATCCATCATTATTTTTAGAAGTAATCACTAAACTATTAATGTGTTTCTGCTTTAGTCACCTAAATTTAAAAATAATTCTATTTTAATCACTAATGTTATTGTCATTAGATTTAATGAAAGAGCAATCAAAATATAAAATGTGGATGATGCTAGTGACTAAAATAGAATCTTTTTCTAACTTGAGTGATTAAAATAGAAACACACACTAGTAATTGAATGATTATTTGTGTAATTCATCCATATTTTTATTGTTTTTAAATTTTTTTAATAAACATTCACTAATTTTTTTCTTGAAAGATACAAGAATGAAAAGAATGTAGCCAAGCCAAGCTTTTAGAATTGGGAGTTTAATGTATTTAGATATCATAGAGTAATTGTAAGAAAGGGTAATTATTGAGGAGTAATTACACTACTTTATAATTATAAAAAATTCTAATTCTCAATATTTATTTATTTCCCATTGTGAAATTAATCTTAAAAAAAATTTAACCCTAACTAGTTACCTATGCAATTCCTTTAATTTTCAATCCTTTATATGAATTGGAGAGTGTAATGTTTTAAACTCAATATTAGAAATGTATTTAGGATGTTACAATTACATTTATTTCAGTGTGACTCATAAATTGTAAATAACTACACAAATTACATAATTTTGAGGCAATTTAATCTCTTTTTTAATTGTATCTTGTGTTTGAATGACCATAAAATCAAAAGTTCTTTTGTCCCCAAGTTAAAGTCTTTTCCCCTTATTTGATAATTTAATTTTGCTATTAAATTATTGATGAAAAATTATGAGCAATAAGAAACGATGAGTAAATTTTTTTTTATTTTTTTAAGATTTTGGATTAAATTGAGATAATATGTAAATGTTAAGGGTTAAAACTTTTAATTATGACTAAATTGAAACATGTAAAATCTGAGGGTTAAATTTGTTATCATGACTAAATTGAAAACTGTGATAAGCTGGTTGGCATTGAAAATAACATCCACCTTCATGTCTTCATTCCAGTGTTGGAATATTTTCAATATATATAATTTTCAATAGTTGCTAATGAAAAGTTATAAGTAACCAAAAGTTATGTCATTTGATTATTAACAAATAGTCATAATTATTTTAGATATCTATTGAATAATTATGTTATTGCTAAAGATATGACTATCCATTTGAATCGTTATATCCCTATGAAGAGATTAGGCCCGTTCTTGACATTTTTGAGACCTACGTGAAACGATAAATTAGGCCCTTTTAAAAAAGACATAATTGCATAAAATACCCTCGACGTTTGGGGGTTTTTGGTTTTGTGCCCTTGACCTTTTTTTTATTTGGGCCCTCAATGTAATGATTTTTCCACAAATCAACTCATTTTTAATGGGAAACATTAGCTGCTCGTTAGTCAAGGATCGGTCAACATAGCTGTCTATATGGCGTGCTAGGTTAAAGGATGATATGGAAAAAAATAATTAAATATAATAAAAAAGACTTGGAAAAAAAACCCAAATTGTGACCCGAAACTACTCCAAAAAAATCTGAAATCCCCCCCAAAAAAACCCCAAATCGTGAAATCCCTAAAAACTTTAGCATTTGATGCGGTAGTTGAGAGCACCAAAAATATCCTATTCCCTGTAAAATAATGAAAAAGAAATAGTAAAGGGGAAGTAGGGTCGAATCCTTAGGGACCAGATTATATGAATGCTTGTTTCTCGAAATCCTAGGCAGAATCGTACCCAAGAAAACCTGCGTTCTTGGAAAAAATAAAAAAAAAAAGAATTTAAGAATTGATTTTGGAAGCGAAAAATAAAATAAAAACAGAATTTAAAATTTACTGAAATTATGATTACGAAAATAATAAAAATAATAAAGAGAGTTTTAAGAGAAAAGAAAAAATTCTTATGGGAAAGTTCCAGCCTCCGGTTGTCTCATTCCGCCTTGGGCTTAATCCTTGGCTTTTGGATGATCTTTCTCGACTCAAGTAAGCCAGTTATAGCGGAAGAGGACGCCTATGACCACCAGTTCCAAAGATTAGACTTACGATTTTTAGGGAACCTGACTCTAGCCAGTAATCTATGCTAGATCAACGCTTCTTAATGGCGAATCCCACGCCATTTTGTCTCTTTGGCTCGCCAACCTCTGACGCAGTAAGTTAACGAACCGACTATGCAATCCTTCCAAAACATACAAAGCAGCCGCCTTTGCATATGCTGAAAAGCTTACTTCTTAAGGGCCATGGACGGAAGCGTCAGCCCGGAGTGCGGAGAAACGATGAATACTTGGTGAGAAGGCTAAGTACGGATTCTAGGCCTCAAGAACCCTTTTTGGGGAAATATTGACAACTTTTGGCTAGAAGGGTTTTAGTGGCTCATGATAATGGTGGAAAAGAAAATAAATATAAAAATGGAAAAAGAAATTTTATTGAAAGGAAAAAAATATAGAAAGAACAAAAGACTTTTGGGGTGAGAGTGTTTACAGAAAAGATGCCCCAAATAGAGTCACTTCACCCCTATTTATAGTGCTAGGGAGATCGTCTAATTGAACTTAAATTCTAAAAAGATAAATACATTTAATTAAAGATAAACAAAGATAATTAAAATAAAATCCTAAATTTGAATAATCCTAATAATTATCTTAATATTAATTATCCTAATAAAATAAAATAAAATAGAGTCTTCCAAAATAAAATCTCTTCTATTTGCTTTTAAGTCCTTGTGCCTTCCATGTTCGCACTTTTGGCACCATATTTGTCCCACGTTGCATATTGGCCCATTTAATCTCCAAATTGACGCTTTTTCCCTTGAATTTACTTTTCGCCTCCAATTTAGTCCCTAAAAGATAAAAAGACATAAATAGCTCAAATTAGTAGGCTCAAGCTCAAAATAAACACATGATTAATATATAAAAACACGTCATTTTAGAGTATTATCAGCATTCTCAAATCATCATTGAATCCCTAAAATTGTTACGATAAAAAAAACTTCAACAATCGCCAATCTTAAAAAAACCTGCGATAGCAAAAGAGTTTTCATTGTAAAAGAAATCTCACAACAAGGAGGGGGAGCCATAGATTAATTTTATTAGGGCAGACTCCGTAACCCAAATCGAAAGGTAAGTGATTTTTTAGTGGGTTTTTTTAGGAAAATGTTATCATTTTTTTTAATTTGGTATAGTTTAGATATCCAAAATCAAAAGGTTGACTCCATTCGATAATCTAGGGTTGTTGTCTGCTACAGTTTTAGTTGCCATGAAAATGGGTTTTTTTAACAGCAGTGGTGGTTGAATTTTGCTAGTGTTGTCGATTTCTGATGCGATAGTAGGGTATAAGATGTTTGAATAGTAATATGTTTGAATATCGAAAAGAGTGGATGCCTACTATGTTTTATTGTTTACTTTTAGTAATGACTTAGTGTAACGCCCAGGAATTCAAGTAATTGATTTGTTGAATTTAATTAATAAGTGCATATCTCAACGATTGTAAGCCTTGATTAGGAGGGTGAGGTCTTGGGTTTGAGACCTGTGGGAGTATATTTATTTTGTTCCACATGGGCTGGCCATGAAGTAGTGGTAGAGTCATGTTGGGATTCTGGTTAGTAGTGTCTGTCATCTTTTTTTTTTTAAATTTCATTATTCCATTTTGGTTACTGACTTTTTTTCCTTCTTCTTCCACTGTCTATGGCCTTCTATTTCTAAAATTTCTTTTTGATACTTGATTGTGGGACTTTAATTCTTGTTTCATTAATTCCTTCAGTGGTGGTTTCTTAGTGTAAGGTAAAGTTTAAGTTTTTTTTTCTTCTTGTGTTTATTGTGTTTTGGTGGATGGTGGCAAAAAGGTGTGGGTTAGGAACTTGATTCTATGTATGTTTTGGCTAGGGGAGGATTGAGAATCATTGGGTTTTCCTCCGGCAACCTAATTTTATTGGTGGGCTCCTGCTTTTGATTGAAGATAAGAGGTTAATTTAAGATGTTAGGTTGATTGTATCGACTTGGTATTGGATTTGGTAGTGATTAAAGTGATTAATTTTGTGAACTATGGTCATTTTTAGGTTCTGGGTGACTCGTACATGAAAGTTTTGGTATCAAAATCGAGCCAGATACGTAACGAGAAACTTGAAAAATAGCGAACAACGAAAGTCAAAATTGGGGCCTGTCGACGCCGTACAACTATGTGCCAGGCTACGTGGGCCATTCGTGCGTGTGGACCCAAATTTTAAAAATTTTCCCTAGGGTCGTACATGTCGTCCAGATCGACTGTGGGCCTTTCGTGGGGTCGGTATGTGTGGTACAAGCCTTGAAGTCCGTGAATCTGTTAGTTTGAAATTGACATAAATAACGCCTATATGCATGCAATGTAATGCTGTACGTATGATCTATTCTATTACGTATAAGCATGTTGAATATCTATTATACGAGCATGCATGATATATTAATTCTGGAATCTATTATTACTGTCTGTATCTAGTTATGGGGCGGGGGTATGTATAATGTGGAAGAAGTGTTCTGTGTGGGGCGATATCTCACCATTATACCGGCAACACAACTGCGATTACTTTAAAAAGTGTCGTAAGATGGCTGGAGCTAGTGTGTAAAGGATGGGGGTAGGATCATATATATCTGTAACTATACTATACTGACATGATTCTGATTCTGTTTATAAAATAAGTCTGTATCTATTCTGCCATATAATTAAATCTGAGATTCTATTTTTGTTAAGTTACACACTGAGTTATAAAACTCACTCTCTATTTGTCTGTTACTTTCAGGTAATCCTCAGACTTAAGCAGGTTGGTGCGATAAGAGCTCTCATATGCCCACGATTCCGTAAAATGTTATTTAAATAAATTTGCTTATTAAGAATTTTGTTTTGAGTTTTTTAATTTTGGGATTCTCTAAACTTTTGGGTTTTTACTTTGGATTTGATATTTTTAATTTGGGATTTCTCACATGACATGGTAAAATGATTTACGAAAACAACTGTATTCTTGCAATCAACCATTTTCGAGAAACCAAACTCAGTTTTTCAAAATATAACGACTTAAGTTTTTTTGCTGCAAATTATTTGATTTGTTTGAAAATGTAAACAACTGGCGGTTTTTAACTAATAAGTGTCACAAAACATTTTTAAATTAAGTGGACGCTTTTAGTAACAAAGATATACGATGTTTTCAAAAAGAAAAAGTTGAATTTATACTCTACTTCGTAACATTCCAAATAACGTTTAGGCCAGGTTTGGGGTGTTACATTTAGTGTTTGTTGTTGTATTCAAAGAAATGGTCTCAATGTAGTTATTGAGTTTTTTTTTTGCTGGTTTTGCTTAGTAAATTATTTTTTTATGCTTTGCAGATATAGTGGGTTGAGGAATATTATCTTATTTTGCACATGGGTGAGCACTTTGTAAAGGATCCATATGTTAGGTATGTAGGTAGGGAAATGATTAGGCTTAAAGAGGATCAGACACAATATCTTATTTTAAATTATATAAAATAATGAGAATTGTGTTAGGGTTTCACACTGTCATGTTAATATATTTTCATGAGTTTGGTACAGTAGGGTTACAAAATAATCTCAAGGTGATTTATGATGACACTTCTACAATAGCTATATTAGACTTTTAGGTCATGTTTAAGTAATTCACTTATATGTTAAACGTGAGGTGGATAACCCTATAAGAAGATGATATGTTAATGTTGACTACTGGGGAGAGTGATGTTGAAAGAGTAGAAACTGATTGGGAGAGTGATATTGAAATAGTGGAAGCTGATAGGGATGGTGTTGTAGAAGAGGTACAAGCTAATGGGGAGGGTGTAGTTGCAGGGTAAAAGTTGATGCTGAAGGGGATGGTGATGTAGAAAAAGTACAAGTTGTTGGGGAAGGTGATGTTGAAGGGGTAGAAGCTTATGGGAAGGGTGTGACTACTACTAGTATTGAGGCAGATGAGTATGGTGGTGGGGAAAGTGGTGGGTAAATTAGTTTAGGGTCTACTGTTGTAAAGGATAATGATAATGGTTATGGATCATCTGTTGGTGATGCAAATGCTACTGATTTTACATTAGATGGAGTGGACAATGTTGTTGTTGCAATTAGTGGAGAAAAGGAGGATGGGAATGATACTAAGGCTGAGGTATGAGACTTAGATGAACATGGCAGCTTGCTTGGGTCATATGAAGATGAAGAACATGAAGATTGTGAGAGAAGAAGAAGCAAGTTTCTCTTATACAATGATCAATCTAATCCTTTAAAATTTAGTTTGGGAATGTTGTTTAAAGATAGCAAATAGTTTAAGAGTACAATTCGAAACTACTCCAAAGAATGTAGAAGACAACGAAAGTTTCTTAAGAATGAACCGAAAAGGGTTGTTGTGAGGTGCATTGCTTCCCCTAACTGTTCATAGAGAATTTTGGCTAGCTATAGTCCTATTGCCAAATACTTGCAAGTAAAAACTTTTCAGGAGGAGTACCATTGTTTGGTTAGTTTTAAGAACAAAATGGTGACTGCTACTATGATTGCCCAACATTTTGAAACAACTATCAATGATCACCCTAAGATGAAGCTAAGGAAATTTCAAAAATGTGCTTCAGAGATGCATGTAAATGTGAGCATTTACTGTTGTTATAGAGCTAAGAAAGAGGTGAAGGAGAACATGGCTAGTAATTATGAGGAATTTGGTCAATTATATGACTATACTCATGAGTCAAGGTTAAAGATGCCAGGCAACACAATAAAAATAGTTGTTCAAAGGGTGACAATAGATTCCCCTCCTCATTTTAAAAGGTTTTATCTGTGCTTTGATGAACTAAAGAGAGGCTGGAAAGTGACGTGTAGGTCACTTATTGAATTAGATGATTGCTTCCTAAAATGGCCATTTAAGAGTGAATTTCTCACAGTTGTTGAAAGGGACGCAAACAACTAGATGTTTCCTACTGCATGAGTTGTGGTTGAAGTGGAGTACACTGATTTGAGCCTAGCTTCTTAGTTTCCTATCAACTGATTTGGGCTTGGAGGATGGGTATGGGTACACAATTATCAGGGGCCAACGAAAGGTTAGGGAATTAACTAATTTGGGCTTGGTCTTGTCTTTTTATTTTGTTAAGTATAATTAACTATATTTTTCTAACAATCTATCTAGTTCATTAGAACACAATCAGGGCCTTGAGATTGCAATTTCTAACATATCGCCAAATTTGGAGCATAGGAATTGTGCGAGGCACATGTTTGCAAATTGGTTAGGAAGGAAGCTAGGGAAATATTATGAGTATATGGTTTTTGGCAGATTGTGAAATCCACGACTGAAAATGAGTGTGAGGAATTATGTGTAGCACTATGTCCGACTTGACTTTCATTAAAATTTTATGGAAACTACGGATCACGGTCATAAAATTCAAAATAATAAAACATAACAAATAGAAAACACCTACTCCGAGATCAATATAAAACCATATGTTATAAGATTAACCAATCTCAAGCATTTGTTGATTATATATAGGGAATAGTTGGTAGGTTTACCTTATCTAACATGAATATAAATCAGAAATCATGAACTGAAAACATATATATTTACTAACATTTTAAGGAAATATGAAGCATAAATGAATGGGTGAACGGATCATTGAAGTAAAATGCAGATAGTATTGAGATACAATATGATTAACTCTCTACTTACTGCCCATGGCATGAGCACCAATGGTGGAACATAAACAATTAAGCTGAATGATGTCCACCACAGATCCTATGAATCAAAACCAACCAATAACAAGTCAATTCCCAAAAAGAATTCAAGTATGAATCTTAATATCTCTTCACTGCAATGTTCAAACAACATGAGAGGCAGTAACATACAAAGAAATTTCAGCCCAAACTTATACGACAATCAAAATCCAAGGTAAGAAGCTATCAACTCCAATGGCTCTACCATGGAACTAACCCAATCTAGCTTGAGAATGAAAACTGCCGAAGGTTGCATCTATCTCCACGTGTTCATCCCACAAGTTTTGAGATCTCTTGCAAATTCTGGATTTATATAATCCCATTGATAA
Source organism: Gossypium hirsutum (assembly GCF_007990345.1). Classification (NCBI taxonomy): domain Eukaryota; kingdom Viridiplantae; phylum Streptophyta; class Magnoliopsida; order Malvales; family Malvaceae; genus Gossypium; species Gossypium hirsutum. The sequence goes on along the minus strand of NC_053433.1, from coordinate 116,097,092 downwards.
ATATGGGAAAAAATTGGTGAGGATGCTGAAAATCATTATATGAACCTAAAATCATGATAATTAAGCCAAAGTCAATGGTAACTTACTTCTTCACCAAGACTGAATATGCGAGAACCCAGAAAGGGCCTCAAAAGATTACTTTGATGTTGTGTTCACAAATCCGTTGACAACTTACATTTTCACCAAATATCAGTTAAAACACTTGTTTAAAGCAAGCATTCAGCAAAACAAATTGAAGCTCTTACAGTTCAGGTGCTCCTCCTTATATGGAAGCTCCAATTCAGCAGTAGCACAAATAACCAATCTTTCTAATGAATCTAGATGTCATTGAAGGAAAATGCAGCAAGTCTTGAGATACCAGATGACACCAATGATGGAAACTAAACAATGAAGCTGAATCGAGTCCACCACTGGTCCTATGAATTAAAAAAACCAACCAATAACAAGTCAACTGTCAATAAGAATTAAGTAAGAATTTTAATATCTGAGTTTTGGTACTCACCCAAATCCCATATGGATATTTTATCAACTCCAAAGCAGAATCATTTTGCTACTGTGTTGAAATCTCTAGTTTCCGTTCAATTTTCCTCCAAATTAATTAATATATATGGAGAATTTCCTTCTTGGAAATATATGCTATATCTACAAACAACAGGGGAATGAAGATGAGAAAAATAATAATAAGCAACTATCACAAACTATTGAACAAATTTCCAATTTTATGTTCATAAATTATGCTTTTAATATTTACAATATGGAACTACAAGGATTCAGTATGGCAAAGCACCTTCTAAAAGACAAGTAATTTATAAAGCAGAGCAAGTTAGATTCATTCTGGTTGGTTTTGATTAATTAAAGCACTCTGTCACTAATTTATAAGTTGAAATTTACTATTAACAATTGTGGAAAACAAAAGTATGACAATATGAAAAATGAAATGAAAATATGGAAAAATGTCTGATAATATAAAAAAAATGAGATGAAAATGAAACCCCTACCTATGCATTTGGATGACATAATTGAGAAGTTGAAACTCCTCAAAAGCAGAGCCAAAGATGGAAAGAAATACAAACTATTTCAATCTTTTAAGTCCTCCATCCCCTTCTTCACCATCATGGCTAAAGCTTCTTTTGTTCCCAGCAACTCTCTTTTCAGTAGCATCTTTATCACTCTTTGCATCCACGTAAAATACATGAACACCACATCTCTCCACCTTGATATACTTTTCTCCTCCATCATTGTCTTCATCGAAATGGAAATTTTTGATGTAGAATTCAAATGTTGCCTCCTCATAATTCTTGTCTTCTATAACCATGTCAATGCTAGATAATATAAACACGTGATAATCCATGTACTTAACTGGCTCATAAAAACTGCGGAAAGATATCTCACTTCTGAAATTTTCACAACCACCTCCACCATTGCCACCACCGGCGGCTGTAAGTTGGTACTCACAAATACATTCACTTAATTGAAATTCAAGGCTGTGAGTGAGATCAGCCACAAGGGAGATAGCAAAAACCAAAAATCTGCTGCCACTACCCCCATTTGGGGCTATCTTCAAACTTAAGGAAGAATTCATGCTCTGACACTTGAACTTATTTGCTGAAATTTTGTTTCCTGGGAAACAACAAATCAAACTTTGAGCTCTGTCAGGGTTGTATTGCCAATCATCTCTCGCTACCCATTTCTTAGCTAGGGATCCAATTTTGAGCATGGCATTTGCCTCAATGTTATTAGTTGAGTCTTGATTCAAGTTGAAGCAATTACGGAATCGCATCAAAAAGTTATGATTTTTGCAAAACTCATCATCTAAAGAATCACACTGAATTAAATTTTGATCTGCAAAGGATACTTTTTCTAATGATGTGCAGTCATTTACACTCAAGACTTCCAGATATGGTGGCAGCTCTGAGAGTAATTCGACCTTTGGGCAACCACTAAGATCCAGATAATGAAGAGATTCCAACTTGATCGATACATTTTTGACCACTGAGCCACTCATATTTAAGTGCTGAAGATTACATAGAGAGTCAAAAGGCAACGACACTTCTTCAATTTGAGTGCCAGATAAGTTTAATTCCATTAAACTTTCTGGGATTTCTGGAAATTCGACCATTGGGCAACCACTAAGATTCAGTTTACGAAGGGATTCCAACTTGATCGATACATTTTTGACTGCTGAGCCACTCATATTTAAAAGCTGAAGATTACATAGAGATTCGAAAGGCAACGATACTTTTTCAATTTGAGTGCCAGATAAGTTTAATTTTATTAAGCTTCCTGGGATTTCTGGAAATTTGACCATTGGGCAACCACTAAGATTCAGTTTACGAAGGGATTCCAACTTGATCGATACATTTTTGACCGCTGAGCCACTCATTTTTAAGTGCTGAAGATTACATAGGGGGTCGAAAGGCAACGACACTTCTTCAATTGGGCAACCGCTAAGATCCAATTTACGAAGGAATTCCAACTTTAAAATATTGATCGATACTTTTTTCACCTTTGACTTCCCTAACCACAAAGTTTCAAGTTTGTGGAGATCCCTAATTGAATCAGACACTTCTTCAATTTTGGTTTCTGATAAATCTAAAGAACAAAAGGGACGTGGAACTTGAGGAAACTTCTTGAGACTATAACATCCGTTAAGGCGAAGACTATACTGATGAAGAGATGCCAAATGATTGAGGCAAGGAAGTTCAACCAAACTTTTACAATTAGAGCAACCAAGGAATTCAAGGTTGATGGTTCTTGAAAGATTAGGTATCTTTCTTAAATTCACGCACCCATCAAAGTAAATTTTCCTTAAATGAACAAGGTCCTATACAGAAAAATAATTGTATTACTTTTAAGCATCAACTACTTACTTTAGGCGGTAAAATATGAAAAGGAAATAAATAATTATAATACTATAAAAAATAAAAATTTATATTTGATGTATCGAGTGTGAAAATATCACTCATCTAAAAAAATAAATTCTTTTATATATATACATTTAAAAACCTTTAAATAAAATGTTATCATATGAATATTTGATACATCAAACTATAAATCGTTTTTTTCCAAAAAAAAGTATGAAAACACATACCAAACGATCATCTTCGTTCCAAAGTTCAACCAAACTTTTACAGTAAGAGCAATCAAGGAATTCAAGGTTGATGGCTCTTGAAAGATTACATATCTTCCTTATATTATTGCATTCTAAAACGTAAATTTCCCTTAAATTAATAAGCTCCTGTATAGAAACAATATTTGTATTGTTTTTAAGCATCAACTACTTACTTTAAACAGTAAAAAATGAAAAAAGAAATAAATAATTATAAGACTAAGAAAAATAAAAATTCATATTTGATGTTATTGAGTGTAAAAGTTAACCCACAATTAATAGATCAAATTATGCCACTAATTATATAAAATAAATAGAATCTTTCATGTTTATGTTTTAAAAACTTTAAAAATTTCTTAAATGAAAAGAAGTAAGAAAACACACGTACTATATGATCATCTTCATTCCAAAGTTCAACCAAACTTTCACAGCCAATGCAACGAAGGAGCTCAAGGTTGATGGCTCCTGAAAGATTATGGATCTTCTTTAAATTCTTACAATATGAAACGTCAATTTCCCTTAAATTAGTAATGTTCTGTGCAAAAGAAAAATATATAAAAATAATTATATCACTTTTAAGAATCATCTACTTACTTTAGGCAGTAAAAAATGAAAAGAAAATAAATAATTAAGAAGATTATCATTACTTTAGAGCATCATTTACTTGTATTAAGACTATCAAAATAAAAATTTATATTTGATGTATTGGGTGTATTAATTCACCTACCATTAATTGATTAATTGATGTTGCCTCTTTTAAAAAATAAAATAATTTTTTTATAAAAAAATTAATAAAAATATGTTATCATATAATTAAATATTATATTAATTATAAATTATTTTTCTTAAAAAATTCTTGGATGAAAAAAATATAAAAATACATATACCTGAAGACCTTTGTTCTAAAGTTGTTCCATGTTTCCAGTTGGTAATTCCAACATAATAAGGTTCTTTGGATTGGGCTTTAAGAATAAAAACTTGATGTATTGGGCTTGAAAATTCACCCACAATTAATAAATAAAATGATGTCACTTATTCAAATAAAATAAAATAAAATATTTCAGATTTATTTTTTAAAAACTTTAAATAATATATCAAATTTTAAATTCTCTTTTTTCTTAAAAAAACTTCTTAAATGAAGAAAGTATGAAAGTATATACCATATCATCATCTTCATTCCAAAGTTGATCCATGTTGCCATGTAATAATTTCAACACGACAAGATTCTTTGGATTAAAATTGGATAAAGATTTGAAAGAGTAAACATCCCAACGGAGAAACCTTAGCTCATCAGGAAGAAATATACTATCTAACTTGATTTGCATATAGCTTCTTAAGCCATAACATTTTCTCAGGAAAGCTGATGTTGATATATCTAAGCTTATGCATCTTCTCAAAAGCAGTAGCACAAAACTGTAGACTATCAACCTCAGTCATGTCTACCTTTATTCCTTTAATTAGGTCAGTCCCCTGATAATAAGAAAATATTTATCATGAATTAACATAAAGAAATTTATAGAAATTCCATGAAATCATTCATAAAAAAGTTAATTATATTAGGAAAGACTTTAAACTAACTTGGCATACCTTTTTATTAGAGGAATTTTTAGATGCGCAATGTTGTTACTGTTTTATTTTTTTAAAAGTAATGCATTATATATTTAACTAACTCAATAAACCTTTAGCAAATTCCATGTTGACTGTTGTATCATAAGACATTTGGTCATTATGTTTATGGGAAGTAATAAATATTTTATTTTTTGAAATAATAATCAAAAAGGATAATGTTTTGTACACCACAACATCTATTAAACCATATATGAAAGAATAAAAAGAATATAAATACAATTAACACTTGCTTTATCATATCTGATCACTTCTTCCACATCTTTACAATTCCATAATCTACTGCGCTTTCCAGGGCATTCAGATTCTTGCATAACAATGTCTTTACCCATCTCTTCAAGCATATCATGCATAGAAATAGATTCATATTTGACCTCAAGTAGGCACTTGTCGACCAACTTACTTATTCCACATCTTGCACCTTTATAATAATTACTTAGAACTTTTTCTACATAATTCAAGTGTTGCCCTTTAAAGATGCATGCTACGTCAAGAAATATATCCTTCTCTTCCTTATCCAGCCCATCTAAGCTACTCTTAAAAATATGTGAAAATTTTATTTCTCCACATTGCTTTAGTTTAGTCACCTCGCTCTTCCACTCTTTTATAGACTTTGTGTATAATTTCAAACCCAGAACTTTAAGAGCAAGTGGATTACCTTGGGCATATTCTACAAACTTGAATGATAGATATTTGAAATCAACTGGGACATTCAACAATTGAAATGCATATGTAGAAAAAAGTTGAAAAGAGTCGTTCATATTTAACTTCTTTACCTCATGTATGTGGTTTGCTCCTCCATTCCTAAGTACTTGTATATCTCTAGATGTTACAATGATTTTACTTCCAGGACCAAAATATTTAACACCCATGAAATTTATTTGGTCTGGGTCACTAACATCATCAAAGACAAGTAGTATTTTTTTATTATTCAGCCTCTCTTGGTAAGGGTGTCCTATGGAAGGGGTATTGTTTAATAGTTTGGAAAGAAGTTCATTTCGTAAAGATTCATTCCCCTGTTTTTTTATTTTCTCACTAATGTTTTGAAGAAACAAACGACTTTCAAACTTTGGAGAGACTTCCTTATATACAGCATCAGCAAGGGTAGTTTTGCCTATACCACTCATTCCCCAAAGTCCTATTACATGGATGCCCGCTTGCTCAATTAACACCAAAAGCTTCTTTTTTTGATCATCTATTCCCACCAATTCTTCAGAGACACTTCTACAATTGCTCTTCAACTTTTTTAAAACATATTCGACGACATCTTTAATGTACTCAGTTTCAAATCTAGAAAAAAAAATCAACAGTCAAAAGAAAGATATATATAGATATATATAAGTCAAATATAAGAAGAGAATATATATATATTGTTACCCATCGGATTTGCCTCCTTCTATATGCCACCCTTTTGATGCTCCGATTTCAGCGAAGGCGGCTTTCCATCGCTTCACGTCTTCAATTGGTCTCTTTGATTCATGCTCTTCGAAGGATGTCTTAAAAGTCCCACCAATATTTCGCACATCAGAAGGATCAACATGGTAAAAGATGGGAAGAACAATATGTTTGTCAGTCGGCTTGCGCTTGCGATCCATGATGTCAGAAAGTTCAGCTAAGCATGATTTTGAAGAAGGATAGTATTGGAACCCACCCATTGTTTGAAAAGTCAAAAAGGGTGGGCACCGAAAGTAGAAAGTAAAATTGGTTGGCAAGTTGGGTTAAAAGTTGGCATGGGATAATTGCAATTTTGGTCCCTAATTGTATAGGGACATTGCAAGTTGATCCTTGAACCTCAACTATAAATAGGCCTAACCATTTCTTACTTTCTTCATCCCACACTTGCCATTCTCTACTTAAGGCAATTGTTCTCTCTCCCTATTTGTAAACTTTCACTTGTATTTTGGAGTGAAATATATTTGGTAGTGCCCGAGGACGTAGGCAAAATTTGCTGAACCTCGTTAAAATTCTAGTGTTCTTTATTTTTGTTCTGCATATTTTGCAAGTGTCATTGTAGTGATTTATTATGCTATTAAATTACGATAGAGGGATATTCTGGCTAGGAAAGATCTGGTATGTAAGCGATCCTCGTGATCCACCTCTCTTTCCTGGGAATTGAACTTAGTGTGATTTTTCAGTACAATAATTTTACTCTTTCACACGCTTCCGCGCAAAAATTGGTACCAGAGCCAGGTTCGTACTTGGGGAATACGACCGTTTACAGTACTATTCACGTATACGACACTATTCACGTATACAGTACTATTCACGTATACGGCACTATTCACGTATACGGTACTATTCACGTATACAGTAGTTGGGATTGAGGAGAAAAATGGCAGTAGCATCGTCATCAGCAAGGACTACTGTGACAAATGCAAAATTTGAAGTAGAGAAATTTGACGGTACCAATAATTTTGGTATGTGGCAGTGTGAGATCCTGGATGTCTTATGTCAGCAAGAGCTGGATATAGCCCTTGAAGAAAAACCTGACAAGATGGATGACAAGGAGTGGGCCAAGATCAATAGACAGGCGTGTGGTACAATCCGCCTATGTTTGGCCAAAGAGCAGAAGTACTCCGTCATGAGGGAGACATCAGCGAAGAAGCTGTGGGATACTTTGGAAGAAAAGTTTCTAACGAAAAGTCTTGAAAATAGGCTTTATATGAAAAAGAAACTTTTTCGGTTCACGTATGCACCCGGTATGTCGATGAATGACCATGTGAACTCATTCAATAAAATTTTAGCAGACTTGCTAAATTTGGATGAGAAATTTGAAGATGAAGACAAGGCATTATTGTTGTTGAATTCCCTTCCTGATGAATATGATCATCTTACCACCACATTGCTTCATGGGAAAGATTCAATCACATTTGATGCAGTCTGTAGTGCGTTGTATAGATCTGAGACTCGAAAGAAAGATAAAAGAGATCACAGAGATACAACTGCAGAAGTCTTAACAGTAAGAGGTCGTTCACACAGTAGCAAACCTGGTAGAAGGGGTAAGTCCAAAGGGAGACCCGCCAAAGATGAATGTGCCTTTTGTCGTGAGAAAGGGCATTGGAAAAAGAATTGTCCTAAGTTACAAAAGGGCAAGTCTATTTCTAATGCATGTGTAGCGGAGCATGATGAGGAGTCAGACTTTAGCTTGGTTGGCATGGCAATGGCATGTCAAACGGATGAGTGGATATTGGATTCGGGATGTACTTACCATATGTGTCCTAATAAGGACTGGTTTTCTAGTCTTGAAGAACTAGAAGGTGGAGTTGTTTTTATGGGCAATGATAGTGCCTGTAAGACAATGGGTGTAGGTACAATCAAATTGAAGAACCATGACGGCTCAATCCAAGTTCTAACAGATGTTCGCTATGTACCCAGCTTGAAGAAAAATCTCATCTCATTAGGGGCCCTAGAATCTAAAGGGCTCACAATCACTTTGAGAGATGGATTACTAAAGGTAGTAGCTGGGGTATTAACGGTGATGAAAGGCACTAGAAGAAATAACTTGTACTATTTAAATGGAAGTACAGTTATTGGATCAACATCAACAGCTTCTGTGAAAGATGCAGATTCAGAGGCTACCAGGTTATGGCATAGGCGATTGGGACATGCTGGTGAAAAAGCTTTGCAGACTTTGGCGAAGCAAGGCTTGTTGAAAGGTGCAAATTCTTGCAAATTGGAATTCTGTGAACATTGTGTTCTGGGCAAGCAGACGAGGGTAAAATTTGGTTCAGCAATTCACAATACGAAAGGAATTCTGGACTATGTTCACAGTGATGTGTGGGGACCTACCAAAGTGGCTTCTTTGGGAGGTATGCACTATTTTGTCACTTTTCTTGATGATTATTCAAGAAAAGTATGGGTGTATCTAATGAAAAGAAAAAATGAAGTTTTGGATGCATTTCTGAAGTGGAAGAAGATGGTGGAGACTCAGACAGGTCGAAAGGTCAAACGACTTCGATCAGATAATGGTACTGAGTACAAAAATGATCCATTTCTACAAGTATGTCAAGATGAGGGCATTGTGCGACACTTCACTGTTCGAGATACACCACAGCAGAATGGGGTGGCAGAACGCATGAATCGGACTATACTGGAGAAAGTTCGATGTATGTTGTCCAATGCTAGATTGGGCAAGGAATTTTGGGCTGAGGCAGTTACATATGCGTGCCATCTAATTAACCGATTGCCATCAGCTGCAATAAATGGAAAAACTCCTATGGAGATGTGGACTAGTAAACCTGCTACTGATTATGATTCTTTACATGTTTTTGGTTCCACTGCATATTATCATGTAAAAGAATCTAAGTTAGACCCAAGAGCAAAGAAAGCATTATTCATGGGTATAACTGGTGGTGTAAAAGGATACCGTCTCTGGTGTCCTGATACAAGGAAGATTGTTTTCAGTAGAGATGTAACTTTTGATGAATCAACCATGATGAAGAACGAGGATTCACAAAAGGATGACAAAACCAGTAGTACTTTGCAGCAGGTGGAGTTTGAAAAGGTTAATGATGACCCAGCTAATATTGAAAGAACAAATGATGAAGAAGTTTCGACCCAAGAACTTCTACAGCAACAAGATTCAATTGCATATAGGAGGCCAAGAAGAGAGATTCGTAAGCCTGCTCGCTTTGACGATATGGTGGCCTATGCACTTCCAATTGCAGATGATGATGTTCCTTCCACTTACACAGAAGCAATAAGTAACTCTGATGGTGTAAAGTGGAAGCAAGCTATGAATGAAGAAATGCAGTCTCTTCATAAAAATAGGACTTGGGAGTTGGTGAGACTGCCCAAGGGAAAGAAGGCAATTGGATGCAAATGGGTATATGCAAAGAAGGAAGGATTTCCTGGTAAAAATGAAATTCGATACAAGGCTAGATTGGTAGCAAAGGGTTACGCTCAGAAAGAAGGAATAGACTACAATGAAGTGTTTTCTCCAGTTGTGAAGCATTCGTCTATTCGAATTTTGCTAGCCTTGGTTGCGCAATACGATCTTGAACTAGTTCAGCTTGATGTGAAGACAGCATTTTTACACGGTGATTTGGAAGAGGAAATCTATATGACTCAGCCTGATGGATTCAATGTTGCTGATAAAGAAAATTGGGTTTGCAAACTGACAAAGTCGCTTTATGGATTGAAACAATCTCCAAGGCAGTGGTACAAGCGATTTGATCAGTTCATGAAAGGGCAAAGGTACACAAGAAGTAAATTTGATCATTGCGTATATTTTCAGAAGCTACAAGAAGGAACTTTCATATACTTGCTCTTATATGTTGATGATATGCTGATAGCATCTAAGAGCAAAGTTGAGATTGAGAGATTGAAGACTCAACTCAATCTCGAGTTTGAGATGAAAGATCTAGGTGAAGCTAAGAAGATTCTTGGCATGGAAATATGTAGAGATAGAGCTCATGGCAGAGTTAGCTTGTCTCAGAAGCAGTATTTGAAGAAAGTACTACAGCAGTTTGGCATGAACGGGCAGACCAAACCTGTAAGTACCCCGTTGGCTTCTCATTTCAAGCTTTCTGCACAACTATCTCCTTCGACGAATACGGAACGAGAATACATGTTGCAAGTTCCGTATTCTAATGCAGTGGGTAGCTTGATGTATGCAATGGTGTGTACAAGACCCGACATTTCACAGGCAGTTAGTATAGTGAGCAGGTATATGCATAATCCTGGAAAAGGACATTGGCAAGCTGTGAAATGGATTCTACGGTATATTCAGAAGACCGTGGATGTTGGATTACTGTTCAAGCAGGATAATACACTTGGTAAAGGTGTTATTGGGTACGTTGATTCTGACTATGCCGGTGATTTGGACAAGCGAAGATCAACCACCGGTTATGTGTTTACACTTGCTGGAGGACCAATAAGTTGGAAGTCTACACTACAGTCTACAGTTGCATTGTCAACCACAGAAGCCGAGTACATGGCTGTAACAGAGGCTGTAAAGGAGGCTATTTGGTTACAAGGTATGGCTAAAACCTTGGGGTTGGTTCAGGAGCATATTAACGTGTATTGTGATAGTCAAAGTGCTATTCATTTAGCAAAGAATCAAGTCTATCATGCACGTACAAAACATATCGACGTACGATTCCATTTTGTGCGGGAAATTATTGAAGAGGGGAAAATTTGTCTTCAGAAGATCAAGACTGCAAATAATCCCGCAGATATGATGACCAAGGTGGTAACAGCAACCAAGTTCGAACATTGTTTGAACTTGATTAATATCCTGCAAGTTTAACAGTTGAAGAAGGCACTATCAAGTATTGTTGTCAAAGGCAGAAAGAATTGTGTGAAGATAAGATTATCCTAATCAAATCTTCAAGGTGGAGATTATTGGAACCCACCCATTGTTTGAAAAGTCAAAAAGGGTGGGCACCGAAAGTAGAAAGTAAAATTGGTTGGCAAGTTGGGTTAAAAGTTGGCATGGGATAATTGCAATTTTGGTCCCTAATTGTATAGGGACATTGCAAGTTGATCCTTGAACCTCAACTATAAATAGGCCTAACCATTTCTTACTTTCTTCATCCCACACTTGCCATTCTCTACTTAAGGCAATTGTTCTCTCTCCCTATTTGTAAACTTTCACTTGTATTTTGGAGTGAAATATATTTGGTAGTGCCCGAGGACGTAGGCAAAATTTGCTGAACCTCGTTAAAATTCTAGTGTTCTTTATTTTTGTTCTGCATATTTTGCAAGTGTCATTGTAGTGATTTATTGTGCTATTAAATTACGATAGAGGGATATTCTGGCTAGGAAAGATCTGGTATGTAAGCGATCCTCGTGATCCACCTCTCTTTCCTGGGAATTGAACTTAGTGTGATTTTTCAGTACAATAATTTTACTCTTTCACACACTTCCGCGCAAAAGATAGTCTTTAGATAAAACGAGGATTGAGAGATCTGAGGCTGCAATTGCTTGTGAAAGTTGCTCCCCTTTCTCTAGTTTTTCTTCATCGAAGATGACATTCAGTCCCTTGTCTTTCAAAGCTTGGAGTAGATGAACGGTAAAGTCAAGGCGCGTGTCTTCACCTCTGAAGCTTAAGAAAACTTGATGCTTCATTTGACGAGAAGAAGATGAAGAAGACGCCATGAAGGTGTATGGATTGTGAGATTGAGGAAAAAGAGAACAAAATAAACCGAGGGAGCTTTGCTTTTGCTTCTATCTTGTTAATGGTAAGAAGAAAAAGTGAGTCAATTAAATGGGAATGAGATTGAAAGGGTGAAGCATAGCCAATTGTATGAGTGAAGAATGTGCGTGTGGACCTTAGAAACCACACCACCAATCAAACTCTATCTCTCCAAAAGCCTTTAACACTGCTGCCTACCATCAAAAACTCGAACCAAATAAAATTAATTATGCTGCTTGCTCTGCTCTTTTTTTTTTTAGAAGTTTGAAAATTTTTTAATCAAAATGGCTTTTTATAATTAAAATTTATTTTAATTTATGAAACTTTGATTTGTAGTCAAGTAACTCAGCTCTTGTGTATGTATGTGATGCTATTTTTGTCTTAAAGATTATTATCAACAAGAAAAATTGTTCCAATGATGCTGGTGGGTGTTAATTTCCAAGTCAAGGTCCAAGTCAAGGTTTTCCAATGGGAAAAAATTGTTAAGTAAATAAATTTCTATACGAAAAAATATTTTGTCACCATTCTTGAATTTCTTTTGGGTTATGATGAATTTTTTTTATAAATTTCCTAAAAAAAATATTGACTTCTACACACTTTGTGATTTGGGTCAATTTGAACTGAAATTTCATATAATTTTCTTTAAGAATAAGATTCACTTTTTAGACAATTTTAAGTGATTTGAACTTAAATTTCCCACAACTTTATAATTTTCACTCTTTTCCCGTAAATGAAAAGTCTTTGGAATGAAGGGTTTTGTGTTTCTATTTTCCTAGGTAAAATAATGATAGATTTTCCAATTTAGTCCTTTATTTTGAGCACAAGTAAGGTGAGTTTCGGGTAAAAAGACCTCTTCAGTTTCTTTCAATTTTAGAATTGAATAAATTGGTCACTCTAAAAAAAATTAAAGTAATTTAATCGTTATTAATTTTGAAAGTGAGTAATTAAGGGCAATTAATCACGATGTTAACGTCTTTTATCAATTGTACGTAATTTTGATTTGTATAACAATAAATTTAGCCTTCAATGTTTCCATTTTTTTGTCAATTTGGTATTGGTTCTAAAAAAATCAATAAATTTAGTATCAACATTTATACAAATGTTGTGGGCTAAATTTGTTAAATCAAGACAAAATTGTAAAATTTGAGAGATAAATTTGTTATTATACTAATCAAAATTATGTACATTTGATGGACATCATTAATGTTGTGATTAATTTATCTTAATTACCCACTTTCGAAATTGATGGAAATTAAATTGTTCTAAATTTTTTAAGAGAGATCAATTTACTAAATATCAACATTGAGAGAGATTGAATAGATCTTTTACCAACAAATATGCTTGTCTACATTTATTTTAAACATATAATCGAATCAATTTTCTAATTAAACACTGATTCACCTAAACTGCTTAGCAATTAGGGGTGAGCAAAATTCGATTCGACTCGAAAAAATCGAAGAAAAAAATTAAATTTTAAATTATTCGAATCGAGTTAAATGAGTTAATCAGTTTAATCAAGTCAACTCAATTTTTTTTTGAATTTCGAGTTTAATTCAAGTTGAGTTTTCGAATTCAAATAACACAAATAATTCGAATACCCAAAAATTTAAGCTGAATGATGTCCACCACAGATCCTATGAATCAAAACCAACCAATAACAAGTCAATTTCCAAAAAGAATTCAAGTATGAATCTTAATATCTCTTCACTACAATGCTCAAACAACATGAGAGGCAGTAACATGCAAAGAAATTTCAGCCCAAACGGATATGATAATCAAAATCCAAGATAAGAAAATATCAACTCCAATGCCTCTACCATGAAACTAACTCAATCTAGCTTGAGAATGAAAACTGTCAAAGGTTGCCTCCAGCTCCATGTGTTCATCTCACAAGTTTTGAGATCTGTTGCAAAGTTTGGATTTATATGATCCCATTGATAAATATGGGAAAAAAAAGATTTAAGGATAATGAAAATCATCATATGAACCTAAAATCATAATAATAAGTCAAAGTCAAAGGTAACTTACTTCTCCACCAAGACTGAATTGCCAGAACCTAGAAATGGCGTCAAAAGATTACTCTGCATTTGTGTAGACAAACCTGTTGACAACTTGCATTGTCACCAAATATCAGTTAAAACACTTGTATAAAGCAAGCATTCAGTAAAACAAATTAAAGCTCTTACAGCTCAGGTGTTCCTCCTTGTATGGCTAAAGCTCCAATTCAGCAGTGGCATTCTCAAAGACCTGTCATTTCCTCGTCTTACATCAACACAAAAGCAAAGGATATAAGAAAAACCTATCTCACAAATAACCAATCTTTCTAATGAAAGAAAATTCAGAAGTATTGAGATACCAGATGACACCAATGCTGGAAACTAAACAATGAAGCTGAATCGAGTCCACCATTGGTCCTATGAATTAAAAAAAAAACAACCAATAACAAGTCAACTGTCAAAACGAATTAAGTATGAATTTTAATATCTGAGTTTTGGTACCCACCCAAATCCCATATGGATATTTTATCAACTCCAAAGCAGAATCATTTTGCTACTTTGTTGAAATCTCTAGTTTCCGTTCAATTTTCCTCCAAATTAATTAATATATATGGAGAATTTCGTTCTTGGAAATATATGCTATATCTACAAACAACAAGGGAATGAAGATGAGAAAAATAATAATAAGCAACTACCACAAACTATTGAACAAATTTCCAATTTTATGTTCATAAACTATGCTTTTAACATTGATAATGTGGAACTACAAGGATTCAGTATGGCAAAGCACCTTCTAAAAGATAAGTAATTTATAAAGCAGAGCAAGTTAGATTCATTCTGGTTGGTTTTGATCAATTAAAGCACTCTGTCACTAATTTATAAGTTGAAATTTACTATTAACAATTGTGGAAAACAAAAGTATGGCAATATGAAGAATGAAATTAAAATCCTGGAAAATGTATGATAATATAAAAAAAATGAGATGAAAATGAAACCCCCACCCATGCATTTGGATGACATAATTGAGTAGTTGAAACTCCTCAAAAGCAGAGCCAAAGATAGAAAGAAATACAAACTATTTCAATCTTTTAAGTCCTCCATCCCCTTCTTCACCATCATGGCTAAAGCTTCTTTTGTTCCCAGCAACTCTCTTTTCAATAGCATCCACGTAAAATACATGAACACCACATCTTTCCACCTTGTTATAGTCTTCTTCTTGATTAACTTCATCATCATTGTTGATGATGTAGAATTTAAATGATGCCTCCTCATAATTCTTGTCTTCTTCAACCATGTCGTTGCTAGATAGAATAAATACGTGATCACCCTTGTACTTATTTGGCTCAGAACAATCGAAGAAAGATATCTTACTTATGTAGCTTTTAGAATCACCACTATTGGAACCCACCATTGTTTGAAAAGTCAAATGGGGTGGGCACCGAAAGTAGAAAGTAATATTGGTTGGCAAGTTGGGTTAAAAGTTGGCATGGGATAATTGCAATTTTGGTCCCTAATTGTATAGGGACATTGCAAGTTGATCCTTGAACCTCAACTATAAATAGGCCTAACCATTGCTTACTTTCTTCATCCCATAATTGCCATTCTCTACTTAAGGCATTATTCTCTCTCTCTATTTGTAAATTTCACTTGTAATTTTTGGAGTGAAATATATTTGGTAGTGCACGAGGACGTAGGCAAAATTTGCTGAACCTCGTTAAAATTCTGGTGTTCTTTATTATTTGTTTTGCATATTTTGTGAATGTGATTATAGTGATTTATTGTGCTATTAAATTACGATAGAGGGATATTCTGGCTAGGAAAGACTTGGTATTTAAGTGATCTTCGTGATCTACCTCTCTTTCCTGGGAATTGAACTTAGTGTGATTTTTCAGTACAATAATTTTACTCTTTCACACGCTTCCGCGCAACAATTGGTACCAGAGCCAGGTTCGTACTTGGGGAATACGACCGTTTACGGCACTATTCACGTATACAGCACTATTTACATATACGGTACTATTCACATATACGGTACTGTTCACGTATACAGTAGTTGGGATTGAGGAGAAAAATGGCAGCAGCATCGTCATCAGCAAGGACTACTGTGACAAATACAAAATTTGAAGTAGAGAAATTTGACGGTACCAATAATTTTGGTATGTGGCAATGTGAGATCCTGGATGTCTTATGTCAGCAAGAGCTAGATATAGCCCTTGAAGAAAAACCTGACAAGATGGATGACAAGGAGTGGGCCAAGATCAATAGACAGGCGTGTGGTACAATCCGCCTATGTTTGGCTAAAGAGCAGAAGTACTCTGTCAAGAGGGAGACATCAGCGAAGAAGTTATGGGATACACTGGAAGAAAAGTTTCTAACGAAAAGTCTTGAAAATAGGCTTTATATGAAAAAGAAACTTTATCGATTCACGTATGCACCCGGTATGTCGATGAATGACCATGTGAACTCATTCAATAAAATTTTAGCAGACTTGCTAAATTTGGATGAGAAATTTGAAGATTAAGACAAGGCATTGTTGTTGTTGAATTCCCTTCCTGATGAATATGATCATCTTACCACCACATTGCTTCATGGGAAGGACACGATCACATTTGATGCAGTCTGTAGTGCGTTGTATAGATCTGAGGCTCGAAAGAAAGATAAAAGAGATCACAGAGATACAACCGCAGAAGTCTTAACAGTAAGAGGTCGTTCACACAGCAGCAAATCTGGTAGAAGGGGAAAGTCCAAAGGGAGACCCGCCAAAGATGAATGTGCCTTTTGCCGTGAAAAAGGGCATTGGAAAAAGAATTGTCCTAAGCTACAAAAGGGCAAGGCTATTTCTAATGCATGTGTAGCGGTGCATTATGAGGAGTCAGACTTTAGCTTGGTTGGCATGGCAATGGCATGTCAAACGGATGAGTGGATTTTGGATTCAGGATGTACTTACCATATGTGTCCTAATAAGGACTGGTTTTCTAGTCTTAAAGAGCTAGAAGGTGGAATTGTTCTTATGGGCAATGATAGTGCTTGTAAGACAATGGGAGTGGGTACAGTCCAATTGAAGAATCACGATGGCTCAATCCAAGTCTTGACAGATGTTCACTACGTACCTAGCCTGAAGAAAAATCTCATCTCATTAGGTGCCCTAGAATTTAAAGGGCTCACAATCACTTTGAGAGATGGATTACTAAAAGTAGTAGCTGGGCAACTGATGGTGATGAAAGGCACAAGAAGAAATAACTTGTATTTTTTAAATGGAAGTACAGTTATTGGATCAACATCAACAGTTTCTACAAAAGATGTAGATTCAGAGGCTACCAGATTATGGCATATGCGATTGGGACATGCTGGTGAAAAAGCTTTGCAGACATTGGTGAAGCAAGGCTTATTGAAAGGTGCAAATTCTTGCAAAATGGAATTCTGTGAACATTGTGTTCTGGGCAAGCAGAAGAGGGTAAATTTTGGTCCAGCAATTCACAATACGAAAGGAATTCTGGACTACGTTCACAGTGATGTGTGGGGACCTACCAAAGTAGCTTCTTTAGGAGGTATACACTATTTTGTTACTTTTGTTGATGATTATTCAAGAAAAGTATGGGTGTATCTAATGAAAAGAAAAAGTGAAGTTTTGGATGCATTTCTGAAATGGAAGAAGATGGTGGAGACTCAGACTGGTCGAAAGGTCAAACGACTTCGATCAGATAATGGTACTGAGTACAAAAACGATCCATTTCTACAAGTATGCCAAGATGAGGGCATTGTGCGACACTTCACTGTTCGGGATACACCACAGCAAAATGGGGTGGCAGAACGAATGAATCGAACTATACTGAAGAAAGTTCGATGTATGTTGTCCAATGCTAGATTGGGCAAAGAATTTTGGGCTGAGGCAGTTACATATGCGTGCCATCTAATTAACCGTTTGCCATCAGCTGCAATAAATGGAAAAACTCCTATGGAGATGTGGACTGGTAAATCTGCTACTGATTATGATTCTTTGCATGTATTTGGTTCCACTGCATATTATCATGTAAAAGAATCTAAGTTAGACCGAAGAGCAAAGAAAGCATTATTCTTAGGTATAACTGATGGAGTAAAAGGATATCGTCTCTGGTGTCCTGATACAAGGAAGATTGTTTTCAGTAGAGATGTGACTTTTGATGAATCAACCATGTTGAAGTACAAGGATTCACAAAAGGATGACAAAACCAGTAGTACTTTGCAGTAGGTGGAGCTTGAAAAGGTTAACGATGATCCAGCTAATATTGAAGGGACAAATGATGAAGAGGTTCCTACCCAAGAACCTCTAAAGCAACTAGATTCAATTGCATATAGAAGGCCAAGAAGAGAGATTCGTAAGCCTGCTCGCTTTGATGATATAGTGGCCTATGCACTTCCAATTACAGATGATGATGTTCCTTCTACTTACACAGAAGTAATAAGTAACCCTGATGGTGTAAAGTGGAAGCAAGCAATGAATGAAGAAATGCAGTCTCTTCATAAAAATAAGACCTGGGAGTTGGTAACACTACTCAAGGGAAAGAAGGCAATTGGATGCAAATGGGTATATGCAAAGAAGGAAGGATTTCATGATAAAAAAGAAATTCGATACAAGGCTAGATTAGTAGCAAAGGGTTACGCTTAGAAAGAAGGAATAGACTACAATGAAGTGTTTTCTCCAGTTGTGAAGCATTCGTCTATTCGAATTTTGCTAGCCTTGGTTGCGCAATATGATCTTGAACTAGTTCAGCTTGATGTGAAGACCGCGTTTTTACACGGTGATTTGGAAGAGGAAATCTATATGACTCAGCCAGATGGATTCAAGGTTGCTGGAAAAGAAAATTGGGTTTGCAAACTGACAAAGTCGCTTTATGGATTGAAGCAATCTCCGAGGCAGTGGTACAAGCGATTTGATCAGTTCATGAAAGGGCAAAGGTACACAAGAAGTAAATTTGATCATTGCGTGTATTTTCAGAAGCTACAAGAAGGAACTTTCATATACTTGCTCTTATATGTTGATGATATGCTAATAGCATCTAAGAGCAAAGTTGAGATTGAAAGATTGAAGACTCAACTCAATCTCGAGTTTGAGATGAAAGATCTAGGAGAAGCTAAAAAGATTCTCGGCATGGAAATATGGAGAGATAGAGCTCATGATAGAGTTAGCTTGTCTCAGAAGCAGTATTTGAAAAAGGTACTACAGCAGTTTGGCATGAACGAGCAGACAAAACCTGTAAGTACCCCGTTGGCTTCTCATTTCAAGCTTTCTGCACAACTATCTCCTTCGACGAATACGAAACGAGAATACATGTTGCAAGTTCCGTATTCTAATGCAGTGGGTAGCTTGATGTATGCAATGGTGTGTACAAGACCCGACATTTCACAGGCAGTTAGTATAGTGAGCAGGTATATGCATAATCCTGGAAAAGGACATTGGCAAGCTGTGAAATGGATTCTACGGTATATTCAAAAGACCGTGGATGTTGGATTACTGTTCAAGCAGGATAATACACTTGGTAAAGGTGTTATTGGGTACGTTGATTCTGACTATGCCGATGATTTGGACAAGCGAAGATCAACCACCGGTTATGTGTTTACACTTGCTGGAGGACCAATAAGTTGGAAGTCTACACTACAGTCTACAGTTGCATTGTCAACCACAGAAGCCGAGTACATGGCTGTAACAGAGGCTGTAAATGAGGCTGTTTGGTTACAAGGTATGGCTAAAACCTTGGGGTTGGTTCAGGAGCATATTAACGTGTATTGTGATAGTCAAAGTGCTATTCATTTAGCAAAGAATCAAGTCTATCATGCACGTACAAAACATATCGACGTACGATTCCATTTTGTGCGGGAAATTATTGAAGAGGGGAAAATTTGTCTTCAGAAGATCAAGACTGTAGATAATCCCGCAGATATGATGACCAAGGTGGTAACAGCAACCAAGTTCGAACATTGTTTGAACTTGATTAATATCCTGCAAGTTTAACAGTTGAAGAAGGCACTATCAAGTATTGTTGTCAAAAGCAGAAAGAATTGTGTGAAGATAAGATTATCGTAATCAAATCTTCAAGGTCGAGATTATTGGAACCCACCATTGTTTGAAAAGTCAAATGGGGTGGGCACCGAAAGTAGAAAGTAATATTGGTTGGCAAGTTGGGTTAAAAGTTGGCATGGGATAATTGCAATTTTGGTCCCTAATTGTATAGGGACATTGCAAGTTGATCCTTGAACCTCAACTATAAATAGGCCTAACCATTTCTTACTTTCTTCATCCCATAATTGCCATTCTCTACTTAAGGCATTATTCTCTCTCTCTATTTGTAAATTTCACTTGTAATTTTTGGAGTGAAATATATTTGGTAGTGCCCGAGGACGTAGGCAAAATTTGCTGAACCTCGTTAAAATTCTGGTGTTCTTTATTATTTGTTTTGCATATTTTGTGAATGTGATTGTAGTGATTTATTGTGCTATTAAATTACGATAGAGGGATATTCTGGCTAGGAAAGACTTGGTATTTAAGTGATCTTCGTGATCTACCTCTCTTTCCTGGGAATTGAACTTAGTGTGATTTTTCAGTACAATAATTTTACTCTTTCACACGCTTCCGCGCAACAACCACCGCCGGCGGCTGTAAGGTTGTACTCACAAATACAAGTAAGATATTTAAAGCGATGGCAGTGAGTGAGATCAGCCACAAGGCAGATAGCAAAAACCAAAAATCTGCTCCCACTACCCCTATTTGGGGCTATCTTCAAACTTAAGGAAGAATTTATTCTCTGACACTTGAACTTATCTGCTGAAATTTTGTTACCTGGGAAACAACAAATCAATCTTGGAAAGTCTTCTCGCTGGAATTTCCAATCATATCTCGCTGCCCATTTCTTAGCTAGGGATCCAATTTTGAGCATGGCATTTTCCTCAATGCTATCAATTGACTCTTGATTCAAGTTGATGCAATTACAGAATAGCATGCCAAACAAATCATCACCTAACGAAACAAACTGATATAAAGTTTGATCTGCAAAGGAAACTTCTTCTAATGATGTGCAGTATTGTACATTCAAGGTTTGCATATATGGTGGAAGCTCTGAGAGTAATTGGAGGCTCTCGCAACGATCTATCCTCATATGGTTAAGGATTTTAGACCTCAAGCTTGGTGTGGGCAAATCGACAGTTGGAAACTCTCTGGAACCGAACAGGGTGCAAATTAGCTTTTGAATATTTGAGCCACTCATATTTAAGTATTGAAGATTACTTGAAGAGTCTAACGACAAGGCAGCTTCTTCAATTCCAGTTCCAGATAAGTCTAACCATGTTAAGCTTCTCGGGATCTTCGGGAATTCGACCATTGGGCATTCACTAAGATTCAATTCAATAAGGAGTTCCAACTTTGAAATATTGATCGATACTTTTTCTACCTTTGATTTGCTCAACAACAATCTTTCAAGTTTGTGGAGATACTTAATTGAATCAGGTACTTCTTCTATTTCAGTTTCTCGTAAATCTAAATAACAAAAGTGACTTGGGACCTGAGGAAACTTCTTGAGACTATAACATCC
Organism: Gossypium hirsutum; assembly: GCF_007990345.1. Taxonomy (NCBI): domain Eukaryota; kingdom Viridiplantae; phylum Streptophyta; class Magnoliopsida; order Malvales; family Malvaceae; genus Gossypium; species Gossypium hirsutum. The sequence continues at coordinate 116,075,660 of NC_053433.1, read as the reverse complement.
CTCAAGGTGAAGCTTATCCTCATCACGAGATGCCAAATGATTGAGGCAAGGAAGTTCAACCAAACTTACACAGTAAGAGCAATCAAGGAGTTCAAGGTTGATGGCACTTGAAAGATTAGGTATCTTCCTTAATTTTTTGCAATTTGAGACGTTAATTTCCCTTAAATTAACAAGGTTCTGTACAGAAAAATAAATAAATGTCATCTACTAACTTTAGGCAATAAAAAATGGAAAGGAAATAAAATAATTATAATACTAAGACAAATAAAAACTTATACCCGACTAATTAATAGATCAAATGATGTCACTTATTTAAATAAAATAAAATCTTTTATTTTATTTTTTAAAAACTTTAAATAAGATGTCATCATATGATCATTTGATACATCAAATTATAAATCATGTTTTCCTTAAAAAAATTCTTAGATGGAGAAAGTATGAAAGCACATACCATATGCTCATTTTCATTCCAAAGTTGTTCCATATTGCCTCTTCGTAATATCAACATGACAAGATGCTTTGGATTAAAACTTGATAAAGTTTTAAGGGGAAAATAATCCCAACAAAGATACCTTAGCTTATTAGGAAGAGATATACTATCAACTTGGTCTACAAGAAACTTCGAATTTCGATAGCCCTTCTCAATCTTTGAATCATAGAAGCAAATATATTTAAGATTAAGCATGTTCTCAAAAACAGATGAACATAACTGCAGCTCATCCATTTGAAACATGTCTAATTTTATTCCTTCAATTGATATGGTCCCCTAATAATGAAAAACATTTTATCGAGTATCAGTATATATAGATACATTTTGCTTTTTTTTTTTAAAAGCAATGCATTAAATAAATACCAACCGAATAAACCCTTGAGTAGATCCCATGTTATACTCATTTGTCTTTGTTTGTATGGTAAGTAAACTGATATTTTATTTTTTGAAATAATAATTAAAATGATTAACATTTGATACAATATAAATACAAACAATTAAACTTTTAACATATGAAAACACTGAATTTATTTATTTACATGATATCACAAATAAATTTTAATTAAAATAAAACAAATATAGAAAATAATAGAAAACGATGTATATACAATTAACGCTTACTTTATTATATCTGAGCACTTGATCTACGTCTTCAGGAAACCATAACCTGCTACGCTTTCCCGGGTCTTCTTTACATTCTTGGCGAACAATGTCCTTGCCAATTTCTTCAAGCATGTCATGCATAGAATAACAATCAATGCTATCAAGTAAGCACTTGTCGACTAAGTTTCTTATTCCACTCATTGCACCCATATAATAATTACTTAGAATTTTTTCTACGGTATCCATTTTTTCTCCTTTAAAGAAGCATGCTATGTCAAGAAATATATTCTTTTCGAGCTCACGCAACCCATCTAAGCTACTCTTCAAAATATGTGACATTTTTGGCTCGGCATATTGCTTTAGACTATCCACTTCGCTCTCCCACTCTTTTCTAGACTTTGTATATAGTTTTGAACCCAAAACTTTAAGAGAAAGTGGATTACCTTGGGCATATCCTACAAACTTGCATGATAGATCTTGAAAATCAGCTGCGGGATTCAACAACTTAAATGCAAATGTAGAAAAAAGTTGAAGAGAATCATTCTCATTCAACTTCTTCACCTCATGTATGTGGTTAGCTCTTCCATTTTTAAGTACCTGTTTATCTCTAGATGTTACAATGATTTTACTTTCTGGACCAAAATGTCTAACACCCATAAATTCTATTTGGTCTGGGTTACTAACATCATCAAGGACAACAAGTACTTTTTTATTGTTCAACCTGTCTTGGTAAGGGTGTCCTATGGAAGGGCTGTTAATACAAATTCCTTTTTGGTTTAATAATTTGGAAAAAAGTTCATTTCGTAAAGATTCATTCCCTACATTTTTTATTTTCTCACTAACATTTCGCAGAAACAAATGACTTTCAAAATTTTGGCAGATTTCACTATACACAACATCAGCAAGGGTAGTTTTGCCAATACCACCCATTCCCCAAAGTCCTATTACACGGCTATGCTCTTCCTCAATCAGCCCCAAAATTATCTTTTTTTGATCATCTATTCCAACCAATTCTTCAGAAACACTTGTACAATTGCTATCCAACTCTTTTGAAATATATTCAACCACATCTTTAATGTACTCTGTTTCATATCTAGAAAATAGTTAAAAAATCAACAGTCAAAAGAAAGATATTCGTATAAGTCAAATATAAGGAGATGAGAATATATATATATTGTGTTACCTATCGGATTTGCCTCCTATATGCCACCCTTTTAATGCACCGACCTCTTGAAAAGCAGATTTCCATCGTTGTACTCTATCAGCTGGCTGCTTTGATTCATGCTTTTGGAAGGATGTCTTAAAAGTCCCACCAATTTTTTGCACATGGGAAGGATTAACATGGTAAAAGATGGGAAGAACAATATATTTGTCAGTAGGATTGCGCTTGCGGTCCATGATGTCAGAAAGTTCACTTAAGCATGAATTTGAAGAAGCATAGTCTTTAGATAAAATGATGATAGAGAGAACTGAGGCCACAATTGCATTCGAAAGTGCTGATGAAATTTTCTCCCCTTTCTTTAGTGTATCGTCATCGAAGAAGACATTCCATCCCTTGTCTTTCAAAGCTTGGAGTAGATGAGCGGTGAAGTTAACGCGCGTGTCTTCACCTCTGAAGCTCAAGAAAACTTGATGTTTCACTTGACGAGAAGAAGATGAAGAAGACGCCATGAAAGTGTATTGATTGTGAGATTGAGGAAAAAGAGAACAAAATAAACTGAGGGAGCTTTGCTTTTGCTTCTATTTTTGTAATGGTAAGACGAAAAAGTGAGTCAATTAAATGGGAATGAGATTGAAAGGGTGAAGCATAGCCAATGACTTTTTAATATAAAAATTTGTAATGATTATGGAGTCTTAAACCTCTATTATCAATGTACCAATTATTTTCTCATAAATTGAATGTTGACATTTATCTAGATACAAGTTAAAAATTAAGGGTTATTTAGACTTTAAAAGCTTATTTGGAGTATGATAAAAGTACAAGAGATTATTTAGATAATGCGATAAATTATCTATACGAAAAAATAATATTAATTGATTTTGTAACCAAAGGTATTACTTCAAAAAGGAAATTGTCACCATTCTAAAATTTCGTTTTGGGTTGTGATGAAATTTCTTATAAATTTCCTTATAAAAATATTGACTTTTACACATTTTATCGTTTGGGTCAATTCAACTAAAATTTGGTATAACTTTCTTAAGAGTAATTTGCCACTTTTAGACAATTTTAGGTGAATTCAACTTAAATTTCCTACAACTTTCTCAAGAATACACTTTTTTCCCCTAAATGAAAAGTCTCTAGGAGGAAGGATGTCGTGTTTCTATTTTTCTTAGGTGATACAAAGATAGATTTTCTTTGTGCTTTTGGGGGTTTCCAATTTAGTCTTTTCTTCTGAACATACGTAAGGTGAGTTTGGGTAAAAATATCTCTCCAATCTCTTTCGATTTTGAAATTTAATAAATTGGTCCCTCTCAAAAAAATCAAAGCAATTTAATCATTGTTAATTTCGAAAGTGAGCAACGAAGAAAAATTATTCACGACGTTAATGTTTTTCGTCAATTGTACATAGTTTTGATTGGTATAACAAAAAATTTAGCCATGTTTGCATGTTTTGTCAATTTAGTCTTAATTCTGAAAATTCAACAAGTTTAGTATCAACATTTACACAAATATTGCTAGCTAAATTTGTTAAATCAGGACAAGTGATATAATTGTAAACTTTGAGGGCTAAATTTATTATTATACAAATTAAAATTATTTACATTTGATGGAAAACATTAATGTTACGATTAACTATCCTGAATTACTCACTTTGAAAACTAATGGGATTTAAATTGCTCTGATTTTTTTAAGAGACTCCAATTTGCTCAATACCAAAATTGATCAGAGAGACTAGATAGAATTTTTACCAACAAATATGCTTGCCCACATTTATTTTAAATATAAAATCGAATCGGTTTTCTAATTAATGGTCTATTTGTTTGTATGTAAAATATTTTCCGTAAAATATTTTCATTGTTTTATAGTGTATGTTTGGTGGAAAATGAATTACTAAAGGAAATTATTCTTCAAAAAAAAATGTAAAATCAAGACTTTTTTAAGGAAAATATCTTCCCAATTTTTTTTCCATAAAACATTTTCCAAACTAATAAAACTATATTGACTGTTTTCATTGTCGAAGAAAATAGTCCCTCATATTTCAATTTTATATTTTTAAAAATTAGTCCCTGTAATCTAAATTTTTACTATTCTACAATTTAATTCCTCAAAAATAGATTTTATTATTCTACAGTTCAGTTCTAAACCTCTGTTTGTACAATTTTGCAAAACAGTCCCTGTTCTAAAATTTCTAGATTTTATAATTTAGTCCTTACAATTAAAATTTTGTTTTGGTCCTACTATTATTCCTAAATTTAGAATTTTATTTTTATACTTTAAAATGGAATAATTTGATCCTTTACTACAATAATATCATGAATTAATCCAAGTAAATATTACTATTAATTATTCCAATTGAAATACTGACATGAATTTTTTTTTAAAACCATTGCTTCCATCATAATAATTTCAGCATGACTAATATGGAAATACACAATTAATATTCCATTATCATTTAAAAGAAGAGTGATCAATTTCCTTTTTGGATGACCAAATTAACAAAAATATTAGAGTAACCAAAATAGGAATGACTCCTATTTAAAATGATTAACAAGACAATTTACCCAAAGCTTAACTGAATAAAGCTTATGGATTATCTAGTATATTAGTCTAATCAAATCATCTATAGGGAAAAAAAAAGAGTTACTAGTTGATTTTGTAACCAAATCTAGTTGATGGATATTAAGTAATTTTCAAAGCACAAAATATTGATGCCCAAATTAGTTTGGATTATTATAATAATATAAAATTAGGCCATATTTAGAAACCAATTAAAAAGATAATCCTCAAAAGCGTTTTAATAAATGTGAAAAATAGGTCGTACACCAGCATTAGTAGTGCAGCTTTTATTTAATGCCACGAGTGAGATAAAAAAATCGTCTTATTCTAATCAAGTTTTGGCTCATTGTATTTTTATTTAAACTTTCGTATTTTAGATAAACTTTTCAAATTTGAACGAATAATTCGTCCCTTCAATAAATCTACTATCGATTTGCATTTTGTTTTGTTTGCATAGTGATACTACTATCAATGGAACTCTTTTCCTTGCCCAGTCTGTGAAAGAACTGATTAATTGTACGATTTGATTCCCACACCCCCAAAGTATTGATTCATTGATTGCAAAAAAAAAAAAAACAAATAGTAATATGCTACAAAGACGTCAAGAATCTTCTCCTTTTTCTTTTGTTTTTCCAGGAAGCTACATAATCAGGAATTTCGCTGAATTTGCAGAGAAAATCTGCATATTACAGTCATACATATTGTTCCAAAATGCATATGGAAAAGTAAAAGTTGATAATGCACCAAACCATGGAAATTCACCCCCTTCTACTCACTTTTTTTTTTTGTGAGGTGATAAAGACGATACATTAAACTTTTTAATAAAATATTTTTATTGGCCGAGAAAAAAAAAAGGTCGCTTTTGCTTTTGACACCAATTTCAAAATGGCTAATAAATCTTACAGCACTTCAAAATACCATCCAACCTTCTTTCTTTCCTGGAAGCTACATATGTAGGAATTTGGATAAATCAAATCAGACCACTCCCGGGCTGAATTTTCATGGAAGTTCCACAAAATTTGCACATCACAATCATACTTATAGCTTGTAAAATGCATAAGGAAAAAAGTAAGTTGATAATGCACCAATGAATGAAAATTCCAAATCACAAGCTATTTGTAGAGCATGTGATTCTGGTTGGTTTTAATTAATTAAACCACTTCATATTTCTATCATTGGCAATTAATTTAAAAGTTGGAAAATAATAGTTTTATGAGTAAAATATTATTCAACATATCAATATCGGCACATTTTCTAAACGGGTCGGGTCTTAGGCAAGATATTTTGGCCTAGCTCGAATTTGACTATTTCTTTTCTGTTGTTCTTTACTGCTGTTATATTGTTGTTTTGTTACAATTTCATTATTGTATTGCTACTATTATATTGTTATTGTTTATATATTAAATTTTTTGTTTTATTGTTAATTTTTCTACTATTTTAAAAACATTTGATTGTTAAGTTGTAACTGTGTTAGTGTTATTTAAGTATAAATATTTATTTTTTAAAAAATGTATTTTCGATTTGTTGAAAAATATTTATTTTAATATTTTTAGTGTATTTTATGTATTATATTTTTTAAATTTATCTTTACATAAAAATAATCTAAAGAAATTAATACGGGTAGGTCAGGCTGAGCTTAGAAAACGGGCCTAAAATTTTGCATTGGCTCGACCCATGATCAATTCTATATGAACTTTAAATCAACTCATTTGATTTATCCAACCCAATATTAAGTTTACATTGTAAAAATATTATTTATATAATTAATTAAAATGAATTTAATTCATTCATTCAATTAAATTATTTTCTCAACCAAATTCTAATTTTATTAAAATCAGGATAATTTTATTGTACTAGAACCTATGAGTAAATAATTTTTGAGTTAAGGCATATGTCTTCACCTCTGAAGGTTTAGAAAACTTAATGCATCATTTGACGAGGAGAAGATGAAGAATATGCCATGAAAGTGTATGGACTGTGAGATTGAGGAAGAAGAGAGGAAAGTACACAAATAGAGTTTTGGTATCCTAGTATTAAATGACAATGAGATTTAACAAAGGCAATGACTGGAGGAGATTAGCTAATTATCTGAGTCTAAGAAAATTGTCACTCTCAAACTTTCCAGGAAATGAGTCTTCTTTATCTGTATCTTTTACCCACAAAAGTCAAGGTCTTCCAATGGGACAATGTTCAGCAAATGGTTAAATTCTTAAAAGAGTCCTTGAACTAGTTTACTTTTGTGGTACCCAAATAAACCCCTATATTTTTATTTGTGTTTAAATTAGCCCTTATTTCAAATGACATGTCAATTTAAATAAATGTCGATGATGAGGGGAGAGTTGAATTTCAACATCAACTTATAATCACCATTTAATATATTAAAAAATATATTTTATTCGTGTTTCTTGTTGTAGTTTTTAAAAACCAAGTTTAACTTAAATCTTTTGTTAGTTAAAAGGATAATAAATCTCGTATTGCTTAAGAACAAGGCACAAAGAGATTATGAATTTATATAAAAGCCCATATCTCACATTATTTAGAAAAACAAAAGCAAAAAGATTTTGAGTTTATATAAACAACCATATTCCAAGCCTTAAGTCTATTTATTAGGTTTCTGGTGATGTGGACTTTGATGAAGAGTATTAAAAGGGAGTTTTGACGAACAAGAAAAACTGTTCCAAATGATGATGATGATGGGTGTTAATTTCCAAGTCAAGGTCTTCCAATGGGACAAATTTGTTAAGATTAAAACTTTTCTAGATACAAATTAAAAATTAAAAGTAATTTGGATAACAAATAAAGTTTAAAGGCTTATTTGGGGTATGATAAAAGTACACGATTATTTAGATAATGTGATAAAGCTTAAAGGCCTATTTAATATGTTAGTATGAGTAAATCATTTATTCGAAAATAGATATTAGCTGATTTCGTAACCAAATGTATAACTTCAAAAAAATTGTCACTGTAGAAGCCCAAATTGCCTGGGCTCGAATACAAGCCCAATTTGCAAGTCCAATTACTAAACCCACTAACCCCCTAAACCCAAATACATTACCCACAAAACCCATTTATAACTTAAACCCGGTTGGCCTATTTACAACCTAAACCCAATTACCCCTTTAACCCTTTTACAACCAGACCCAAAGCCTAAATACCCAAAACTAACCCAAACTAAACCTACCCAAGCCCATTTAAGCTAGCCCAATCCCGAAACCCTAGCCACTTGCCTCCCCCACTTGCTTCTGCCCCAACCACTTCACTGGCCACCAGCCACCTGCCCACTGTAGCACTGCTCCATCACATCCACCACCCTCTACACCTGTAAGACGGTAAAGAGAAGAGACAGAAAAAGCAGAAAAAGGAAACAATTTGTAAAAAATATAGGCTATAAGAGCCGAGTAATTTTTGTAAAAAGAGGAAGATTGCAGACAAGAGAATAGAATGCAAAAGACAGAATAGATTCAAACACTAAGAATATATATTAAGCTGATCAAATCCCATTCAACAGACAAAAAGGTTTCGTTCTTTTTAGTTTCTGTTTACCTATATTTTCTTCTTTCGAATACATACGCATATTTCCTTTTATATTTTTTCTCTCTTCTTTCAAAAAGAATATATATATATATACATAGATAATATAAATATAAATAAAAAACAAAAAAATAAAAATTTTTACCTTCTCCGGCCACTGTGCACGGTGGCCGGCGCCGGCGCCAGCGCCGGTCCGACGACCGGACGGTGACCGGCCCATGGCCGGATTCCCTTCCCCTCTCCCTTTTCTCTCTTTTTTTTTCTTACACCCTGTAATGGCCTCACGCCCGAGACTGTCGCCAGAGTCGAGCTTGAGGTGTTACTAAACTTAAATCATTAATTAAACAATTCATACAATTTATTTTAAAATTTCCAGACAAGCTGGCTAACTGCATCACAATCACTTAAAAATTCATATCTCGAGTTACGAAACTAAAAATCAAGATCCGTAAATTTTTTCTGAAACTAGACTCATATATCTACTTAATAATTTTTTTTTAGAATTTTTGGTTGAGCCAATTAGTACAGTTTATTAGTTAACTTTTCCCCTGTTTTAGGGTTTGGCTACTCTGACCCCTGTGTATTACGAATCAGATATCTTCTTGTACCGAGTTTCAATGACTATGCCGTTTATTTCTCATAAAACTATGCTCAATAAAGATTTCATACATGTAAGGAAAAACTCCTAATTGTTTTTTAAAAATTTATGGTGAATTTTTAAAGTTAGAATAGGGGATTCAGAGATTGCTCAGACCCTGTTCCACCAAAATTTAAATATCTCATAAAATATAACTCATTTACCTATTTCGTTTCTTCCAAATGAAAATAGACTCATCAAGATTCGATTCCATAACTTATTCATCATCTAATCTCATTTCTACTATTTTTAGTGATTTTTCAAATTCTCGTCACTGCTGCTGTATGACACTGTTTTATAGCCAATTTCACCATTTTATGGTTTTCCATGGAGTAGGTAATACATTAAGTATACATAACACTAAATATAAATTTTGATTAGCCATTCCAATAGCTAATCATCAACAAGCATTTCCACATCACTCATTCATCATATCATAAGATTATATAGACAAAAGGATTATAAATCTATACATGCCATATTCCCAAAATATGCAAGCCGCTATACCGAGATGGTCTATTGATAGGGTGAGCGTGCCTCCGACCGTCCTGATCTCCAAACTGGCTTGTCAAAACTACAAGGAATGGAAGGAAGGGAGTAAGCATAAATGCTTAGTAAGTTCACATGTAAGTAGCAAGTAACATAACCATGAAATAAATACGAAGTCCACATTCGCATAACATCACCAAAGCATTCATATCATATTTCTCATTCATGATCTTACCATATTATTATTATATTAAAGTCTCAACCCGAGGGTTAAGAACATACCTGTACAAAGTATCCGTTCCACAACACTTACCAACTAGTCACTTTCATCTCGAGAATTCTTCCATTTCACTAGAATTTTACCCGTTGAACACATCGGAATATAACTTGAATACATGGAAAGTTTGCACATAAGTGCCACATATGTAGTCAAGCTACCATGTAACCTGCCCATAAGCGAACTCGGACTCAACTCAACGAGCTCGGGCGTTTGCATCCATAAGTGAACTTGGACTCAACGAGCTCGGATGCCTAGTTACATCTCACGAACTCGGACTCAACTCAACGAGTTCGGAACTCAAATATCCTAGTGACATGTCACTTGTATCCTAATCTATTCCCAAGGTTCAAACGGGATTTTTCCTCGATTACACAACTTTGCCCTCTTCCACGGAATGTCGAAACCGATACTCGGTAGCAATTCATATTTAACAAGTAGCACACATAATTTGCATATTACTCAATAATAACCACAAAGCATAATATTTCATGATATTAATCATCATATCATATAAATAACATTAAATTACCTAAAATGACAATTATGTTACTACATTTACACATGAACTTACCTCGTACGCAAAAATGGTCTTTTTTACCATTTTGTCCACAACTTGGTATTTTACCGATTTTAGCCCGAATTTCAATTTTCCTTGATCTATAATTTCAAATATAGCCTAATTAGGACTCATATTATTCAAATCAACCTAAAATCATATTTTGGAAAAATTATAATTTTGCCCCTAAACTTTTACATATTTTCACTTTTGCCCCAATGCTCGTAAATTAAACTTCATCCTATTTTCTTATGTTTTATGACTTGCTGATCATTTTTTCCTTCTATGGAAACATCAAATTCTCACTCTAACATGTACTTATGACTATTAGGTATTTTTACCGATTAAGCCCTTTTTACTCGTTTTCACTTAAAACCGAGTAGCACAAGTTGTCTAACATAATTTAAAACCTCATATTCTATCATAAAACACCAAAATACACAAATTTCACCTATGGGTACCCTAGGTTGAATTATTGCTAGCATAAGCTAATTCGAGCTACCGTGATTTCAAAAACATAAAAATCATTAAAAACGGGGCTTGAAATCACTTACTATAAAGCTTGAAAGTTGAAGAAACCCTAGCTATGGAGAGAGAAAAATTTGGCAGCAACATATGGAGAAGATAACCATTTTTGTGTTATTTTTCCTATTTTATTTCATTTAATATCAAAATGACCAAAATACCCTTCCTTACTAAACTTTCAAAAATTCCATCCATGTCCAAATTTTTGTCCATAAACTTAGAATTTGGTCAAATTGCTATTCAAGACCTCCTCATTAATATTCCAAAGCAATTTCATACTAAAAACTTCTAGAATGCAAGTTTTGCAAATTATTCGATTTAGTCCCTAATCTCAACTTAAGCACTTTATGCATAGAATTTTGTCACGAGATTTTCACACAATCATGCAATCATATCATAGACCTCAAAATAATTATAAAATAATTATTTCTATCTCAAATTTGTGGTCTCGAAACCACTATTCTGATTAGGCCCTAATTCGGGATATTACATACCCCGTTCAAATGATTTTTTTTTAAAAAAATTGTCTTTTATAGGGACCAAAACGGTGCGTTTTGGTCCCCTCCCATTTTAATGAAAAACGACGTCATTTTGGCCCCGGGTCGGGTCAACCCGACCCGCTCCAACTAGGATTCGCGTGTTTTCGCTCTTAGGGGCTATTTGCGCAATCGGTCCTTCCGCATTTTTGATATTTTAAATCAGGTTTATATTTATTTATAAATTGGCCCTGAAGTTTGTTATGATTCTCAAATTGATCCTCCGTGATGTGCATCGTTTTAAAGGTTTTGGAAAATTGCTCCATTGGCCCCCCACAGTTTTATGCGCGTTCTAATAAGTCCCTTCCTCTTTACTTTCTTCTCGAATTCGCCCCAAAATTTTGTTTTATGTTCAATTTACTATTTTATTTTTCAAATTATTTGTTATTATTTTCTGTTATTTACTATTATTAATTGTAATCTATGTACTTATTATATTTATTTATTACATGTAGTAGTGTATATTTACTATGTACGTATATGTATAGGCATATTTATTGATGGTATTACTTTATTATTTATTTTAATATTTCTATTACATTTGTTTTTTTTTATTTCAATATTATTATTATTATCATTATGTATTAGTATATGATCTTTTATATATGTATGTGTATTTAATATACTTATGTATTATATTATATATATATTCTTTATATACGTTATATATGCTTTTAATATTATATTTTATATATTATTACGTATATTTTTAGTACATATATATTTGTGAAGTATTATCAATAGTTTTTTTTTATTTTCAATATGTACATATTGTATATATATTATTATTACATTTATTTTATTCCTACTATATTTATTATTAATATTAGTACATATATTTCACTATACGTGTATATATACATTTTTGAGTATATAGTATTATTTTTGTATATTTCATTATATTATTTTTTAAAATAATTATATCATGTATATATTTGTAAATATCATACTATTCATATATTTTTATGTTATTTCAGACATATATCTTTATGTTATTTGTTATATATTTCTTTTACTATTTCATGTACATGTTTTTAAATACAATAAGGTTTATATTTTTTATACTATTTCATGTATATATTTTCTATATTTATCCTTATTATTAGTATTAATATTAGCGTGTTTTTTCGTCTTTACATACTCTCAATATTACTTTTATATGTATACTCTTAATACCATATTATTCTTACTATTGTCATTATTATTACTTATTTTTAATATTATCGTTATTGTTTACATATATGTATAGATATTTTCATGTACTTATTATAAATGTACCATTTTCTTATTTTTATACACTTTTCGATATTTATTTTATACATATATATGTATATGTTATGTATATATTTAACATTACTATCTTAAGTATATACTTCAAACACCATATGTAGTATATTTCTGACACTATTACTACTTATATATATATATTACGTGCATGCTCTTAATATCATTATTATGTATATACGCTCATTGTTTCCCTTTCATGTTTAATTCTAGTATTACGTTTAATATCGCATACATTTTTATCATTTTTTAAAATTATTATCACATTTATTATTTGCTTCAATATATTTCTAGTTCTTTCATTTATCCATTTTTATCAATATTGCTTTGCATTACTTCGAAAATCATATTCTTGTTTTCTAATTAATTTTAATAAATAAGGCAATGTACCGATTTAACATTAAGCCATAGATTTCATCGCTATGTTGGATGAAATTTGTCGGCTCGTGTTAAAGACAGAACACCCTTCTAAAAACCGAAAAACTAAAATTTCTCGTCTTTTCAATCGGATCACGACTAAATGCTACATTGAACTCGTATTTTTGAAAATCAAGACAACACGTGTTTTGCAAGATACCAATTTTGGGCGTTGCGAGGGTGCTAATACCTTCCTCGCGCGTAACCGACTCCTGAACCCTACTTTACTCTGATTTTCACGTAGACCTAAATTTAGCCTTCATTTTTGTTCGAGAATAAATTTTCTTTTCAAAAAGATGATTTATTAGGTGTCCGATCATACCTAAAAAAAAGATCGGTGGTGACTCCCTTTTTAAAATCAAACCTCGGTCTCTAAACTTTTAATCAAACACCCCAATTAGTGACCAATCTAAAATTTTTACATCGCCACAGTCACCATTCATGAATTTCTTTTTGGGTTGTGATGAAATTTCTTACGAATTTCCTAACAAAAATAATGACTTGAACACACTTTGTCATTTGGGTCAATTGAACTGAAATTTAGTATAACTTTCTTAAGAATAATTGCCACTTTTAGACCATTTTAAGTGAATTAAACTTAAATTTCCTACCACTTTCTTGAAGAATAATTTTCACTTTCTTCCCCTGAATGAAAAGTTTTTGAAGGAAGGGTGTTGTGTTTCTATTTTCCTAGGTGAAATAATGATAGATTTTCTTTGTTAGTCCTTTCTAACATAGGGAGGGCAAGTTTGGGTAAAACGACTTCTTTAGTTTTTCTTAATTTCAAAATTGAATAAATTGGTCCCTTGAAAAGAAGAGAAATTTAATCTTTGTTAATTTTGAAAGTGAGCAGCTAATGACATTTAACTACATTGTTAATGTCTTCTATTAAATTCACATAATTTTGATTGGTATAACAATAAATTTAGCTCTCAATGTTTGCATTTTTGTCAATTTAATCTTGATTCTAAAAAATAAACAAATTTAACATTAACATTTACACATTTACTCATTAAGAAAATAGAATAGTATGTTCAACTTCCATATGTAAAGAGAAACAAACACGCCCTTGTTTAACCCTTGTCCAATTCATTCCCAGTAGAAACAATTCGAAATTTATTTCGACACCAATTAACATGACTCAAACTCGACCCAAAACCCTATAAGATTCATGAAAGCCATTTAAATGAAAGCAACTCGAACTAAACCCAAATCATTTGGATTTTTTACAATTCTTTTTCTACTGTTTCTTGGGTTTCATTCTAGCTTGAGAAAGAAAACTGTCGAGAGGTTGCCATTGAAAAACATTCTCCAGCTCAATGTGTTCATCCCACAAGTTTTGAAATAAAGAGTAACTTTGGCAAATTCTAAACTCACATAAAGCAGTTGATAATTCATGGGAAAAAAATGGTCATTAGGTCGGTCTGCTAAAAATCAGATTGAGTTTGGTGTCATAAGTAAAGTGTTATCAACTCAATTGGTTAACTAATAAATTTGGTATCATAAGTTAAGTGACAACAACTTAATTAATTAAAATATTAATCAATTCTTTTATAATTAAAATAAATTATATTTTTAAAAATTCTATACGAAAAAATAGAATTCGTATCACTAATATCAATAACATTTTAACTTTATTAAATGGAATCACAGTTTTATAAAAAGAAAAAACTATTAAGAAAAGAGCTAACAGAGAGCGTGATTGATGGAGAAAGAGAGCAAGGGAGCTTTGCTTTCTTCGGCTTCTTTTATTTTCATTTTCATTCCTTTGAAAAACCAAAAAGGTCATCAAATCGTGTCTAGCAGATGAGTCCCAAACAAACCACCGCCTTATCAAATCGCATCAGAAAAAGGCTATTTCTTTTACCCTTTTTCATTCGTCAAAAAGGTTAATTTTTGCATCCAATCATCTTAGTTTTCGATTAAAGTGGAATTTGGTTAAATCAAATCTGGTGGGTTGAATTATCAACAAAATACGCACATCACATTCATAATGAGAAAATAAATAGAGGCTCAATTCAACTTGAAAACCTTAAAAAAAGTTATTTATTTGAGTTATGCACTTAAACTTTTCTTCTGTAATCCAAGTTAGCATTTATTCATTACGGTCGGCCAATCAAAAAATTATCATGTCACCCGTGAAAATATAAATAAAAAATTATTTTATGTTAATATTAAATAAAAATAATTATATTAATATTAAAAATAAAAAATAAGACAGGAAAGAAAAAGTATTACAATGAAGGAGAAAAAAAACTAAAATAGAAATGAAAAATAATACAGACCAAAAAGGCCTAATTAAATAAAAGTATAGATAAATTTTTACTATATGAGGAGATGGGTACCTTTTTAGTTATTTTTATTTAGTACTAGTATCAATTATTTTTTTAATTATATTTTAGTGGGGTTGAGATTTGGTGTTTTTTGATTGGCTGGGACGATTGGAGGTAACGGCAGGGGCTAACGGAATAAAGTTTAGGTACCTGGTTGGATAAAAAAAAATTAAGTACCTAAAACAAAGGGCATAAATTAAGACTTCCTATTTAATTAAGTCATAAATAAATTTTTTTCAATAAATATAGGGTAAACTACTTAACTAGTTACCCAACTATTAACTTATTTCAATTTTGGTCACCATTTCATTAAATTGTTAACGGAAATGATGACTTGGTCGTCATCCGTTAAATTGTTAATGAAAATGATGATGTAACCTATTTGTAGTTGGTACAATAACACTTTTAGTTCTCAACATTTATACATTCTATTAATTTGATTTTAATTTTAAATTATTCAATGAATTTAAGCCTCCACAACTACAAAATTATTTAATATATTAATTATTTTATAACTTTTTACACCTAGCCCTGAAGTTATTTGGGTTTCTCATCTTCTTCGTTGTTTCCACCGAATTTTTCCACCCCCTTTGTTAGCTTCAACATCACCACCATTCATTGAAGTGTTCATGAGTTGGGCTAAATTTGAGTTAGACCTAAGCATGATATTAATACATTTTATGATTGTCCTAGCGCAATTTGGCCCAAAATGTGAGACTAAATTTTGCCGAAGTCCGTCCATATTTATAAATAACTAATCCAAGCTCTCTCTTTTTTTTTTGAAATTTTCAATAAATTTTTTATATTATATTAGTTTAATATTTAATAATTATATTTTTTATTTATTAAAATTTTATATATAGTCATCTTAATATTTTTTTAATGTTTATATTATAGTAGTTTTATGTTTTTTGTGTCATTAGTTACGTAACATAAAATAAACCATTACAAATTTAAAAAATGGGTCGGGTCGGGCCAGGCTCGAACCTTTAACATTCAAACTTGAGCTCATATTTTAATGGGCCTAATTTTTTCCAAGCCTATA
This sequence comes from Gossypium hirsutum, assembly GCF_007990345.1. Classification (NCBI taxonomy): domain Eukaryota; kingdom Viridiplantae; phylum Streptophyta; class Magnoliopsida; order Malvales; family Malvaceae; genus Gossypium; species Gossypium hirsutum. The sequence goes on along the minus strand of NC_053433.1, from coordinate 116,059,216 downwards.
TTTTGAGTCTAATATTTTTTTTTTGAAATACTCTCAAATTTTTTCCAAGACTTTGCAGTGTCTCGGACCCTCTTCATATATCCCTCACCCGCAAAAGCAAACTTGGACTGTGCTAATCCTCCGGTGATGGGTATGAATTGTCGCGAAGAAAATTGCCTTTGGACTAATAGCGGGGCATATCCAACTCCTCCCCATAATCCGAGTAGTGGCACCCAGTCTTGATCTCCGACCTTGTATAGGAAAACCGAAGGGCGTATCCACGGTGCTCTCCACGTTATATCCTCGGCGCAAAGGTTCTGAAAAACTGAGACCCAATGTTGTTCAGTGACTTCCTTTGGCCATTCTTTCTTGAGATAAGCTTCCAACGGGGCAAATGTTTTTGAAAACATATGGAATAGAGTGCACTCTACTTCTAGAAGTGACTCAAAATCCAAACATTGAGCAACTGCGCGCATCCAATAAATCGTCCTTCCCCTTTCCTTCGGTAACTACTCAGGGATCTGAAGGTCTCGGTTAGGATAGTCGAGACAGGGTTGATTCCTTGTTTTAATCTTTCGAAGAAGTCCACCACCACAACTTCTATGTTTCCAAAGACTTTCGGGAAGATGATCAAACCGTAAATGGCTAAAGCGAACAGATTTACCCTTTTCAACATGTCGGGATGGTTCAGAACCGAATCTCGTAGGGAAAACCATGGAATGCAAATGGTTTCATTCTTCTTCTTTATTTGTTTTTCGGCCCACGCGTCAGTCATGTCTGTCAATCTTACTAACTTTTTCTTGAAGGTTATCGGTTTAGGTTCTTTCACATATATCTTATAGGGTTGTACATTATCAACACGAAGCAAAGCAGCGTACTCTTCTATAGTCGGGGTCATGTCTTTCTGATTGAAAGTAAAACATTGGTAGGTTGAATCCCAAAATCTGATCATGGCTTGAATCAAATGCTCGTCTATTTTGATAGTGATCAAGTGGGCTATATATCTGTACCTCTCAGTGAAGATACCCCTAGTGTCCGATTCCCACTGATTCCAGACCAGAACCAAATCTTCAAGGTTATTCTGGCGAACATTCACAGTTACGTGTCTATCCCCTTTTTCTTTTTGAGTTTTTAGAGACCAGTCTCGAACCACGGCATTCTTCTCGGTTGTTTGTATAATTGACTCTTCCATTAGAAACCCATTTTTTGGCAACCGATCTCTAGTCAACACCTTCCTAATATGATGCCTATAATGCATGATGAAAAACATAAGGCAAAGACAAACAACCTTGATTAGTAATTAAATACAGGCAGAAAAACATGGAAAATTTAACAAATCGAACTACCCGGTCTAGTTTATGAAACAGACCCAATCCCCTTGTATAGAAAGTGAAAATGAAAAAGGTAAGAGGCGTTCCTCCTGTGCACTTATTTTGGTGACTACTAAACAGACGGAGGTTCGGCATGGCTCTAATTAGGTGGCTCGTACGGTTCACTATATGCGGTTTCGGTTCTAGACAGGTACTCGAATTGTTCGTACTATCATCTACTAAGATTAGTACGAAGCCTCGGTCGTAGCCCATCACAGGCTCACGAGTTCAATTTGAGGGATTACATTCACTTATGCCTATGCGGAGGGACAAGTTAACTCACGAAAGCATAAGTCATATGTAACCCAAAAGTATTCACTAGCCTGTGCGGAGGGACGAGTTAACTCACGAAGGCATAGTGTTTACTTTCACTTAAACGAACGGAGCCCGGGTAGAGAGCTCATGTTATGCAAAAATGCAAGTGCACGGTGTGTGGGGAGAAACTCACAAACCTTTCATCTTATTTTAAAAAAACTACAAAGCCAAAACCATAAAACTTAAGGCTGAAAAATAAAAAGGACAAAACGAGTTAGAAAAACATTTACAACATAATGCGAATGCATGACTTTTTGAAAACACAATTTTGGGATCACAACTAATTATCAAATTGAACAAGGAATTTTGAAAATTTTGACAACACACGTTTAATTCGACTCGACTCTCAAAAAAACACGTCCCCAGTGGAGTCGCCAGCTGTAACGACGTAAAATTATAGCTTGGTCGCTAATCATGGCGATTTAGTGAAATTTGAAAACTGAAGTTTGATTTTGAAATAAAGAGGGGAGTCGCCACCGATCCTTTTTCTAGGTGTGATCAGACACCTAATGAATCATCTTTTTTGAAAAGAAAATTTATTCTCGAACAAAAATGAAGGCCAAATGTGGGTCTACGCGAAAATCAGAGTAAAGTAGGGTTCAGGAGTCGGTTACGCGCGAGGAAGGTTTTAGCACCCTAGCGACGCCCAAAATTGGTATCTTGTAAAACACGTGTTGTCTTGATTTTCAAAAATACGAGTTCAATGTAACATTTAGTCGTGATCCGGTTGAAACAGGTTGAAACACGAGAATTTTAATTTTTTTTTTATTTTTGAGAAGGACATACTGTTTTAGCACAAGTCGATTGATGTTCACCCAACATAGCGATGAAATCGATGACTTAATGTTAAATCGGTACGTTGCCTTGCTTATTGAAATAAATAAAAAAACATGAATAAACATCTTTAAAACGGTGAACAATGAGATGATATAAAATAGGCGGGAAACGAAAAATAAGAGTTAGAAATACATCAAGGCACATAATAAATACGACAAAAATATTAAAAACAATGACAATGCATGCGATATATTAAACATGATAATAGTATCAAACACGAAATAAAAACAATGAATATATATATACATAATAATGATATTAAGAATATGTACGTAAAATATATATATAAATAGTAATAGTGTTAGAAATATACTATATATATTGTTTGAAGTATACATAAAGTAGGTAAAAATATATATAACTAGTAGTGTTAAAGTATATACATAATAATATATATAAAAAAATACTATATAAAAAAATGTATGTACATAAAAATATATATATGCATATACATAAGTTAATAATGATAATAATAAAAGAATATATAAAAACAAATATAACTTAATACTATTAAAAATAAAATAATAGTTAACAATAGTATAAAGGGTAAACATATATAGTAAACATAATGATAAGATAATACTATAGATATGAAAAATCTATATATAATGAAAACACACAATAATAATAATAATGATGATGATAGTAATAATAATACTACCCTAATAAACGTAATAATGATAAAAATAATATTATAATGATAGTATGAACAACATGTACAAACAAATAATAATAATAAATAATAATAATAATACTAATAACAATAATAGTAAAAGTATAAAGAAAGTATGACATATTTGTAAGGTAAAGAAAACAAAGTAATAAATAACAATATATTAAAGATGATAAATATAATAGAAAATATAATAATGTTAAAAATAATACCACATATAAAGAGTATGTATATATACATATATGATAAAAAAATATACACTAATATTTATAACAATAGTAAATATAATAATAATAATATTAATATTAATATTAATATTAAGAATAGTATAAATAATATATACATAATAATAAGTGACAATAATATAATAATAATAGCAAAATTAATATTATAAATTTTATTTGAGAGCAAAAACGACAAAAAAGGACAAAATTGAGACCAAAATAGAATTTTTGGGGCGAAATTAGAAATAAAATAGGACACAGGGCCAAATTGCAACGCGTGCATGACTTAGAGAGACCAATGGCGCAATATCCCCAACTATTAAAACGCTGCGCAGTAAGAGGGGCCAATTTATAAAACAGATTAAATTTCAGGGCCAAATTTATAAATAAATATAAACTAAATTGTAGAACGCTTAAAAAGCGGAAGGGTTATTCGTGCAATTAGACCCTTCCGCAAAAACACGCGGATCCTAGCCCCAATGGGTCGGGTAATTGGGTTACCCCCAAAATGACGCCGTTTTGGGCACGTTTGGGGGTCTTTCAAAACGACGTCGTTTTCTTGTATTATAAAAGTAAAAAAATTTTCTAAAAATTTCATTTTCTTCTTGTTTTAGAAAAAAAAGGAAAGAGGCTCTCTCTCTTTTCTCTCTCGGTCCAAGACCTCCGGTCGCCGAGCCAATCACCGTCTGCCGTGCCGGCCACAGTACACGGTGGTCGAAAATCGCCGAAGGTATATATATATTTTTATATTTTTTTAGATTTTTAATGTGTGTGTATATATGGGGGTAAACTCAAAATTAAGAAAGAAGAAAAGAAATAAAACTCACCTTGAACTTCTCGTTTTTTGACTTTTGGTGTTTTAGTTTTGTTTGCACTTCTATTTTGATGTTGCACAGATCTATATTTTTTTTTGTTTCAATGTCTATGCTTTATTTCAATAGAAAGAAAAAGAAAAATCATCCCCCCTAATTACAATCTCCTCATTCGGCTTTTATAGCCCACTTGTTATACTATCTGTTTCCCCTTTTGTTGCTGTTGCGTGTTTCATTTGTTGTGCAGGTGGAGCAGCCTGGTGACAGAGGGCAAGTGGGGAGAGTTGGTGGCCATGGCAGACGGCAGAAGGCTGAAGACCCTAGGTGCGGCGCACCTAGGGTTTGGTTGTTGATTTGATTGGGATGGGCTAGGGTTTGGTGGGATTTGGGCTTCTGTTGGGTTAGGCTTGGTGGGCTTTTGAATTGGGTTATTGTTGTTTGGGTTAGGGTAGGTTAGTTGTAATGTATTTGGCTGATGGGTTATTTTGTTTTGGGTTTTATTGGGTTTAATGTAAATAGGTCATGGGTAAATTTGGGCTATAACAGTACTAGTATCAATTATTTTTTTAATTATATTTTAGTGGGGTTGAGATTTGGTGTTTTTTGATTGGCTGGGACGATTGGAGGTAACGGTAGGGGCTAACGGAATAAAGTTTAGGTACCTGGTTCGATTAAAAAAGAAAAAATAAGTACCTAAAACAAAGGGCATAAATTAAGGCTTCCTATTTAATTAAGTCATAAATAATTTTTTTTCAATGAATACAGGGTAAACTACTTAATTAGTTACCCAACTATTAACGTGTTTCAATTTTGGTCGTCCTCCGTTAAATTGTTAATGAAAATGATGATGTAACCTATTTGTAGTTGGTACAATAACACTTTTAGTTCTTAACATTTATACATTCTATTAATTTGATTTTAATTTTAAATTATTAAATAAATTTAAGCCTCCACAACTACAAAATTATTTAACATATTTAATTATTTTATAACTTTTTACACCTAGCCCTGAAGTTATTTGGGTTTCTCATCTTCTTCGTTGTTTCCACCGAATTTTTCCACCCCTTTTGTTAGCTTCAACATCACCAGCATTCATTGAAGTATTCATGGGTTGGGCTAAATTTGAGTTAGACCTAAGCATGATATTAATACACACTATGATTGTCCAAGCCCGATTTGGCCCAAAATGTGAGACTAAATTTTACCGAAGTCCGTCCATATTTATAAATAACTAATCCAAGCCCTTTTTTTTTGAAATTTTCAATAAATTTTTTATATTATATTAGTTTAATATTTAATAATTATATTTTTTATTTATTAAAATTTTATATATAGTCATCTTAACATTTTTTTTAATGTTTATATTATAATAGTTTTAAATTTTTTGTGTCATAAGTTACATAAAAAAATATAAACCATTACAAACTTAAAAAATTGGTCGAGTCAGGCCAGGCTCGAACATTTAACATTCAAACTTGAGCTCATATTTTAATGGGCCTAATTTTTCCCAAGCTTATAATTTTGAGTCTACTTTTTTTTCTAAATACTCTCAAATTTTGAACGACACTTTCAATTTTAAGTCTGATACTTTTTTCTTAAATACTCTCAAATTTTGAATAACACTTTGAATTTAAACAGATAATCCACTCCCATTACCTGGTCCAATTATTTATCACCTTCTTTTTACACCTATTTATTGTAGAAAATGTTATCTAACCTTAAATCCTAAGCAGCAATTATGTTTGTCCATATTATCATTCTTATCCAATAGATATATCCAAAATCTACTGCAAGCACTATGATTAGTCACTAAAAGATAACAACAAATATAATTAAAACAATACTAAAAAAATTAACATTAAAAATAGTATTTATCATCCACAGAATCAATTAAATTAAATATATAATTATACAAAGAAAATAAGGTGATGGAATAGTTATTTCTTAGAGACTGAGTTGATTGCGAATGCCAATATTCTAGTGTCTTGCTGGTTTCCCTTAAAACTTTGAAGCTCAACAATCTAGCTTTGAGAGTGAAAACTGTGAAAGGGGTGCCACTGAAAATAATATCCAGCTCCATCATCCCACAAGTTTTGAGATAACAGTAAAACTTTGGCAAATTCTGCATTCATATAAACGGTTGGGGATCGACTCGATTAAGTAACAAGTAAAAAAATAGCGGAATAAATTGAGAAATTGAACACAAAAATTTAACGTGAAAAAACTCCTCCAAAGAGGATAAAAAACCACGGGTAAAGATAATTTTACTATAATGGTAAAATAACGAAGAATACAAAAGATAGAGATAAAAAACTAAATCCCGAAAATCCGAAAAAAAAAGAACCCTCAAAACGTAAACATAAAATTATCTAAATGTGTTATAAGTTCTAATATCTAATGGGTGTTTTTTCTAAGGTTTTTTGATACAATGTCTAGAACTACTCATAACTCCCCCTCAACCCTTAAAAGGATAATATGCTTCACAGCACTTAAACCCATGTCTTTTTGCATTGATAACAATTTTGATGCCAACTAAGTTAAAACTTAATCCACGATTTTAGAATTCTTTTTTTTAAGTGTTTTATTGTTAATATAAATCCACTAAAAAATTAATGTTTTAAAGGACATTAAGAAACATAACTCTTTGGCTTAAAGAAAATTAGGCCAAGAAAATCTTAAAGAAAATCAGGCCAAGAAAATCTTCCTTAGTATGTTAAACTTTTCTTTTGTAGAATACTTTAAAGAAATCAAGCCAAGAAAATCTAATTCCTTCGTATGGTTTGCTCTTTTTATTTTTCTCTTCACAAAATCCTTAGGTTATTTTGTTTGAATACTCTTTCTTTATGACTACTTCTTCTTCTTCTTCTTCTCGTCAAATCAAGCATCAAGTTTTCTTGAGCTTCAGAGGTGAAGACACGCGCCTTAACTTCACCAGTCATCTACTCAAAGCTTTGAAAGACATGGGAGTGAATGTCTTCTTCGATGAAGAAAAACTGGAAAAAGGAGAGCTACTTTCAAAAGCACTTTCTCAAGCTATTGCAGCCTCAAATCTCTCAATTATCGTTTTATCCGTAGACTATGCTTCTTCAAAATCATGCCTGGCTGAAGTTTCTGACATCATAGACCGCAAGAACACTCAAGGGCATATTGTTCTTCCCATCTTTTACCATGTTGATCCTTCCCATGTGCGAAATATTGGTGGGAGCTTTCAGATATCCTTTGAAGAGCATGAATCAAAGAGGTTAGTTGATGAAGTGAAGCGATGGAAAGCTGCTTTTGCTGAAGTTGGTAAATTAAAAGGTTGGCATATAGATGGTGGGAAATTTGATAGGTAACTATATTTTTCCTCTTCTTATATTTATCTTTGTATTAGATTTCATGAAATCTACACCATCCATATTTTTTTTCTTGAGCTTTTTTTTTTAATTTCTTTTTAAGTTTTAAGAAAAAATTTACTAATTCATTTAATATTTTTTTATAAATTTCTAAAAACTTAACTCCTAGATACTAAAACCCTATACCTTGACCCCTTAAATCATAGACCTTCAAATTCTAAACTCTAAAAATTATATTCATCTTAAATTTAAAAAAAAAAAACTTGTCTATAAGAACCTATCAAACTTACATGCTGTCATCTTACCATTTTCTTTCTTTATTATCTGCTAGACCTGAAGCCGAATATATCAAGAATATTATTGAATATGTTACAGAAAAGTTGACAAATAGCAACTCTAAAAGTGCTTCTGAGGAACTGGTTGGATTGGATTATCAGAAAAACACGATTTTGAGGCTGATTGAACGAAAAGACTGTCGTGCAATTGGACTTTGGGGAATAGGTGGTATAACCAAAACTCCCCTTGTTGATGATGTACATAAAGAAGTCTCTCCGAAGTCCGGAGATTGTAATGATTTTCATCAAAATGTTAGTGAGAATATAGAAAAGCAAGAAGTGAGATCTTTAAGAAATGATCTTTTTTCCAAAATATTAAATGAAGAAATATGTATAGACACCCTTTTGATTGGACCTAGTTTTATCCAAGAGAAACTAAACAATAAGGAAGGCTTCAAGTGGAAACAAGACCGAGTTTTTACTGGGATAGTGACACTACAAGTTGGGAAATGGAATACCTCTTGTAAGTTTCTTGTCTTTGCAACTTATCTTAATATAGATTCATCATATGTGCCAAATCCAGCTTATCTAATTGCTAATTAATCTACTGCAGTACCCATCAAACAAAATCCACATATGCTATTGTTGATGCCTTTTCAAGCCAAAGGTAATGACAACGAGGGTAACCGAAATGCTGAAAGCATAATGTTAGATGAACAAATCTTACAAAGGGACCTGCAGATTACCGTCGAGGAAGAAAACTATGCTGAAGCAGCAAAAATCAAGGATGATCTTCGAGTCCTACATGAGGATAGTAAGGCTTTGGTACTGATAGCAAATTTTGGGTTTTATGATGCTTTTAGGAGAGGGGATCTAGACATGATGCAAAACCTTTGGGTGAAAGGAGATGATGTTTGTTGTGTGCACCCAGGGGGAAAAGGGATATCTGGTTACGATTCCATAATGAAAAGCTGCAAACTTGTGTGGATGAACTTCGAATTTCCACTAGAGATAAAGCTGAAAAATGTTCGAGTTCATGTTAGAGGAGATTTTGGGTATGTTACGTGCGTGGAATCTGTCAAGACAACAAAAGGTAGCAATTGGTTTCCGCTGTTTGTAACAAATGTGTTTGAGATGATTAATGGTCAATGGCACATATGCATTCACCAGTCTTCTTAAGCATAGTTCCTTACTAGTATGTTTTGTAGTCTTAGTCAAACTTATTATGTGTGTATATATATGGACTTGAAAACATTTTGGATAATCATTTGTTGAACACATTGTTCTTCTTTTGAACTTTTCCTTTTTGATCTTTTGAATTTTTCGTTTTGATAGAATCTGGTTTTTGATGGAACATTGTTCAAAATATAAATAATATGAATTCTAAGCAGAGACTTGTTGGAGCAGATATCACCTTGTCTAATCCCATTCAAGTTTCACACTGTTAAGGATGAGAATCGTAAAGACAAGGAAAAAGATGCATCAATTACCATCCGATTCTGTTGGGGTTTTTGCATGTAAACTAAGGAGAATTGAAGCAAAGAATGAATGCAAAGAAAATTTTTTACAAGAAGATGACTAAGAATCACTTGTGTATTTCATTAAGATGATGAACATATATGTGATACAAGGCAGCCACCTAATGTGTAATTGCTCCCATTAATACTTAACTAAAACATAGCTTAAATTACACACAAAGAAGCTGACATATAAACTATTAGATCACTTCATACAAAATCAGCAACTAATTTTACTAACTCAAAGTCATATTACAAAACAAATGAAACATGTTGCAAATGAACAAAATGTTGCTGCTGCATTGGTTTAGCTTTAATGCTGGTTTGTTGTTGCATTGCAGGCCAAAGTTCAACACTTCTCCTTGGACTGTATGCAACAAACACCAATACTTCTTCTTAAAGGATCAAACCTTGTAGCACCTAGAGACTTAGTTATAATATCCGCAAACTGATTTTCTGAGCTGTAATGAATCATATTCACCTCCCTTGATTGTTCAGCCTCTCTAACAAAATGAAATTTAATCTTAAAATGCTTGGTCTTGCCATGAAATACTAGATTTTTAGCTATGGCAACAACTGACTGATTGTCAACTTTAATTTCAGTAGCATCAACTTGCTCTTCATTCAAATCACATAAAAGTTTCCTAAGTCAAATGGCTTGATTTAACAGCTGCAGCAGCTGCAATGTACTCTGCTTCAGCGGTAGATTGAGCAACAATTTGTTATTTCTTTGAGCTCCAAAAAAAGACCCCTAAGCCAAGAGTGAAGAAATATCCAGAAGTGCTCTTCATGTCATCAGTAGACCTTGCCCAATCACTATCAGCTTGAGCTCTTTTCCCTTCTCAAATTTCACTCCATACTCCGAAGTCCCGTTTACATATCTAAGAACTCTTTTGGCTGTTTTAAAATGAATAATATCGCAGCAATGCATAAATATGGACAGAAGGCTAACAGCAAATATAATATCAGGCCTTGTAGCTGTCAAGTAGAGCAGACAACCTACAAGGCTTCTATACTCCTTTTCATCAACTCTCCCATGGTTCCCATTGCTGGTTAACGTTTTACCTTGAGCTACTGGTGTGCTAACAATTTTGCAGTTTGACATGCAAAATTTGTTTAGAATCTTCAAAGCAAAGGCCTGCTAACTTATGAAAATAGCTTGGTCAGTCTGAATTACTTTTATGCCAAGAAAATATGTCATTTCTCCTAAGTCAGTCATTTCAAAGACATCATGCATTTGCATTTTGAACTCATCAATCAACTCCCCCTTGTTTCCAGTTACTAACAAGTCATCCACATAAAGTGACACAATCAGCAAAGTTTCATTTTCTGATTTCTTCACATAAGGAGTAGGCTCACTGATACTCTTCTTGAACCCGAGCCTAGACAGGTATGCATCAATCCTGTCACACCAGGCCCTTGGTGCCTGTTTCAACCTTACAAGCCCTTTTTCAACTTGTAGACCTTGTCCTCTTCATCAGGAACCTTGAACCCATCTGGTTGTTTAATGAAGATCTTTTCCCTGAGAAAGCCATTTAAAAAAGCAGACTTGACATCCAACTGATGCACTCTCCATTGCTTTTGAGCACCCAAGGCAAATAGAAGCCTTATTGTATCTAACCTTGCAACAGGAGCAAATGTTTTAATGAAATTGATCCCATACTGTTGGTTGTATCCCTTCACCACAAGTCTTGCCTTGTGTTTGTTTAGAGTCCCATCAACATTATATTTGACCCTCAACACCCACTTCACACCAATAACCCTCTACTGGTCTGGTCTGTCAACCAATTCCCAAGTGTCATTCTTGTGTATCATCTTCATTTCAACTTCTATGGCGCTTTTCCAACACTTTTCTCTAGCAGCTTCATCGAAAATTGTAGGCTCAAGTATTGCAACATTACATATTTGATATATGTCAGTGATGGTTCTTGTGCCTCTCACAGGTGTATCATTAAAATCATCACCAATTTGCTCTTCTTCTTCCGCTGGTTGTAGATTGTTGTCTTGTTGACTTTTATCATCCAGTCTTGCATCTGTACCATTCCATTTCCATACACTTTATTCATCAAATTTCACATCACTGCTCACCATGATCCTTTTGGTGGAGGGATCAAAGATCATATATCCCTTATTTGTGCTCCTGTAACCAACAAGGATCCCTGGCACAGATCTTTTCTCCAATTTGGTTCTCTTCTCAGTTGGGATAAGTGTATAGCAGACACAGCCAAACACTTTTAAATGTGAGACTGTTGGCTTATGCAACACCCCTTACCCGTATCCAACGCTGGAACAGGGTACGAGGCATTATCGGACTTATAACACAAACATACATATAAAAATGAGGCTTAAATTTTCATTCAAATTAAATCCAATCACATGCATACATATCGTCCCTAATACGAGCCCTGAAATTAAATTGGATGGTAGAGTCGATTAAATTGGATGGCAAATTAAATTACACCTACAAACAATGAACAACCATGAAATTAAAAAATAATATAAGGATAAACAAGAATTAAATAAGTTAAAAACATGATCCATTAATGTATTTTCAAGAATAAACAATATTAATGATCCATTAATGTATTTTCAAGAATTAAATAAGTTAAAAACATGATCCATTAATGATCTATTAAAAAATAATCTAAGGATAAACAAGAATAATAATTTAAAAAACTAAAAAATAAAATAAAATAAAAGATTAACTAACCTTTTGGTTATCTAGGCTTTCTGTGTATTGCTTTAGTGTATGAAAGCTACCAAATTTGCCAGCTGAGCAGGAATTCCTCCAGCCAAATTGGAATCCCACTAACTTTATGATCTGTCACAATTTCATCCAAAGACTGCTTCAAACTTTTCAGCTTGCTTAATTCAAAGAATTTTTGCACTTATATTTTATATATTCCTTTGTTCTAATATATTCTACTTTTGAACTTGATTGTCTATCTTTTTTATTTCCGTTCACTATACAATTTAATCTATGAAATTTCAAAGGCACAAAAAAGGATATAGGCCTATGCAATATATATGCCAAATGAAATCAAGCAAGGAAATCATGAACTAACAATGAAGCAATAGTTTAGTTATCACACCAAGAGAAAGGTAATGAGGTAGTAAACTGTATTCAGTAGCCCATAAGAAAACACCCCAGAAATTCCATATTGTCCCGATTTCTTTAGCACACTGAGATAGCAAACAAAGTGCCTTTCAAATCAAATTCAATATAAACACAAAGTCACCTATATCAAAAACAACATCAATAGATGACAATCATTATCCATTTTCAAAGAGACTGAAATTAAATAAAGGGTCCATATAAGTAGTAACAAAGTTTTCGGAGGAATGAGTGGAAGAATGTTTGGGTAGCAAACTTTTCAACACCCGAATTGCAGAAAATTGAAACAAATTCAATTTTTTTAACAACATATTTATTCATTACCTATAGGAAACCAAAATGCACATAAACCCAAACCCAAAATGCATAAAATAATACAGGAAAGGGGAAATCAGTCGTAAATACCTATAGGACTCAAAATTCCAGCGACAGCGGTAAAGAGAAGAGGCTATGACAGAGAGAAGAGGATGCAGCAGAGAGAAAAGGGATTTCAAAAATTGGGGATTTCGATCAGTTGGGGATTGAAAAGTTGGGAAATTATGGAAAATAATTTGGGGAAGACGCCGTTGGGGAAAATAGGAGAAAAGAAATTGGGAAACTGGGGGAATGAAATCGGGGTAATCTGATTTGGGGGAAAATGAGAGAAAAGAAATTGAGAAATTGGGGGAATGAAATTAGAGTAATCTAATTTGAGGGAAAACTAGGGAAATTCGGGGCTAAACAAAATGACGTTGTTTAAGTTAGTTGAATTGAACCTTACGGTGTTTATCATAAGTGCCACCAACGCAGCTAAAATAGAAACGTTTTGGCTACTCATAATCGATATTTGTGGCGTTTTAGTAAAAAGTAGATAAAAACGATAGCGTTTTGCATAGTCTTAAAACATTTTTGCGGCGTTTTATGATAAAATGCCACTAAAGGATATCTTTTTGTGGAATTTTAGTAAAAACACCATTAAAAAGCCAATAAAAGCGGCAGCGTTTTGCACAGTCTTAAAACATTTTTGTGGCGTTTTATGAGAAAATGCCACTAAAGGATATCCTTTTATGGCGTTTTAGTAAAAACGCCACTAATTGGTAGACAAAAACGGTAGTGTTTTGCACTCTCTTAAAACATAATTGCGGTATTGTTTGTGAAAACGCCACTAAAGGCTATCCTTTTGTGACGTTCTAAAACGCCACTAAAACAAAGCTTAAGACAGCAACGTTTTGTAATCATTTTGCCATTTCACTTTTTTTTTCCTATTTTATTGTTTGTGTTTTGTTTTTTGCTCTTACATTAATATATATATATACACACACATTAATATCCATATGAAATTTATTTTTTAGATTTTAAGGTTTATGGTTTAAGAGTTTAAGGTTTAGGGTTTAGGGTTTATGGGTTAGTGTTAGGAATTAAGGTTTGGAGTTTAGGGGTTGTGGTTTAGTGTTTAGAGTTTTAAGAGTTTGTGATATGATATTTAGGGTTTAGGGTTTAAAGGATTAGTGATTTAAAGGTTTAGGGGTTAGGGTTTAGTGAAAGCCATAACATTGATTTTAACAGCTTGGTAACTTAAATGAAAACTTCTAAATAGTTTAGTTATCAAAGTGTAACTTTTCATAATTAAGTAACTAAAATGAAATTGACTTTCCCATAGGTAAATGAATGGTGTAGTTAATTTATATTGTTTATAAAGTCAACTTCAAAATAAAAATAAGACCTTATTTGTTATAATTTGGTCCTATCAAAATGGATAGTTACCTATCCATATCAATCTATTACTTTTTTTTTATTTATTTTTCAATGTTTTTTTAAATCTAATATTTAAATATATTAAATGGTTTAGATTAAATATTTTTAAATATAAAAGCATTAATTGATTGCATAAAATTTCATCATTTAACAAATCTCAAGTAAACCTTAATTCCTAAACCATTTAATATATATAAAGTTTATCTATTATCTCTTAAATAATTTAAACTATAATCATAATTTTAATATATTAAAATTAATATTATCTCTTTTACAATTGTATAAGAAATTATTTAATATATAAATTTAAAAGCACTAATTAATCTAAACCCTTGACCGCCATCCCTAAAACCTTAAACCATAAAATATAAACCCTAAACCCTAAATCCCTAACCCTTAAACCTTAAACTCTAACCCTTAAACCATAAACCATAAACCCATAAACCCTAAACCCATAATCCATAAACCTTATATATAGCGGCGTTTTTCAAAAAGCACCGCTAAATCTCGATCTATTCCGGCATTTTTTAGAAAGCACCGCTAATGCCACTGAAGCTCAACATAAAACGACGTCGTTGTGCTTAATTTTTTTGTGGCGTTTTTGCTTGATCTATAGCTGCGTTTTTCGAGAAGCGCCGCTAATTCTCGATCTATAGCGGCATTTTTTAGTAAAACGACGCTAAAAAATTATTTTAATGAACTTAAATGCAAATGTAGAAAAAAGTTGAAGAGAATCATTCTCATTCAACTCCTTTACCTTATATATGCGGTTAGCTCTTCCATTTTTAAGTACTTGTCTATCTCTAGATGTTACAATGATTTTACTTCCAGGACCAAAATATTTGACACCCATAAAATCTAATTGGTCTGAGTCACTAACATCATCAAGGACAACAAGTACATTTTTATTATTCAGCCTCTCTTGATAAGGGTATCCTATGGAAGGGGTATCAATACAAATTTCTTCTTCGTTTAACAGTTTGGAAAGAAGTTCATTTCGTAAAGATTCATTCCCCTATTTTTTTATTTTCTCACTAATGTTTTGAAGAAACAAACTACATTCAAACTTTGGAAAGACTTCCTTATAAACAGCATCAGCAAGGCTAGTTTTGCCAATACCACCTATTCCCCAAAGTCCTATTACACGTATGTCCACTTGCTCAATCAACCCCAAAATCTTCTTCTTTTGATCATGTATTCCCACCAATTCTTCAGAAACACTTGTACAATTGCTATTCAACTTTTTTAAAACATATCCAACCACATCTTTAATGTACTCAGTTTCAGATCTAGAAAATAATTAAAAAAAATCAACCGTCAAAAGAAAGATATGTCAAATATAATAAGATAAATATATATAGTTACCTATCGAATTTGCCTCCTCCTATATGCCACCCTTTTAATGTACCGACTTCAGTGAAGGCGGCTTTCCATCGCTTCACTTTATCAACCGACCTCTTTGATTCATGCTCTCCGAAGGATGTCTTAAAAGTCCCATGGGAGGGATCAACATGGTAAAAGATGGGAAGAACAATATGTCCTTGAGTCTTTTTACAATTCATGATCTGAGAGAGTTCACTTAAACATGATTTCGAAGAAGCATAGTCTTTAGATAAAACAAGGATTAAGAAATTTGAAGCTGCAATTGCTTGAGAAAGTGCTTGTGAAAGTTGCTCCCCTTTCTCTAGTTTTTTTTCATCGAAGAAGACATTCAGTCCCCTGTCTTTAAAAGCTTTGAGTAGATGACTGGTGAAGTTAAGGCGTGTGTCTTCACCTCCGAAGATCAAGAAAACTTGGTGCATCATTTGACGAAAAGAAGATGAAGAAGATGCCATGAAAGATTATGGATAATGTAAGTGAGGCAAAGAGAAAAAATTATAGCAAGGGAGCTTTGGTTTGCCTTTTGAAGAAGAAAAAAAATTTATTTCTCTTTTTCCTACTGCTATATATAATCCTTTCTTATCTTTTTTTTTTTGAATTACATTAACAGTGCAAAACCCAAACAACAAAAGCGACTAACATGACTTGAACCCAGGCCACACCTGGAGCGGTAAACACCCTTGGCCATCACATAGAGTTAAATCCATTCTTACCTTTAAATAGAAAGAAAAGACATATTTAAACACACTCAAACGTCTTTAAACATTCGTGTGATGCTATTTTTTTTTCTATTAAAGATTGTCATTAATAAGCTATTTAAATTGCATCACTAAGAATATTTTTTTTTTCATCACTTAAATAATGGCTTTAATTAGAGATAAATTCTGGCACATTCAGATAACATAATTACCTAACAAATATATTTATAAAAATTCACATAAAAAAATTAGACTTTATTAAAATATTTATTATATATATTTATGTTTTTTAATATAATAAAATATATATTTTATTTTTATGGTAATGATTTTTAGTATAAATGTTTTTTTAATGTATTACAAAACTTTTATTTTAATATTTTTTAGTGTATTTAATACATTATTTTTTAAAAAATTAATTTTAAATAAAATTAATCTAAATTTTAAATATAGACCAAACAGGTTTATTTTTTAAAATCGGACCGAATTTGGACAAAATGTAAGGCGATCAACACCTCTAAGCTAACTCAATTAGTATTTAAGTAATGTTATTATCTTCATTCATTGATTGAGAAAAAAGAAAAACAAAAACAAATCAATAGTAGGTACAGAGTCAAGAGTCATCTTCTCATCTCTTTTTTCCACGAAGCTATATAACTAGGAATTTCGCTGAAATTTCATGGAAAATCTGCAGATTACACTAAAATGCACAAGGAAAAGATAATCCAAACATTATAGAAATGGGGTTTGGGGGCTTTTATTCTTTATGCAAAGCTCATTAGTGTCAAATATCTCCAATAAATGCAGAAAGGGTAGTAGATAAGAACTCTAGAGAATGAATGGTGGAAGACAACAGTGCCTTAATTTTAGGACATGGACATCCATATTTGTATACTGTTGAAGCTGATCTCCATGCAGTTGGTATGAAGCAAGTGCAGCTGGAAGCTGGCCATGCAAGCTCGTGACAAGCATGCAGCAACCTTGGTTTTGTGTTGCTGTTAGATTTGAACTAATACTTTGTTCATTTTGAAGTCTAGTTTGCTATAAGCTTTTTGATTGATGTAATTTGATGTTGATGGAGTTGTTAACCAGCTTTGTGTTAATGTGCAAGTTAAGTTTTTGTTATTTGGAAAGCTTAGTGGAAGTAGGTATATGTTTAGGTACAATTGGTATCAAGAGCTTTCATCTTAGAGGACCTGTTGTTGAAAATTAAATGGCTTCATCAGGTTTTTCTCCTGCAGCACCACCAATTTTTAATGGTGAGGGGTTCCACATATGGGTTGTCAAGATGAGGACTTACCTACAGGCCTTTGATCTGTGGGAAGTTGTTAACACAGACATCGAGCCAGCTCCACTGAGGGCCAACCCCACTGTGGCTCAGATTCGTCAGCATGCAGATGAGAGGACCAAAAGGCACAAGGCCATGTCATGCATTCAGAACTGTGTTTCTGATGTTATTTTCACCAGAATCATGGCTTGTGAGACTCCCAAGCAGGCCTGGGACAAGCTCAAGGAGGAGTTCCAAGGCACTGAAAGAACTAGGCAGCAGCAGCTATTAAACTTGAGAAGAGATTTTGAAAATCTCAAGATGAAGGAAGAAGAGATAGTGAAGCAGTACTCAGACAGGATAATGGCTGTGGTCAACAGCATAAGATTGTTAGGAGAACAGTTCAGTGAGGCAATAATTGTGGAGAAGGTGCTCTCAACATTGCCTGAAAGATATGAGGCAAAGATCTCATCCTTGGAGGATTCGAGAGACCTGGCAACCATCTCTCTAACAGAGCTTATTAATGCTCTTTATGCTCAGGAACAAAGGAGAGCCAGTAGAATGGAGGAGCACCAGGAGGGAGCTTTTCAAGCCAAAGCTAAAGCAACCTCAAGTACCACTGCCTATAAGGGCAAAAAGAACTGGAAAAACAGGCCTAAGCCTGATGCTACAAGAGGAGGAGATCGACTCTGCAGATTTTGTAAAAGACCTGGTCATCCAGAGCCAGATGCTGGTTCAGGCCAGATGCTGTGTGTCAACACTGCAAGAAGAAAGGCCATGTTGAGAGGGTATGCAAAGAAAACGGCAGACCTGACCAAAATCAACCACAACTCAAGAGTGAAGAGGCTAGAGTAGCTAAACATGGCAATGACAGTGAAGAACATGTCTTTGCAGTTTCATGCTTAGCTACAAAAAACAAGGTCACCAAAAGTTGGCTTCTTGACAGTGGCTGCACTAACCACATGTCACCAGATGCAATTATTTTTAGAACCCTGGATAGAAGCTGCAAAACCAAAGTGAAAATAGGCAATGGTCAGTTCATCAAGGCTGAAGGAAAGGGAGATGTCCACATATGTACCTCCACTGGAGACAAAGTCATCACAAATGTGCTTCTGGTACCTGAGATTGATAGAAACTTACTCAGCATTGCTCAGCTACTGGATAAGGGTTATTCTGTTGTGTTCAAGGGCCAGGAGTGCAAAATCTCAGATCCAAATGGAATAAGCCTCATGACAGTCACTATGAGTGACAAATGTTTTGAAGTCAACTGGTCAGGTGACTCAGCCCATGTTACTTCAACAGAAAACACCAAGCTTTGGCATCAAAGACTTGGTCATGCCAATTTTAGATCGTTGGTGTAATGGGCCAAATTTGCCCGGCCCAAATAAACCAAAAAACAAACATAAAATAATTATAACAGTCCATTAATATTTTTTGCAAACCAAATCAGTACATGGTCGAAACCAATTACATAACCTGGACTAAAATTAAAACCAAATCACAAACCCAATAACTTAGCCCAATACCCTAAAGGACCCAAGACCCAAATACAAGCCCGATAGGACCAGAAAATTACAACCCCAAGAACCCTAGGGTTCTTTTTCTCCTACGCCGCAGCCTTCACCAGGTAGCCAAGCCCCGGCCACCACGTCAGCCACCTCCGTACGACGCCTCCAGCAACCACGCCAAGCCTCCGTACGCCAGCATGGCTCCCGTACACACGCCAGCACGCACCCGTACCTACAAGAAGACAAACAAACACAACAGCAAATGAAAATAAAAGAAAATATTGTATTTTTTATCATTTTTTGATTTTACTTTTCTTCTTCTTCGGCTATAAAGCCGAAAGTTCCATCCTTGTAATCGGTTACACACGCAAAAAAGGCAATACAAGAAAAGAGAAGACCACCTATATTCGAAGGTGATTTTCTGATCTAAATCTCTGGGCATTCTTTCTTTGCGATTATTCTCTTGTTTTTTTATTTTATTTTGATAGCAAATAAGGTAGAGAGAAAAGGATTTACCAGCAGTTCGAGTGGCTTCGAATTGGTGCAACGGCGGAGGCGTTGAGCGCCGATGAACGCTGTAATCGGCCATGACCGAAGTGCCATGACCGCTCCTCTCTCTCCCTCTTCTCCCTTTCGTCTGCCGATTTTAGTCTGTTAAAGCATTTAGGTTAGGTTTAGTTTTCTTTCATTTTTATTGATTGGCAACGAAACGGTGCCATTTGGAGGGGGAGTCCCCGCGTCGGCCCGATTCAAGACCCGGATCCGCGTTTCTTTGCCTCAAATGGAGATTTTGCGAAGTAGGCCCCTCCCCTTTCGTGCTGCGTGCAAATCAGCTCACATTCCACAATTCTTTTTTAAAAATTTTCCCCCTAATTTGCGCGCGTTCGCAACGTGGTCCGGGCTTCAGCACTGGGTTTTAGGGTCTGGACTATTTCCATGTTCAGTCCCTAGGCATTCGCGCATGTTACACGCCGGTCCCTTTTGTATTTTGTTAGTTGATTTTGTTTATACTTTGTCCCTATCACTTTAGTTCTCTTTTAATTAAGTCCCTCCTCTTTATTTATTCATTTTATGGCTCATTATCAATCCCTTTTTTGACGCATTCAACTGTTTTTAACCTTGTTTACTTACTGTTCTTTATGTATTTTAATGATTTGATTTCGTTTTTTTTCTTTAATCCCTTTTATAATGTTTTTCACATCCGCTACTATATATACACTTTATATTAAAGTTATTTTTTATTTCATATATATATATATGTATAAGCCCCATGTATTTTAATGTATATTTTGCCATGACAATATGTTATATATATACGCTCCATGTAAATTTTTTTTTATACTTAATATACATTATTAAACCTACGTATTATCTTTTGTTATAGGAATTTACATGTATTCACTTTTAAATTTATGTATATATACACTTGTTGCTTTAATAGATTTTTTATTTTAAAATACCTTTTCTTCATGATTTGCCAAACATTTTCTTTATGTATATATGAAATAATTTTAGAAACTCTCTCAATTAAAATCATTATTGTTTTTTTGTTTCTTTATATTACAATGCTTTTGCATTTTATATAACCTATCATTTAAATGTTTTAATAAAAGAGTGCGTGTATATTTTTATATTAACAATATGTATATATATATGTATATATCTTATTAATCTCATGTTTTTTTTTTATTTTTATTTATTACTTGTACATTTCAACTAACTTTGTAATTGTTTCTTCATTACTGTAAATTTCTTTTATTTTTGTAACGTCATTATCACATTTTGCATACTTTGAATGTTTATTTCCTTTCTATTATTATATACACATATATTATAATAAAACTTAAGTTATTTTCATACTTATTATACTAGTATATATATTTGGTTTCTATACGTTCTTAAACCCGTATATTTTATACATATATCTTCTATATATATATATACACAAATATTAATACGCCCTTTATTTTAACATTTTTTATTTTAAAACACTTTTTTGCTTTATGATTTGCCAAGTATTTTCCTATACATATATACGAAATAATTTTGGAAACTTCATTTTTTCTTTTTTTGTAATTATAAAATTATTATTCTTTTAAGTATATCTATCTATATATTATATTGTTTTGGTGTTTGTATAGTTTATTATTTTAAATGTTTTGATATAAGGATATGGATGATTTTTAGACCAACTTAAAATTTATATATTATTATTAACCTCATTCTTTTTATAAATTTATATGTACATATTTTTATTATATAAATCTATTTTGGGCATTATGTCTTGTCATGCATTTTTTATTTATTTATTACTCTTTTGTATCATATATTTTTTATTATCATGTATTGTGTAAATCTTCAAATGAATTTGTGCTTAAAACATTTACATTTACATGCAATTGGATTCAAACTTTGATTCTATAATACTTCTTTCAATAATTATATATTCTTAGTTTCTATGCCAATTTATCAACTTAGATATTAATTATTTTAAAAATATTCATTCTACAATATGTATTTTAAGGATTGCGTATGTTTATTAAGCTCGTCTTTACCAATGTTCCTTATTTATCCATTCATCAATTCATGTAGTATGTGTCACATATTTATCATTGCTTTAAAATAATTTTATACCATGTTGCTTCTTTGGTTTGTATTTCGCTTTGTTCATCTTGTAGTAATGTTTCTATATTAGGCCATGCATGTGGTTGTAGTATATTATTCGTTCATTGTCATGTTGATTATTCTCCACACATTATTGCAATCGGATTACGCTTTAGGTTAGCTATTTTTAATTTGTTAGTTGGTCGTATCTCACATATGTCAATTATCCCATCTCATCGTTTTCATTTGGTTTTTCAAAATGTGGTTCTATAAAATCCAATTTCTACGACTAATGTCATCTTATTTCAAATCAAACTAATATGTTCTTAAGTATTCATCCAAAAATTCTTCAAAATGGAGGCGAAATTTGATGTTCGGCGATTCGCGGAATCTTGCCCTAACGTGTTGGGTTGCGATTTCGTATTTGCTCAAAATAATCAAATTTCCCTTCGAAACTTCATTCATATTTTTTTAAAATCCCTTAAATGAAGATGAGATTTGATGTTTGGAAATTCGCGGAATTGTGCCCTAACGTGTTGGGTTGCAATTTCGCATTTGTTCAAAATAATCGAATATCATTTTAAAATTTTTCTCGTGTCTTTTAAAATCTCTAAAACGAACGCGATATGTGATATTTGGCAATTCGCGAGATCGTGCCCTAACGTGTTGGGTAGCAATTTCCCGATTGTTTAAAATAATCAAATATCCCTTCAAAATTTCACTCGGCTCTTTTGGAAATCCTTTAAAACGAAGGCAATACTCGGTGTTTGACGATTCGGGAATCATGCTCTATCGCGCTGGGTTGTGATTTCTCATTTAGTCAAAACAATAGAATATTCCTTTAGATTTTCACTCGCTTTTTGAAAACATTCTTAAAAACGAAGACGATGTTCAATGTTTGGCGATTTGAGAATCGTGCCCTATCGTGCTGGGTTGCGCTTTTTCATTTGTCCAAAATAATCGAATATCTCCTTGGAATTTCACATGTATTTTATAAGGTAAGGCAATGGTCAATGTTTGGAAATTCGAGAAATCATACCCTACTGTGCTGGGTTTCGATTTTTCGTTGGACTAAATAGTTGACCATCCCTTTGTGATTTTCAAATTATAAATCTTTCGGACATCGAAACAAAAAGATTTTTGACAATTAACTCGGGTTATTCAACTTTTATTAAAAGGAGCCACATTCCGAAAAACATTTTTAGACATAAGGACAATATTTAATTGATTTGGTACCAATTTTGGGCGTAGTGAGAGTGCTAATCCTTCCTCATGCGTAACCGACTCCCGAGCCTATTTTTCTAAAATTTTCGTAGACCAGAGTCATTGTTTTAGTAAATCGCAAATCTTTTATTAAAATAACCAAATTTTTAGGTGATCCGATCACACCCAAAACAAAAAGATCGGTGGCGACTCCCTTATTCCTGTTTTTTTTCAAAAGTCGATTCCCCCGTATTTTCATTAAATTTAAAAATTTTAAAATAATTGAAACGAGGGATGGTTTCGACAGCTGGCTCAAATGGCTAGCAAGGAACTGGTTGAAAACTTCACCAAGTCAGTACAAGGTGAAGATGTCTGTGAGGTTTGTCAAATTGGAAAGCAAGCCAAGCTTCCATTCCCTACAAAAACATCCTGGAGAGCTTCAGCTAAGCTGGAATTGGTGCATTCAGATGTCTGTGGCCCTATGAGGACAGAATCTTTGAATGGAAGTAAGTATTTCATTCTCTTTATTGATGATTATACCAGATTCTGTTGGATTTTCTTTTTGAAACACAAGTCAAAGGTAGCTCAAGTATTTGTGACGTTCAAGGTTGCAGCTGAAACAGAAACAGACTCCAAGTTGAAAACAATCAGAACTAATAATGGAACAGAGTACACCTCAGCTCAGTTCCAAGCATTATGCAATAAAGCTGGTGTTAAACATCAGTTAACTAATGTCTATATACCTCAGCAGAATGGGGTCAGTGAAAGAAAAAACAGAAGTCTATTGGATATGGCCAGATGTCTCTTGTTTGAGAAGAAATTGCCTAAAAGCTTGTGGGCTGAAGCAATTAACACTGCAGTCTACTTACAAAACAGGCTTCCAACCAAAGCCTTAGAACAAAAGACTCCATTTAAAGCCTGGTTCGGATTCAAACCTTCTGTAGAGCACCTTAGGGTGTTTGGTTGTCTATGCTATGCTCACATACCAGCTGTGAAAAGAGATAAACTATCAGAAAGGGCTCAACCTGGGATTCTGATGGGATATAGTGCTGTTAAGAAAGGCTACAGGATCTTGGATCCTTTGACCAATAAAATCCAAGTGAGTAGAGATGTAATTTTTGATGAACATGCTTGCTGGAACTGGGATAAGGGTGAACCTGAGGCTACTGCTGAGGACCTGATAGTGGATCAGACTGAAGATGCTGAAAATGGTCCTGATATGGATCTGGATGATGAACCTGTCAGAGGAACAAGAACTCTTGCTGAGATTAATGAAAGAGATCAAATGGCTCAAGTTGAACCAAGTAGTTTTGAAGAGGCTAATGCTGATGAGGGGTGGAGACAGGCAATGGCAGATGAGATTGCTATAATCGAAAAAAACCAGACTTGGATACTAGTTGACAGACCTGCTGACAGAAAAGTCATTGGAGTAAAATGGGTCTACAAAGCCAAACAGAATGCTGATGGAAGTTTGAATAAACTGAAGGCTAGACTTGTGGTGAAAGGTTTCTGTCAAAAATATGGCCTGGATTATTTTGAAACATATGCACCAGTTGCTAGATTAGACACAATAAGGCTGATTGTTGCTTTTACAGCTCAAATGCATTGGAATGTCTATCAACTAGATGTAAAATCAGCTTTTCTAAATGGATTTCTTGAGGAGGAAATTTATGTCGAGCAACCACAGGGGTTTGAGGTATCTGGCAAGGAAGACATGGTGTGTAAACTAAGAAAGGCCTTGTATTGCCTAAAGCAAGCTCCTAGAGCTTGGTATGCTCGAATTGACACTTACTTGCTCAGTTTGAATTTCCAAAGAAGTGTCAGTGAACCAACATTGTAAATCAAGAAAAATGATTCTGAAACTCAGCTTGTGGTGTCATTATATGTGGATGATTTACTAGTCACAGGAGGTGATGAATCTATTTTAACAGATTTCAAGACAAAGATGAGGAAAATGTTCGAGACGACTAACCTGGGGCTGATGACATACTTCCTAGGAATGGAAGTAAGCCAGAAACAAGGAAGAATTTTCTTGAATCAGAAATCATTTGCCTTGAAAGTGTTGACAAAGTTTTCAATGATGAATTGTAAGCCAACTCCTACACCTGTTGTAGTTGGGATGAAATTATCGAGCCATGAGGGTCATGAGGAAGTTTGTGAAACCACTTATAGAAGCTTGATTGGTTGTCTCTTATACTTGACTGCAACGAGGCCAGACATCATGTTTGCAGTAAGTTTACTCTCTAGATTCATGCACTGCTGCAATGTGCTGCATTTTCAAGCTGCAAAAAGAGTGCTAAGATACATTAAAGGTACTCTAAATCATGGTCTGTTATTTACCAAGGCTAAAAAACTAAAGTTGACAGGTTACACAGATAGTGATTGGGCTGGTTCTAAAGACGATATGAAAAGCACATCAGGATATGCTTTCACATTAGGATCAGCAATGGTTTGTTGGAGTTCCAAAAAATAGTCTTTAGTGGCTCAATCAACAGCTGAGGCCGAGTATGTAGCTGCTGCTAGTGCAGTAAATCAAGCCATTTGGCTAAGGAAAATCCTAGCAGATTTAAACCTTTCCCAAAAGGAAACAACAGAGATACTTTGTGACAACAAGTCTGCTGTTGCAATTGCAAAGAATCCTGTCTTCCATGGAAGAACTAAGCACTTTGACATAAAGTTGCATATAATAAGGGAGATGGAGCAAGCTTGTGAAATAAAGCTGGTTCATTGCAATTCGGAGGCTCAAATAGCTGACATTTTGACTAAGGGTCTAAGTACATCAAGGTTCAACAAGCTAAGAAGACTTATGGGAGTTTGCAGCATGGAGCTCAAGGAGGAGTGTTGAAGCTGATCTCCATGCAGTTGGTATGAAGCAAGTGCAGCTGGAAGCTGGCCATGCAAGCTCGTGACAAGCATGCAGCAACCTTGGTTTTGTGTTGCTATTAGATTTGAACTAATATTTTGTTCATTTTGAAGTCTAGTTTGCTATAAGCTTTTTGATTGATGCAATTTGATGTTGATGGAGCTGTTAACCAGCTTTGTGTTAATGTACAAGTTAAGTTTTTGTTATTTGGAAAGCTTAGTGGAAGTAGGTATATGTTTAGGTAGAAATTTGACTTGTAAGTTTTTTTTTATTCTGATATATGTAATGGCAACATGCCAATAGTTATGAAAAAAAATGAAAATTATCAGATTTTCCTCCATATGCTCCATTCTTCCTTTGCCTTCTAAAAAATTCTAAGTTCTGTTCTCCATTCTTGACAGTAGCTAAAAGCTTGAACTTCAAGCATTTTTCCTTCATATTTTACCCGGGTATAATACGTTGCTACTGGTGCTCTGTTTGAAATTCTTACTTTATCCGGTTAAAGTGTGTTGAAACTCTAACATATACACAAAAGCATAGGCTATGGACCATTAAACACAGTTGAGTCTTTATATTTGATGTACAAAATGGGACTCCTTTATGGCAGACTTAAGCTTAGCTCCAGTCAATATCTAACCACCATATTTAAGTATGGTGCATTTCATCGAAAGGACTGCCATTGTTATACTATAAAATAACCACATTTAAGTTTTTCCCTATTTGTTATAATATAATTTGAGTTTTCAAATCATTGTTTAGGATTCGAGACAAAATGATTGTAAATGTTAAGATTCAAGTTTTGAATTTATCAGTAATAAAATACTCAATTCTGACTCGCTAAATCCCAATTCAAACAACATTGTTTGCAGCAGCTATCACTAGCTAATTTGTAATGATAAAATGAAGAATTAGACATTGTTATCATAGCTTAAACATTTGTAGAATTCACGATGTATAATTTATCCATGGACCTTTATGTAAAATTAGCATTACCAAATTGCAATATACTCTTATGATTACCTAATTTAGAATCTAATGAAATTGAATTTCATACAATAAAGTCTACAATAAAGTGGAAAATTTTTTATTAAACATGGTTTAAAGATCATATAAAATAAAAGAAACAAAGTGTAAAAGTGTTACAGCTTACAAGCAACACATTAAACAAAAAACAACAATACAACATAATGTGTAATGGCAATAAATACCATCCCATAAACATTAAAATCCAATCCACCCCACCCTTGGCCGATGCCTAGGTAAGACATTTACCAAAATCGATATCTTTCACTTGATGGATCAATTAATTAGCTCCGATACGTCCCCCAAACTATCTGAGGTTGAATTGATACACAATGAAACTGTCATGCTCTAGTTCGAAGCTTCAAGCACAATATAATAGCTCGAATCACAGCCACGTTTTACGATTGCTGGAATTCTGGTACCCCGAAGACTTACTGTATGCAGCAAATGGCTATAGAAAATCGCATCGCTTGTTTCAAGACACAAACACCACATTGCAGCCGCATAACATGTTCAGCTAAGCTAAACACCTACAGATTTGTGTAAATAATGCAATATAAAATTATCAGAGTTGAATGATATCAACAAGCCAAATCTGTTAACAGGTTGCAATACAGCCTCAATATCTCAGTTCAAACACATATATATGACAATAATTCAGTACAAGAAATTAGAAGCTTACTTGTTCCTCATTTTGTTTTTTTGTTTTTTTTGTATAGCTAAAATTCCAAGCATAATGGCCTTTCCAAAGATCTGCCATTAATTCCCTCTTGACTCTCTGTTTCCTCATCTGTTTTTCTTACACCGATCACTGCCATCTTCATTCCCTTCTTAGTAGCATATTTAAAAAGTCAAAGTTTAATCTCCAGGTTTTGGCTGACTTATACTACCTTGCTTTAAACTCTGCAAGTAAAAAGCACATCTATAATGTGAGATAATAAAAAAATAGGCATAGGGCACAATCTTGCTTTAAACAGGGCAAGTTAGATTCATCCTGGTTGGTCTTAATTAAGTGAAGCAATTCATTTTCTATCATAGGCAATTAATTTAAAAGTTGAAAATTTAGTTTTAACACCTGTGAAAAACAAAAATATGGCAATATGAAAAATGAAATAAAAAAACTGAATAATATGAAAGAATGAGATGAAAACCCCTTACCTATGCATGTGGATGACATGATTGAGAAGTTATAACTCCTGAAAACCAGAGCCAAAGATGAAAGGAAATAAAAACTATTTCAATCGTTTAGGGCCTCCATCCCCTTCTTCACCATCATGGCTAAAGCTTCTTTTGGTCCCGGCAGGTCTCATTTCTGTAGCATCAGCATCACTCTCTACATCCACGTAAAATACATGAACACCACATCTCTCTATCTTGATAATTTTTTCTACTGCTTCTCCATAATGATGGAAATTTTTGATGTAGAAATCAAATGATGCCTCCTCATAATTCTTGTCTCTTTTAACCATTTTGAAGCTAAATAGAATAAACACCGTGATCACCCATGCATTTCTCTGACTCAGAAGCATCCAAGAAAGATATGGTACTTTCGAACTTTTCATAACCACCATCGGCGGCTGTAAGTTGGTAGTCACAAACACATATAAGACTTCTCAAGCGAGGGCAGTGAGCGAGATCAGCCACAAGGAAGATAACAAAAACCAAAAATCTGCTCCCACTACCCGCATTTGGGGATATCTTTAAACTTAAGGAAGAATTCATGCTCTGATACTTGAACTTATTTGTTGAAATTTTGTTCCCTGGGAAACAACAAATCAAACTTGGAAGAATATCACCCAGGTATTTCCTACAATAAGTCGCTGCCCATTCCTTAGCTAGGGATCCAATTTTGAGAATGGCATTTGCCTCAATGTTATTAGTTGACTCTTGATTTAAGTTGAAGCAATTATAGAATAGCATGCAAAACACACCATCACCTTCATCACCTAACGAATCAAACTGATATAAATTTTGATCTGCAAAGGAAACTTTTTCTAATGATGTGCAGTCATGTACATTTAAGTCGAGCAGATATGGTGGAAGCTCTGAGAGTAATTTGAGGCTCTTGCAACGATCCATATGCATACGCTTAAGGCTTTTAAACCTCAAGCTTGGTAATGGCACATCAACAGTTGGAAATTTAACGATTGAACAACAACTTAGATGTAGAGAAGAAAGGGATTTCAACTTTGAAATATTGCTTGATACATATTTTACCATTGACTTTGTCAAGGTCAACCGTTGAAGTCTGTCGAGCTGCTCAATGAAATCAGGTACTTCTTTTATTCCGGTTTATGAGAAATCTAACTCATAAAAGTTATTTGGGATCTCCGGAAACTTCTTGAGACTACGACATTGTTGTTCCAATAGGGTCGGAAGCGTGTAATCTATTGTACTAAAAAATCACACGAAGTTCAATTCCCAGGAAAGAGAGGTGGATCACATGGATCTCTTAAATACCAAGTCTTTCCTTAGACAGAATATCCATTCTATAGTAATTTAATAGCACAATTAAATACTACTATTATACCCTCAAATATTGAAAGAAAATAGGACAAGAAAGAACACAAGGGTTTTAACGAGGTTCGGTAAATTATACCTACGTCCTCGGGCACTAACACCAGATGATAACTTTACTATCTTCAAAGTATTACAAACAAATAGAATTTCTTAAGAATTCTCAAATGGGAGAAGAGAGAAAACTAAGAGAGAAAGATTGGTTGGGATGGTTGAAATGAGAAATGGTTAGGCCTATTTATAGTTGAAGTTCAGGGACTAACTTGCAAATGGCCTAAAAAATTAGGGACCAAAATTGCAATTATCCCTTTCAACTTTAAACAACTTGCCAACTATTTTTTTTCTTTCGGTGCCAATTGCACCTCCCACCATTTTTGACTTTTCAACCCCTTTTTAATTTAACTTATCAACAATCTCCACCTTGAAGATTTGATTAGGATAATCACATCTTCACACACTTCCTTCAACTCCCCAAATTCGATAAAGCTATCTTTTGTAGTGCCTCCAAATGCGCTCTCGAGCGCCATACACCTAAAGGTGCTCAAATTCTCAGGATGTTAATCAAGTTCAAACAATGATTAAACTTGATTGTTGTTACCACCTTGGTCATCATATCTGCGGGATTATCTGTTGTCGGAATCTTCTCAAGTAGAATTTTTTCTTTTTCAAAGACTTCCCGCACAAAGTGATATCTTACGTCGATATGCTTGGTAGACTTCCCGCACAAAGTGATATAGACTAATGTGACTTTGAACAACTCCCAAGTCTTTCAATAATCCATTAAGCCAAATAGCCTCCTTAACAGCTTCTGTAACTGCCATATATTCTGCCTCTGTAGTAGACACAGCTACTGTAGACTGTAAGGTAGACTTCCAACTCACTGGGGCTTTCGCAAGAGTAAACAGATACCCCGTAGTTGAACGACGTTTATCTAAATCACCAGCAAAGTCGGAATCAACATATCCAACTACAAACTGACCAAGTGCTTCATCCTGTTCAAAAATTAAACCAACATCTACGGTTTTTCGAAGATACCGTAGAATCCATTTCACAGCTTGCCAATGTCCTTTTCCAGGATCATGCATATACCTGCTCACAACTCCAACAGCTTGTGAAATGTCAGGCCTCGTACACACCATCGCATACATCAAACTCCCAACTGCATTAGCATATGGGACTTTCGCCATATATTCTCTTTCTTCTTCAGTTTTCGGAGATAATTGAGCACTAAGTTTCAAATGAGAAGCAAGTAGGGTACTTACATGTTTTGTGTTTTTATTTACACCAAAACATTGTAATACCTTTTTCAGATATTGCTTCTGATTTAAACAGAGCTTGCCTCTCGGTCTATCTCTACTTATCTCCATGCCAAGAATCTTTTTGGCCTCACCTAGATCTTTCATCTCGAACTCTTGATTCAACTGAGCCTTCAGCTTATCTATCTCATTTTGGCTCTTCGAAGCGATTAACATATCATCAACATACAAGAGTAGATAAATGAAAGATCCGTCATGCAGCTTCTGCAAATATACACAATTGTCAT
The DNA here is from genome assembly GCF_007990345.1 of Gossypium hirsutum. Taxonomy (NCBI): domain Eukaryota; kingdom Viridiplantae; phylum Streptophyta; class Magnoliopsida; order Malvales; family Malvaceae; genus Gossypium; species Gossypium hirsutum. The sequence goes on along the minus strand of NC_053433.1, from coordinate 116,028,424 downwards.
ATTTGCTTCTTGTGTACTTCTGCCTTCTCATAAAGCTATCAAATCGCTTGTACCACTGCCTCGGGGATTGCTTCAATCCATATAGCGATTTGTTCAGCTTACAAACCCAATTTCTACCACCAGCATCTGTGTATCCTTCTAGCTGAGTCATATAGATCTCTTCTTCTAATTCACCATGCAAGAAAGCCGTCTTAACATCAAGTTGAGCTAGCTCCAAATTCAACTGTGCTACCAAGGCCAACAAAATTCTAATGGAGGAATGCTTCACAACAGGGGAAAATACATCATTGTAGTCAATTCCCTCCTTCTGAGCGTAGCCTTTAGCTACCAATCTTGCCTTGTAGCGAATATCCTTCTTGCTAGGAGATCCATCTTTCTTTGCGAATACTCACTTGCATCCGATTGCCCTTTTATCTTTCGGTAATTGCGCCAACTCCCAAGTATTGTTCTTCCGGAGAGACTGCATTTCTTCATCCAAGGCGCTTTTCCATTTATCATTTTCTAAGCTTTTCATTGCTTCTTGATAAGTGATAGGAATATCATCAACAACGGGAAGGGCGTAGGCCACCATATCAGTAAATCGAGCAGGTTTACGAATTTCTCTCCGTGGCCTTGCAACTGCAACTGGTTCTGGTATACTTAGTGGTTCTTGGGTCAGAACCTCCTCAACCTCTAATTCCTCCATTGTGGCTGGAGAATTAGACTTATTAACTGGGCAAATCCCCATCTGCTCAAACTCCACCTGTTTTGGAGTACACTCCACCTGCTGTGGAGTATTGCTCGTCTGAATATCTTTATCTGCTACCTTTTTCAATGTGGCAGATTCATCAAAGATAACATCTCTGCTACAGATCATTTTCTTTGTGCTTAAGCACCAAAGACGAAATCCCTTCACTCCAGAAGTGATTCCCATAAAGAGAGCTTTCTTTTCCCTCGGATCTAACTTTGACTCCTTCACATGGTAATATGCAGTGGATCCAAACACATGTAAGGAATCATAATCTGTAGCCGGTTTTCCAGACCATACCTCCATAGGAGTTTTTCTTTCTAATGCAGATGATGGCAAACGATTAACAAGATGGCCAGCGTATGTCACAGCCACAGCCCAAAATTGCTTGCCCAACCCAGCATTGGACAACATACATCGAACTTTCTCCAGCAATGTTCGATTCATACGCTCTGCCAATCCATTCTGCTGTGGTGTATCCCTAACTGTGAAGTGTCGAACAATACCATACTCTTGGCACACATCGAAGAACAGATCACTTTTATATTTCCCTCCATTGTCCGTCCTAAGCCACTTGATTTTCTTACCAGTCTGGTTTTCGATCATAGTTTTCCATTTAAGAAAAACTCCAAGCACTTCATCTTTAGTTTTCATGGTATACACCCAAACTCTTCTGGAAAAGTCATCAACAAAAGTAACAAAGTAGTGTTTTCCTCCCAGCGAAGGTGTTTTGGAAGGCCCCCACACATCTGAGTGAATATATTCCAAAATACCTTTTGTATTATGGATAGCAGTGCCGAATTTCACTCTCTTTTGCTTTCCCAGAACACAGTGCTCACAAAATTTTAATTTGCAAGCCTTTGCACCTTTCAACAATCCTTGCTTTGCCAGAATTTGCAAGGATTTTTCGCTGGCATGTCCCAACTTCATATGCCACAACTGCATTGAGTCCAAGTCTTTGTTACCGGAAGCTGCAGCGACTGCTCCAATAACTGTACTACCTTGGTAGTAATACAAGTTATTTTTCCTTATGCCCTTCAATATCACAAGTGCGCCAGATGTCACTTTCAAAATCCCATCTCTCATAGTAACAACTGAACCATTGGATTCCAAGGCTCCCAATGAGATGAGATTTTTCTTCAAACTGGGCACGTACCGAACATCAGTCAGAACTCTGGTTGATCCATCTTGATTCTTTAATTGGATTGAACCTATCCCAACAGTTTTACAGGCATTGTCATTGCCCATATAAACAACTCCTCCATTTAGTTCTACTAAATCAGAGAACCACTCCCGGTTAGGGGACATATGATAGGTACAACCCGAATCCAATATCCACTCATCTGAATGGAACGACGATGATGATGCAACCAGTGATAGTTCAGAGTCACTAGTATCATGCTTAGCAACACAAGCATCTACAGCAGCTTTTCCCTTATTCTTCAGCTTTAGACAATTTTTCTTCCAGTGGCCTTTCTCATGACAAAAAGCACATTCATCTTTCCCGAGTCTGGACTTTGACTTTGATCTCCCCTTTTGAGTTTTCTTTCGAGTGTATGAACGACCTCGGACTACTAAAGCTTCTGTATCTCTGATTGAGTTTTTCTGTTTGTCCTTCTTTCTCTGTTCATAACTGTATAAGGCCGCACAGACTTCGCTCAGAGATATATCACTCCTGCCATGAAGTAGAGTAGTTTCTAGGAACTCAAACTCTTCAGGAAGTGACCCCAACAGCATCAAAGCCAAATCTTCATCTTTGAATATCTCATCCATATTCAGCAAATCAGTGACTAACTGATTAAATTTGGTGATGTGATCATTCATTGTGGTACTTGGGACGTATGTGAAGCGAAACAGTCTTTTCTTCAAGTGGAGCTTATTTTGACTGTTTTTCTTCAAAAAATTTTCTTCAAGTGCCACCCACTACTTATTTGCAGAAGTCTCCTTTGAAAAAGCATACCTCTGCTCTCGAGAAAGGCATGATCGAATTTTGCCACATGCCAACCGATTGATCGCCTTCCAATCTTTCTCCTGTACATCATCTGGTTTCTCTTCATCAATGGCAATGTCTAGACCCTGCTGAAAAAGGGCATCTAGAACCTCATTTTGCCACATACCAAAATGGCCCGTGCCATCAAAGATCTCCACGGCCAATCTTGCATTTGCAATTGTCGGTCTTGTCCACATGGACGATGTTGAAGCTCCTACACCGGCCGTTTTCTCCATAATCTTTCAATATACCTAAGGAAATCTTTTCTGATGTGGAAGATCAGTTTAAACTGCAACCACAGAGCATACTACGATTAACCTTCGGCTCTGATACCACTTGTTGTTCCAATAGGGTCGGAAGCGTGTAAATTATTGTACTAAAAAATCACACGAAGTTCAATTCCCAGGAAAGAGAGGTGGATCACATGGATCTCTTAAATACCAAGTCTTTCCTTAGACAGAATATCCATTCTATAGTAATTTAATAGCACAATTAAATACTACTATTATACCCTCAAATATTGAAAGAAAAATAGGACAAGAAAGAACACAAGAGTTTTAACGAGGTTCGGTAAATTATACCTACGTCCTCGGGCACTAACACCAGATGATAACTTTACTATCTTCAAAGTATTACAAACAAATAGAATTTCTTAAGAATTCTCAAATGGGAGAAGAGAGAAAACTAAGAGAGAAAGATTGGTTGGGATGGTTGAAATGAGAAATGGTTAGGCCTATTTATAGTTGAAGTTCAGGGACTAACTTGCAAATGGCCTAAAAAATTAGGGACCAAAATTGCAATTATCCCTTTCAACTTTAAACAACTTGCCAACTATTTTTTTTCTTTCGGTGCCAATTGCACCTCCCACCATTTTTGACTTTTCAACCCCTTTTTAATTTAACTTACCACCATTTTTGACTTTTCAACCCCTTTTTAATTTAACTTATCAACAGACATCCCTTAAGGTGAAGGGTTTTAAGTGATGTCAAATGGTCGAGGCAAGGAAGTTCGGCCAAACTTTCGCAATTTTCACAGTCAAGTCTTTCAAGGTTGATGGCTCCTAATAAATTAGGGATCTTCTTTAAATTTTTGCAACTAAAAAGGTTAATTTTCCATAAATGAACAAGATCTGCACATGATGGGAACATAAAGTAGTTAGAGCATCATTTACTTAAGACTCTTTCAAAATAAAAATTTATATTTGATGCATTGGGTGTATTAATTCACCCATCATCGATACATCAACTTGCTTCTTTTAAAAAATAGAATTAAATCTTTTATATATATTTTTAGAAAAATTAATAAAAATATGTTATCATATGATTAAATGTTACATCAATTATAAATTATTTTTCTTAAAAAAATTCTTGGATGAAGAAAGTATAAAAGCATATATACTTGATGACCTTCGTTCCAAAGTTGTTCCATGTTTCCATGTGCTAATCTCGATACAACAAGGTTCTTTGGATTAAAATTTGGTGATAAAGATTTGAAGGGGTAATAATCCCATCGAAGATACCTTAGTTTATCCGGAAGAGATGCAATATCTATTTGGTATGTAAGTAGCTTCTTATAATACTCATGCTCTTTCCACAACAATTTCCAAGGAGAATTAAAGAAAATATATCTAAGATTAATCATGTTTTCAAAAACAAAAGGTTAGAATAATAGGTTATCCATACGTGGCATGTCTAACTTTATTCCTTGAATTCAATGAGTTCCCTGATAACAAAAACTACTTTATCAAATATTAGCACGGAAAAATTTATAGACGTTCCATTAAATAACTAGTAAAAAAATAATTATATTAGGATAGGCATAGACTAATTGAACACTTTTAGGAATTTTTACATACAAAAAGTGTTTTCTTTTCTTTTGTTTTTATTTTTTCAATCAATGCATTAAATATTTAACTAAGTCATAAACCTCGAGTAGATTCTACATTATATCTAAGACATAGTCATTGTCGAAACCATTTTTTTATTTCGTTTTAAAAATGATGGATCGACTTTTTGGAAAGCGAAAATGGAGTCGCCACCAATCTTTTTTTGTTTAGGTATGATCGGATCACCTAGAAATTTGGGTTGTTTTAATAAAACATTTTGGTTTATTAAAACAATAATTTTGGTCTACGAAAATATGAGAAAATAGGCTCGGGAGTCGGTTATGTATGAGGAAGGATTAGCACTCTCATTACGCCCAAAATTGGTACCAAATTGATTAAATACTGTCCTTTTGTCTAAAATTAAAAATGTTTTTGAAATGTGGTTCTTGTTAATAACATTTGAATAACCCGAGTCCATTGCCAAAAATCTTCTTGTTTCGACGTTCAAAAATTTGTAATTCGAAAATAACAAAAGGATGCCCAACTATTTGGTCTAACGAAAAATTGATACCCAACACAGTAGGGCACAATTCCTCGAATTTCCAAACATTGACCATTGCCTCACCTTGGAAGATACGAGTGAAATTCCAGAGAGATATTTGATTATTTTGAGCAAATAGGAAATTGCAACCCAGCACGATAGGGTACTATTCCCCGAACTGCTAAATACCGAACATTTCCTTTATAAGTTTTTTTTTTTAGAAAACATGAATGAAATTCTAAAGAGACATTCGATTATTTTGAGCAAACGAGAAATTGCAACCCAACACGTTAGGGCACGATTCCATGAATTGCTAAATATCGAACATCTCTTTCGTTTTAATGAAATTTTTTAAAAGACATGAGTGGAACACCGAAGGAATATTCGATTGTTTCGAACAAACAGGAAATTGCAACCCAGCACGATAGGGCACGATTCCCCGAATTGCCAAACATCTAATATTGCCTTTACTTGCGAAAAATCTTATTTCGAGGTAACAAAATGTCATATCCAGTGAGTTAGGACACAACTATTTCCCGAATTTCCAAACACGAAACATTGCCTTGATTTGTGAAGTTTCAAATACAATTGCAAAAAAATGAGTCAATATACTTGTTTGATTATTTAGAGATAAAAACAATTGACGTTGAGAAAGAAGTTGGAATTAAAAAAACATGATGCAATAAAGAGCATGCAAGCTTAGTATTGAGCAAGAAATAAAACTTTGGGACAATAACATTACATGAATAATCAAGAATGATACAAAAACATGAAGGAACAAATATATAAATACAAATGTTAATAATTATAAGCTAATGAATTAAAAGCCAACTTAAAAGAAGTTCCAAGCAAATTACTCAAATAAAATATCAAGTTTTAAAATAAAATGAACAATAGGGAAGAAAGGAAATTTTAAAAGAACACTACTATAAAAGTAATACAAAGACTTTAAAACAAATAATGGATATAAAACTTTTAAAATAAATAGAAAAATATAAATAAGTAATAAATTAAATAATATCATACGAATGAATTTTAAAATAAATGCCATAAAATAATTTACATGGAAATTTGAGATGCATCAAATATATATAATACATAAATGAAGTTTCAAAAAGATTTAGCAATATGCAAAGTGATATATGTACAACATTTAAGTAAATAATATATGAAATTAATAAACCTAATATATATATATAAGAGATAATGATAATATACGAAAGTGTTTGAAAAAAGAAAAGAAAAAAAAATATGCACATAAAAAAAACAACGAAATCATCAAAACAATACAAGATTATATGCTAAAATAATATGCTCTTATTTCTTAAGGAAAAAAAACTTCATTGTAAGCACAACAAAACCAAAGGGATAATTTATAAACAAAACTAATCATTTAAACAAAATTATGGGCCGAAATAAAACGCGCACAAATACTCGGGGATCAAAATTGAAAATGACCCAAATCACCAAAAACACTGCCTAGGCGCGGACCAAACTGAAACAGCGTGCAAACTTTTGGAGAAAAATGAAAGAAACATAATAAAGACAAATTAAAGGTAACGCAAAATAGGAAGGACTGGCCGCGCGAATTACCCATTTAAGGGGAACATGCGCAGAACCAACTGTCCATGCGCAGGCCATCTTTTTCCTTTCCCCAAAAGCAATTAAAATTAAAGAACAATGGACCCTTTTTTTTAAAAAAAAACCTTTTTTTTCTTAAAACATTCACCCCCACTTTTATTCATTCAGCAGAAATAAAGAGAGCAGCCCCTTCTCCTTAACTTCTTTTCTCTACTAGGTTTTCTACCTTCCCCCTTTTGAACTGTCACCAAACCATCGTGAACCCGCCGTGGCTTCCATCGTAAACGGTGGTTCAAAGCCTCATGGAACCGAGTTTTTGGCACTTTTAAAGGGAGATTCAATGGTGAGGCCTCTCTATACCGAAGAAAACAAAGGAGAAAGAACCCCCCACCTTCTCCTTGCGTCGATTCTGACGACGGAAAAGAAAACTCCGGCGACGCAACCCCGGGGTGGATCCGGTAAGACTCTCTTCTCCTCTCTTTTTTTTTTATTTTTTATGCCCACTTTCGTTTAATAGATTTGTAAACAAAAATAAAAAAGAAACTAAAGAACAAAATGAAAACCAAGAGAATACGATCGGAAATCCACCTTTTCTTTTTGTTTTTTTCTTTTATTTCTGAAATCCTGCATACAAGAATGGGGATCCCCCTTTTATGATTTCTTTCGGCTTCTATTTTTAGCCGAAAAATGAGATAGAATCCAAAATCCCCCCCTTTTCTTCCTGATTTTCGGATGGCTTTCTTATAGCCATCCCTTTTTTACAAATTTTATTATTATTTGTTGCTGTCTTTTCTCCTTTTTCTCTTTTGCAGGTGCAAGTGGAGGTGTGAGTGGTGATAGACTTTGGTGGCTAGTTTTTTTAGTTTTTTTTTGTGTGTGTGTTTGGGTTGGGCTAGTGTAATGGGATTAGGTTGGGCCAAAATTGGGTTTGGGCTTGTAACTGGATAATGGGCTAATTTTAATTTGGGTTTGATTTTATAGGGCCCCAGGCAAAATTTGGGCCTTACAGTCATTATGTGTCATTATGCATCAATTTCGTCATACCAGGCCCTTGGTGCTTAAGAAAACTTGATGCATCATTTGACGAGAAGAAGATGAAGAAGATGCCATGGAAGTGTATGGATTGTGAGATTGAGGAAAAAGAGCACAAATAAACCGTGGGACGTTGCTTTTGCTTCTACTTTTTAAATGGTAAGAAGAAAAAGTGACTTTATTAAATAGGGATGAGATTGAAAGTGTTCCTGTTAGGCTGAAACATAACTAATTCGTCCTAATCCAATCCAAGGCTCAGATAAGAAAAAAAGTCCTAATTTTTTTTCCTAAACTTATTTTTCGAACCTCATATATTTTTTTATCTAAATTCTCTTATATTTTAGATTAACCTTCAAATTTAAACGAATATTCTGCCACTTGAATAAATTTACTCTCAATTTACATATTGGCAGTAGTACTTTTAGTCTAAACCCAATCAAAATATTAAACAACCTTTGGTCTAAATCAAGGCTAGCTTAAATAAATAAAAAAAGCCTTCAATTTTGTCTAAATTTATTTTTTTATTCAAATTCTCTTATATTTTGGATCAACCTTCAAGCTTGATATTTGCATATATTGTTAGTAATACGAGCTGTTATCCTTAGATGAATATCCAATTTAAAGGGACTGTTTTTCTTGCCTAGTCTGTGAGATAATTGTTCCATTGATTAGTGTACTATTTGGTCCCCGACGCCCCACCATTAAGTTCACATGATACTGATTTTCATGTGTTTCTTTTCTTACCTTCATTCATTGATTGCAAAAAAGCAAATCAATACTATGCTACAAAGCTGTCAGTCATCCTCTTGGCTGAATTTTCATGGAAAATCTGCAGATTACAGTCTTATAGCGGTAACTTCATAAAGCACCGAAGCATGAAAATTCGCCGCTTGATATGCGACGCACAATTTTTTTTGTTTTGTGGGTGATAAATAAGATACATTAAACACCTATCATCCAGTTTGGTTTTCTATAATAAAAGATTAATTTATTTAAAAATTGTGGATGCAAGCTTGCAACATCTATCACTAGCTAAGTTGTAATGCTAATGGACCTGAATTTATGTAATTACTGAAATATAAAAATAATCAGAGTTGTATAATTTGTGTTTAGGATTACAGAAAATAATTTTAATTACTAAGCTTCGAATCTTGAACTTGTTGGATATCATCTCATCAAAACCAATGTACAAACCAATTCCAAAACAGAGAAACTTTGGAATTTTAATTACAAAAAGGGAAAATTGATTCAAGTTTTAGCCCAAACTGATGTAACAATCAAGTCAAATAGCTGTATCATGAAACCAACTCTTCATTTTGAAGTTCCAACTAAACCAAAATCATTTGGATTATTTTTTCCAGGTGTTTATGTTGGGTTCCTCTACGGGGTAAACATCAATCTAGATTGAGAATGAAAACTGTGATAGGGTTGGCATTGAAAATAACATCCAGGCTCCGTGTGTTCATTCAACGAGTTTTGAGATGAGAGCAACTCTGCCAAATTCTGCATGCATTTATATGATCCATTGATAAATCAGGGGCAAAGAATGCCATGAGGATACTAATAATCAGAATGAGTCAATAGTAATTTACCCAAGAGCATATGCTTCCTCTCAATGGGATAAACAAGGCAACTCTGTTGACAACTTGCAGTACTGCTTCAATATCTAAGTCCAACCACAATATAAAGAAATCATTCAGTAGAAGAAATTGAAGATCTTAAAAGCTTACTTGTTACAAACATCTGTTATTTATTCCCTCATCTGCTTTCCTTACATCAATCATTGCCATCTTTATTCCCTTCACATTAATCTCTACGTAAAAGGGCACATCTATAAATGTGGATTTTGTGGGAACTTCATTTGTTGGTGAGAAAGAAGATATCAAAAAACCACCCATAATCTGCGACTTCAATTCCAGTTGAGTATTGAATCTGTGTCTGGCTTGACTGTCATGCAAGTTTTATGAAATCTACGGATCACAGTCATAAAAAATAGAAAATACCTACTCCTAGATCAATATAAAAGCATAGGTTATAAGATTAACCAATCTCAAACATATGTTGATTATATTTAGGGAATAGTTGTTAGGTTTACCTTAGCTAACATGAATATAAATTAGAAAATCATGAACTGAAATATTATATAGATATATATATATATTTACCAACTTTCAAAGGAAATATGAAACATAAATCAATGGGTGAACAAATCATTGAAGTAAAATGCAGATAGTACTGAGATGCAATATGATTAAATCTCTACTTGCTGCCTATGGCATAAGCACCAATGGTGGAACCTAAACAATTAAGCTGAATGATGTCCACCACTGATCCTATGAATAAAAACCAGCCAATAACAAGTCAACTGTCAAAAAGAATTCAAGTATGAATCTTTATCTCTCCTCACTACAATGCTCAAACAACATGAAAGCAGTAACATACAAAGAAATTTCAGCCCAAACTGATATGATAATCAAAATCCAAGATAAGAAAATATCAACTCCAATAGCTCTACCATGAAACTAACCCAATCTAGCTTGAGCATGAAAACTGTCAAAGGTTGCCTCCAGCTCCATGTGTTTATCCCACAAGTTTTGAGATCTGTTGCAAATTCTGGATTTTTATAATCCCATTGATAAAAATGGGAAAAATGGTGAGGATGCTGAAAATCATTATATGAAACTAAAATCATGATAATAATTCAAAGTCAAAGGTAACTTACTTCTCCACCAAGACTGAATTGCCAGAACCCAAAAAGGGGCTCAAAAGATTACTATGACTTTGTGTTGACGAATCTGTTGACAACTTGCATTGTCACCAAATATCAGTTCAAACCCTTGTATAAAGCAAGCATTCAGTAAATAAAATTGAAGGTCTTACAGCTCAGTTGCTAAAGCTCCAATTCCGCTGTGGCATTCTCAAAGATTTGTAATTCCCTAATCATACATCAACACAGAAGCAAAGGATATAAGAAAAAACAATCTCACAAATAACCAATCTTTCTAATGAATCAACATATGATTGAAGGAAAATGCAGCAAGTATTTAGATGCCAGATGACACCAATGCTAGAACTAAACAATGAAGCTGAACCGAGTCCACCATTGGTCCTATGAATTAAAAAAAAAAAAAACAACAACCAATAACAAGTCAACCGCCTGTACCATCTGTATCATATATATAATCTGTATCACTCTCTTCATCCACGTAAAATACATGAACACCACATATCTCCACCTTGATGTCTACATCATCACCTTCTAGACCCAAATTTCTAATGGAGAATTCAAATGATGCCTCCTCATAATTCTGGTCTTTTTTAACCATGTCGGCGGTAGATAGAATAAACACGTGATAATCCTTGTACTTCTCTGTCTCAAAAGGCAATAACAAAGTTATTGTACTTCTTAGCTTTTCATAACCACCACCACCATTGCCACCATCGGTGGCTGTAAGTTGGTACTCACAAATACATTCAACATAACAATCGGAACGGCAGTGAGTGAGATCAGCCACAAGGCAGATAGCAAAAACCAAAAATCCGCTCCCACTACCCCCGTTTGGAGCTATCTTCAAACTTAAGGAAGAATTCATGCTCTGACACTTGAACTTATTTGCTGAAATTTTGTTTCCTGGGAAACAACAAATCAAACGTGAGGAATCACGGCAAGATGACAAATTTTGTCTCGCTGCCCATATCTTAGCTAGGGATCCAATTTTGAGCATGGCATTTGCCTCAATGTTATTAGTTGACTCTTGATTCAAGTTGAAGCAATTACAGAATAGCATGGAAACCAATTCAACAAACGAATCAAACATGGAAACCAATTCACCAAACGAATCAAACTGACACAAATTTTGATCTGCAAAGGAAACTTTTTCCAATGATGTGCAGTTACATACATCCAACCGGTCCAGATATGGTGGAAGCTCTGAGAGTAAATTGAGGCTCTTGCAACTATCCATATACATATCCTTCAAGCTTGGTGAGGGCACATCAACAGTTGGAAACGAGAATTTGACGATTGGACAACCATCATAATAAAGGGATTCCAACTTTGAAATATTGCTCGATGCATCTTTTGCCCTTGAGTTGGAAGACAAGTCCACTTCTTTAATTTGAGTTCCAGATAGGTATAATCCTGTTAAGCTTCTTGGGATTTCTGGGGATTTGACGATTGGACAACCACCAAAGGGATTTCAACTTTGAAATATTGCTTGATACATATTTTACCATTGAGTTTGTCAAGGTCAACCGTCGAAGTCTGTCGAGACGCTCAATGAAATCAGGTACTTTTTTTATTCCGGTTTCTGATAAATCTAACTTATCAAAGTTATTTGGGATCTCGGGAAACTTTTTGAGACTACGACATCCCTTAAGATGAAGGGTTTTAAGTGATGTCAAATGGGCGAGGGAAGGAAGTTTAACCAAACTTCTGCAATTTTTACAGTCAAGTCTTTCCAGGTTGAGGGCTCCTAATACATTAGGGATCTTCTTTAAATTTTTACAATTAAAAAGGTCAATTTCCCGTAAATGAACAAGATCCTGCACATGCATGATGAGAACATAAAGTAGTTAAGCATCATTGACTTAGACTCTATCAAAATAAAAATTTATATTTGATGTATTGGGTGTATTAATTCACCCACCATCAATACATCAGATTGCTTCTTTTAAAAAATAGAAAAAAATCTTTTATATTTATTTTTTAAAAATTAATAAAAATATATTATCATAAGATTAAATGTTATATCAATTATAAATTATTTTTCTTAAAAAAATTCTTGGATAAAAGAATGTATAAAAGTATATATACCTGATGACCTTCATTCCAAAGTTGTTCCATGTTTCCACGTGGTAATTTCAATGCAACAAGGTTTTTTAGATTAAAACTTGATGATAAAGCTTTGAAGGGGTAATACTCCCATTGAAGATACCTTAGCTCATTCGGAAGAGATACAATATCATCTTGGAATGTAAGTAGCTTCTTATAATCCTCACTCTCTTCCCGCAACAAATATTTTGACGACAAATAGAAGAAAATATATCTAAGATTAGTCATGTTTTTAAAAACAAAAGGTTGGAATAATAAATTATCCACACGTGATATGTTTAACTTTATTCCTTGAATTCGATCAGTTCCCTGATAACAAAAATTAATTTATCAAATATTAGCATGAAGAAATTTATAGACATCCCATTAAATAACTCATAAAAGAATAATTATATTAGGTCAGGCGTAGGCTAATTTAGCCCTTTTTAGGAATTTTTACATACAAAAAGTGTTTTTTTTTTCTTTTGTTTTTATGTTTTCAAATCCATGCATTAAATATTCAACTAAGTCATAAACCTTGAGCGATTCTACATTATACCTAAGATATAATCATTATGAGTCAAGAATGACGATAATTATTTTATTTTCTAAATACTAATTAAAAGGGATAATACTTGATATGATATCAAATGTATAGGTTTATATAGTGCCATTCAACCAAATGACAATATCCCATTAAAGTATATTTAAAAAAAAAGAATATAAATATAATTAGTGCTTACTTTATTATATTTGAGCACTTCTTCCACGTGTTTCAGATTCCATAGTCTACTGCATTTACCAAGGTTTTTAGATTCTTGACAAACAATGTCCTTTGCCATCTCTTCAAGCGTATCATGCATATCAATTATATATGGAAATTCCAAATGGCGCGTTGTACAATAACCAAAAAAACCAAGAGAGAAATTACGAGAAGATGAGACACTGATCAGGCATTTGTCAACCAATTTGTTGATTCCACACTCTACACCCTTATAACAACCACTTAGAATATGTTTTGTTCTTTCTATGGGTTCCCCTTTAAAGAAGCATGCAATGTCAAGAAATATATTCTGCTCTACTATATCTAGCCCATCATAACTACTTTTCAAAGCCTCTGAAATTTTTTTCTCTGGGGGACAGTCCTTTAGCTTCTCAACCTTACTTTCCCAATAATCTATACTTCTTTTATTTAAATCAGAACCCAAAACTTTAAGAGCAAGTGGATTGCCTTGGGTGTACTTTACAAACCTACGGGATAGATCTTGAAAACCAACCGCGGGATTCAACTGCTTAAACGCAAAGGTAGAAAAAAGTTGAAGAGAATCGTTCTCATTTAACCTTTTCACCTCATGTATTTTGTCAGCTCCTCCGCTCTCAAGCACTTGTCTATCTCTAGATGTTATAATGGTTTTACTTCCAAAACCAAAATATTTAACCCCCATATAATCTATTTGGTCTAAGTGATCATCAACATCATCAAGGACAACGAGTACTTTCTTCTTGTTGAGTCTCTCTTGAGTTAAAGTGGATCCTATAGAGGGGGTGTCTATATCAACTTTTGAGTTCAATAATTTCGAAAGAAGTTCATTTCGTAAAGATTTCTTCCCTTGATTTCCTATTTCCTCTCTAACATTTTGAAGAAAGCAATGACTTTCAAACTCCGAAGAGATTTTTTTATATACAACCTCAGCAAGGGTTGTTTTGCCTTGACCACCCATTCCCCAAAGTCCTAATACACGACAGTCATTTTGCTTAATCAGCTTCAAAATCGCATTTTTCTGATATTCTATTCCAACCAATTCTTTAGAAGCACTTTCAAACCCAATATTCGTCAACTTTTTTATAACATATTCAACAACATCTTTAATGTACTCAGATTCAGGTCTAGAAAACAATAAATAATGTAAATAAGTAAATATGAAATCTATAAACAAAGATAAGTTGAATATAACAAGATGAGAAAATTATTGTTACCTTTCAAATTTGCCTTCTTCTATATGCCACCCTTTTAATGTACCGATCTCTGCAAAAGCAGATTTCCATCGTTGTACTGTATCAGTTGCTTGCTTTGATTCATGCTCCTCGAAGGATGTCTCAAAACTCCCACCAATATTTCGCACGTTGGAAGGATCAACATGATAAAAGATGGGAATAACAGTATGTCCATGAGAGCGCTTGCGGATCTTGATGTCAGAGAGTTCAACCAAGCATGATTTCGAAGAGGCATAGTCTGCAGACAAAACGATGATTGAGATATTTGAGACTGCAATTGCTCGAGAAAGTGCTTGTGAAAGCAGACCCCTTTTTTCAGTTTTTCTTCATCGAAGAAAACATCAATTCCCTTGCTTTTCAAGGCCTGAAGTAGATGACTGGTGAAATTAAGGCGCGTGTCTTCACCTCTGAAGCTCAAGAAAACATGATACTTCATTAGAGTAGAAGATGAAGAAGAAGAAGCCATGAAAGAGTATTGTGTTGTTCCAATAGGGTCGGAAGCGTGTAAATTATTGTACTAAAAAATCACACAAAGTTCAATTCCCAGGGAAGAGAGGTGGATCACATGGATCTCTTAAATACCAAGTCTTTCCTTAGACAGAATATCCCTTCTATAGTAATTTAATAGCACAATTAAATACTACTATTATACCCTCAAATATTGAAAGAAAAATAGGACAAGAAAGAACACAAGAGATTTAACGAGGTTCGGTAAATTATACTTACGTCCTCGGGCACTAACACCAGATGATAACTTTACTATCTCCAAAGTATTACAAACAAATAGAATTCCTTAAGAATTCTCAAATGGGAGAAGAGAGAAAACTAAGAGAGAAAGATTGGTTGGGATGGTGTAAATGAGAAATGGTTAGGCCTATTTATAGTTGAGGTTCAGGGACTAACTTGCAAATGGCCTAAAAATTAGGGACCAAAATTGCAATTATCCCATTCAACTTTAAACAACTTGCCTACCATTTTTTTCTTTCGGTGCCACTTGCACCTCCCATTTTTTTGACTTTTCAACACACCTTTTAATTTGTCTTTTCAACAATCTCCACCTTGAAGATTTGATTAGGATAATCACATCTTCACATACTTCCTTCAACTCCCCAAATTCGATAAAGCTATCTTTTGTAGTACCTCCAAATGCGCTCTCGAGCGCCATACACTTAAAGGTGGTCAAATTCTCAGGATGTTAATCAAGTTCAAACAATGATTAAACTTGATTGTTGTTACCACCTTGGTCATCATATCTGCGGGATTATCTGCTGTCGGAATCTTTTGAAGTAGAATTTTTCCTTTTTCAAAGACTTCCCGCACAAAGTGATATCTTACGTCGATATGCTTGGTTCTTGAATGATAGACTTGATTTTTCGCTAAATGAATAGCGCTCTGACTGTCACAATATAAACTTATGTGACTTTGAACAACTCCTAAGTCTTTCAACAATCCATTAAGCCAAATAGCCTCCTTAACAGCTTCTGTAACAGCCATATATTCTGCCTCTGTAGTAGACACAGTTACTGTAGACTGTAAGGTAGACTTCCAACTCACTGGGGCTTTCGCAAGAGTAAACAGATACCCCGTAGTTGAACGATGTTTATCTAAATCACCAGCAAAGTCGGAATCAACATATCCAACTACAAACTGACCAAGTGTTTCATCCTGTTCAAAAATTAAACCAACATCTACGGTTTTTCGAAGATACCGTAGAATCCATTTCACAGCTTGCCAATGTCCTTTTCCAGGATCATGCATATACCTGCTCACAACTCCAACAGCTTGTGAAATGTCAGGCCTCGTACACACCATCGCATACATCAAATTCCCAACTGCATTAGCATATGGGACTTTCGCCATATATTCTCTTTCATCTTCAGTCTTCGGAGATAATTGAGCACTAAGTTTCAAATGAAAAGCAAGTGGGGTACTTACATATTTTGTGTTTTCATTTACACCAAAACATTGTAATACCTTTTTCAGATATTGCTTCTGATTTAAACAGAGCTTGCCTCTTGGTCTATCTCTACTTATCTCTATGCCGAGAATCTTCTTGGCCTCACCTAGATCATTCATCTCGAACTCTTGATTCAACTGAGCCTTCAGCTTATCTATCTCATTTTGGCTCTTCGAAGCGATTAACATATCATCAACATACAAGAGTAGATAAATGAAAGATCCGTCATGCAGCTTCTGCAAATATACACAATTGTCATATTTGCTTCTTGTGTACTTCTGCCTTCTCATAAAGCTATCAAGTCGCTTGTACCACTGCCTCGGGGATTGCTTCAATCCATATAGCGATTTGTTCAGCTTACAAACCCAATTTCTACCACCAGCATCTGTGTATCCTTCGGGCTGAGTCACATAGATCTCCTCTTCTAACCACCATGCAAGAAAGCCGTCTTAACGTCAAGTTGAGCTAGTTCCAAATTCAACTGTGCTACCAAGGCCAACAAAATTCTAATGGAGGAATGCTTCACAACAGGGGAAAATACATCATTGTAGTCAATTCCCTCCTTCTGAGCGTAGCCTTTAGCTACCAATCTTGCCTTGTAGCGAATATCCTTCTTGCTAGGAGATCCATCTTTCTTTGCGAATACCCACTTGCATCCGATTGCCCTTTTACCTTTCGGTAATTGCGCCAACTCCCAAGTATTGTTCTTCAGGAGAGACTGCATTTCTTCATCCATGGCGCTTTTCCATTTATCACTTTCTAAGCTTTGCATTGCTTCTTGATAAGTGATAGGAATATCATCAACAACGGGAAGGGCGTAAACCCAATTTCTACCACCAGCATCTGTGTATCCTTCGGGCTGAGTCATATAGATCTCCTCTTCTAACTCACCATGCAAGAAAGCCGTCTTAACATCAAGTTGAGCTAGTTCCAAATTCAACTGTGCTACCAAGGCCAACAAAATTCTAATGGAGGAATGCTTCACAACAGGGGAAAATACATCATTGTAGTAAATTTCCTTTTTCTGAGCGTAGCCTTTAGCTACCAATCTTGCCTTGTAGCGAATATCCTTCTTGCTAGGAGATCCATCTTTCTTTGCGAATACCCACTTGCATCCGATTGCCCTTTTACCTTTCGGTAATTGCGCCAACTCCCAAGTATTGTTCTTCAGGAGAGACTGCATTTCTTCATCCATGGCGCTTTTCCATTTATCACTTTCTAAGCTTTGCATTGCTTCTTGATAAGTGATAGGAATATCATTAACAACGGGAAGGGTGTAGGCCACCATATCAGTAAATCGAGCAGGTTTACGAATTTCTCTCCGTGGCCTTGCAACTGTAACTGGTTCTGGTGTACTTAGTGGTTCTTGGGTCAGAACCTCTTCAACCTCTAATTCCTCCATTGTGGCTGGAGAATTAGACTTATTAACTGGGCAAATCCCCATCTGCTCAAACTCCACCTGTTTTGGAGTACACTCCACCTGCTGTGGAGTATTGCTCGTCTGAATATCTTTATCTGCTACCTTTTTCAATGTGGCAGATTCATCAAAGGTAACATCTCTGCTACAGATCATTTTCTTTGTGCTTAAGCACCAAAGACGAAATCCCTTCACTCCAGAAGTGATTCCCATAAAGAGAGCTTTCTTTGCCCTCGGATCTAACTTTGACTCCTTCACATGGTAATATGCAGTGGTTCCAAACACATGTAAGGAATCATAATCTATAGCCGGTTTTCCAGACCATACCTCAATAGGAGTTTTTCTTTCTAATGCAGATGATGGCAAACGATTAAGAAGATGACCAGCGTATGTCACAGCCTCAGCCCAAAATTGCTTGCCCAACCCAGCATTGGACAACATACATCGAACTTTCTCCAGCAATGTTTGATTCATACGCTCTGCCAATCCATTCTGCTGTGGTGTATCCCTAACTGTGAAGTGTCGAACAATACCATACTCTTGGCACACATCGAAGAACGGATCACTTTTATATTCCCCTCCATTGTCCGTCCTAAGCCGCTTGATTTTCTTGCCAGTCTGGTTTTCGATCATAGTTTTTCATTTAAGAAAAACTCTAAGCACTTCATCCTTAGTTCTCATGGTATACACCCAAACTCTTCTGGAAAAGTCATCAAAAAAAGTAACAAAGTAGTATTTTCCTCCCAATGAAGGTGTCTTAGAAGGCCCCCACACATCTGAGTGAACATATTTCAAAATACCTTTTGTATTATAGATAGCAGTACCGAATTTCACTCTCTTTTGCTTTCCCAGAACACAATGCTCGTAAAATTTTAATTTGCAAGCCTTTGCACCTTTCAACAATCATTGTTTTGCCAGAATTTGCAAGGATTTTTCGCTGGCATGTCCCAACTTCATATGCCACAACTGTATTGAGTCCAATTCTTTGTTGCCGGAAGCTGCAGCGACTGCTCCAATAACTGTACTACCTTGGTAGTAATACAAGTTATTTTTCCCGATGCCCTTCAATATCACAAGTGCGCCAGATGTCACTTTCAAAACCCCATCTCTCATAGTAACAACTGAACCATTGGATTCCAAGGCTCCCAATGAGATGAGATTTTTCTTCAAACTGGGCACGTACCGAACATCAGTCAAAACTCTGGTTGATCCATCTTTATTCTTTAATTGGATTGAACCTATCCCAACAGTTTTACAGGCATTGTCATTGCCCATATAAACAACTCCTCCATTTAGTTCTACTAAATCAGAGAACCACTCCCGGTTAGGGGACATATGATAGGTACAACCCGAATCCAATATCCACTCATCTGAATGGAACTACGATGATGATGCAACCAGTGATAGTTCAGAGTCACTAGTATCATGCTTAGCAACACAAGCATCTACAGCAGCTTTTCCCTTATTATTCAGCTTTGGACAATTTTTCTTCCAGTGGTCTTTCTCATGACAAAAAGCACATTCATCTTTCCCGAGTCTGGACTTTGACTTTGATCTCCCCTTTTGAGTTTTCTTCGGAGTGTATGAACGACCTCGGACTACTAAAGCTTCTGTATCTCTGATTGGGTTTTTCTGTTTGTCCTTCTTTCTCTGTTCATAACTGTATAAGGCCGCACAGACTTCGCTCAGAGATATATCACTCCTGCCATGAAGTAGAGTAGTTTCTAGGAACTCAAACTCTTCAGGAAGTGACCCCAACAGCATCAAAGCCAAATCTTCATCTTTGAATGTCTCATCCATATTCAGCAAATCAGTGACTAACTGATTAAATTTGGTGATGTGATCATTCATTGTGGTACTTGGGACGTATGTGAAGCAAAACAGTCTTTTCTTCAAGTGGAGCTTATTTTGACTGTTTTTCTTCAAAAAAAAATTTTCAAGTGCCACCCACAACTTATTTGCAGAAGTCTCCTTTGAAAAAGCATACCTCTGCTCTCGAGAAAGGCATGATCGAATTGTGCCACATGCCAACCGATTGATCGCCTTCTAATCTTTCTCCTGTACATCATCTGGTTTCTCTTCATCAATGGCAATGTCTAAACCCTGCTGAAAAAGGGCATCTAGGACCTCACTTTGCCACATACCAAAATGGCCCGTGCCATCAAAGATCTCCACGGCCAATCTTGCATTTGCAATTGTCGGTCTTGTCCACATGGACGATGTTGAAGCTCCTACACCGACCGTTTTCTCCATAATCTTTCAATATACCTAAGGAAATCTTTTCTGATGTGGAAGATCAGTTTAAACTGCAACCACAGAGCATACTACGATTAACCTTCGGCTCTTGATACCACTTGTTGTTCCAATAGGGTCGGAAGCGTGTAAATTATTGTACTAAAAAATCACACAAAGTTCAATTCCCAAGGAAGAGAGGTGGATCACATGGATCTCTTAAATACCAAGTCTTTCCTTAGACAGAATATCTCTTCTATAGTAATTTAATAGCACAATTAAATACTACTATTATACCCTCAAATATTGAAAGAAAAAAAGGACAAGAAAGAACACAAGAGATTTAACGAGGTTCGGTAAATTATACCTACGTCCTCGGGCACTAACACCAGATGATAACTTTACTATCTCCAAAGTATTACAAACAAATAGAATTCCTTAAGAATTCTCAAATGGGAGAAGAGAGAAAACTAAGAGAGAAAGATTGGTTGGGATAGTGTAAATGAGAAATGGTTAGGCCTATTTATAGTTGAGGTTCAGGGACTAACTTGCAAATGGCCTAAAAATTAGGGACCAAAATTGCAATTATCCCATTCAACTTTAAACAACTTGCCTACCATTTTTTTCTTTCGGTGCCACTTGCACCTCCCATTTTTTTGACTTTTCAACACCCCTTTTAATTTGTCTTTTCAACATATTGATAGTGTGCTTGAAGCAAAAACAAATATAGCAAGTGAATTTTGCTTGGGTTGTGGTATTATTGTGGAAAGAAAAAGTGTAAAATATCTATCATCTTTGGTATCCTTATATTAATGTGAACGAGATTGAAGGCTTTTTTCTTAGGCAAAAGCACAGGCGACTACTTGAGCTTACTCCACTTGTCACACCACATCAGATAATCATTTCTGTTTATTATCTTTTACCGACGAAAGTGAGAGTGTTTTCATGGTGGAGGGGTAATTAATTAATAATCATTGTGCGTGTGGACCACTTCCAAACTGCATCCCCCATGAAATTAGCCAATTCGGAAAAAGTCAAATTTTGTTTCAGGTCCCTCTACTATTCTCAAATTTGAGATTTAGTCCTTCTTCTTTAAAATGATCCCTTTATTTTTATGTTATCATTAGTTAATTCAAATAGGTAAGGTTGTTAACTATTCAGGTTAAAATTTTAGTATAGATGAAAAAAAAACCTCTTTTATCATAAAAGACTCTTGTAATTTTAAGAAAAAAAATCATGTTATAGTATTATTTATATTAATTAATGACACAAAAAAATTATTTAAAAATCTTTAATCACAAAAGAAATTCGAGAAAAAGGTTGAGATAACAAGAGAAACATCTGGGTTATCATACATGTTTATCATTTTTCACTTCTTTTATTTAGAAAAACATTTATCGTGTAATTTCCATTCTGAATTATCAAACATGTTTAAAATTTTAAATTACTAAAAATATTACTTCTCAATTAAAATTTTTAATATTAGTAAAGTTAAGTAAAATATTTTACGTCAAGATTTGATTGGAGAAGTGATTAAAATCAACTTAATTGAATGTGACTAATTGATCAATGTGTTAAAACGATTTTTATCGATATTTTATCAATTATGAGAGAATTTTAATTCTTAATTGATAATTTGAAAACTTTTCATTACCTTCCATGAATTTTCTATCTAAGTTGTCATGACTTAAGTTTTGGGGAGTTTTTTTTTTTCAAGCCAAAGACTTTTTCTTTTGGATCTTGAGAAGGCTCGGGTTATATAAAAAATGTGTAACGACTCGATAGTTGAGAATGTCAGAAAGTATATTCTCGAGACTCCATTCCTATAAATCGGACTCGTAAATATTTATTAAAAATATTTACGACGCTAATTGTGTAGTTAATTAGGTTCTGGTTAAGTGAATTTGCTCAAATTAAGAGTCATTAGGTGTAAGAACTAAATTGCATATAGAGTGAAAGTTGAATTATAGATTAAAGAAAAATTAAAGGGACTAAAGAAGGAATTATACCTTTGCAATAATTGAAGGGACTAAAGAAAGAATTATACCTTTGCTTCCTTAGTAGGACTGACTAGGACAGCATTAGGTTAAAAAAATGTGTCAATCTATTTTATATATGTTATAATAATTAAAGTTATCTTAAGTTCACCAAAAATAAAAAAAGTTATCTTAAGTATTAAGAAAATATATATTATATAATAATAATAAACCAATTAGGTAAAAGAAAAAGAAAGACAAAGCCAAGCAAATTAAAAAAAGAAAAAGAAAGAAAGGAAATATATATTATATAATAATAAATCGATTAAGTAAAAGAAAAAGAAAGACAAAGCCAAAGCCAAGCAAATTAAAAAGAAAGAAAAAGAAAAAGAAAGAAAGGAGAAAAGGAGACGCAAGGCTAGGGGCTCCAAAATTTTCAAAATTTAATTAGTTAGTCAATTTAGTCCCTTTTCTTGTAATTTTCATGTTTTTTAAATCTCGATGTTAAGTATTACCCGACCCATGTTAAAATTTTAGCATTTATTAAGTTTTTAAAGGTTGCTAATGTTGAATAATTTTAGTATAAGGGATTAAATTGATATATTTTTAAACTAGAAGTGAAAAAAATTATATTGTAAAATAAATTGTAAATTTTAAGTAATAGGGACTAAATTGTGAAAAATCAAAATTTAAAGATTTAAGAAAAAATAGGGAGTTAAATTTAGTTTAAAGTAAAATTTGTATGAAAATAATTTATACAAATCTTTAAATTTGAATGATTAAATTTTTTTATTTTGGTAGAAAAGAACTTAGGACAAGCCTAAGGGAACAACAAGATTACACCCTTTTTTACCAAGGGCAGTCGAGAAACAAAACCAGCAAGATCCTGAAGAGGCATTGATGTCAAACCACCATGAAACATGGAGGACAAAGGGCAGGTCAGGAGCACCCCTCCCACCACAACAACTTACACTTAAATTGCCTTCAAATCAACTTACAAGCTAACTGTAATTAACTAAAAAGATAGTTCTCTTTTGTTCTAAAGTTCAATGCAATGTCAAACACCCCAGACAAATTTCAAAGCCTAAGACAACAAATTGTGACAATGTGACAGCTAAACAGTTAAAAACATACCTGGGAAACAACATGAACTGGTGCGGAGAAGAACAATCTAGGTGAAAGATGTAATAAGTCAATGAAAGAACTCGTTTCTGGTTCATATTACCTTAGTGTCCAACTGTGAGTGTCGAATCCACATATTCAACACTCGCACAATATCGTAGTAGCAAATTCGTGTCCAACTTTAAAACACCAATTTAACATAAATTTATGAATATAGCCTGGTCCTTGACCTATTACCCCCTAACTATACCTCTCCTTTTCCATCAAAAACATGATTAAATTACCTTAATAATATGTTATAGGCAGTATTGTAGTATGTAATTCAGCTCAATTTGTAACACCCCCTACCCGTATCCGTCGCCGGAATAGAGTACGAGGCATTACCGAGAAGCACGAAACACTTACAGATAATTTAAATACATTTTCATAACAATTTGTTTCGATTTCATACTATTTCATATTTAAGCTTTATTCACTAAAGTATTTGAAATATCATCTTTATGCAAATAGCACGCATGAGGTACATAATTCCATAATTATGAATGAACACATTTATCAAACATATTCCATGTTTTTATATATATCATAGTTTCATATTTTCATGTATCAATTACCATCACTTCCTCGTATTTCAGACAAATACGTGTAACAATTCATAAATATGCAATTCATTAACTCTTCCTACCAATCACGATTTAAATTTCCAAATCACTTATTGAGCCCAATTTCAATGTTCACTAAAATCTATCATATAAATTTTGATGTACGTATTCATCAATAAATTCCATGTACAGATATCATCATCTCATATTTCCACATACATTTGCTTTCCACATTTATGAATTCAAATAGCATATACAAGACATACCAATGTATTTCAAGTACGTTTTCATGATATCTCATTTCGAACTCAGATTATTTCATGCTAGAAGTTTTCTCACTAACTCATTTGGAATACCAATTCATACGGATAATACACTCAAGGCGTAGAAATATATAATCACAAATGAATTCATCCATCAACCAAGTTTTATGCTCAAGTCTCATCAACTCGTATTTCCTTATGTCACATAATTCCATGTAATACTTACCAAACTTCTTCAAATTAGTGAACATCTTACGGAATTGAGTACTTCGTTTTCTCGATGCCATAGTTCAACTATGGTCTTACACATCTTCACATAATGATGCCATAGCCCAACTATGGTCTCACACATATTCATATATCGATACCATAGCCCAACTATGGTCTTACACGTAATCACATATCACATATCGATGCCATAGCCCAGCTATGGTCTTACACGAATCACATATCTCACTGATGCCATATCTCAGATATGGTCTTATACAGTAGCATATATCACACCGATGCCATATCCCAGATATGGTCTTATACAGTGGCATATATCACACCGATGCCATATCCCAGATATGATCTTATACGGAAATCACTTGTCACTTGTCACTTGTAGCCAAAGCTACCACTATTCACTGATCAGGTAGCAGGTGCTACCACTTTTCACTGATCAGGTAACCGGAGCTACCACCTTTCACTGATCAGGTAGCCGGAGCTACCACTTTTCACTGATCAGGTAGCTGAAGCTACCACTTTTCACTTGTCATTTGCCATTGATCAGATAAGTGTAGCCGAAGTTATCACTTATCACTTTCACTTGTCCTTGATCAGATAAGTGTAGCCGAAGCTATTACTTATCACTTTCATTTGTCCTTGATCAGATAAGTGTAGCCGAAGCTATCACTTATCACTTGTTGCAATGGTCCAATCATGGTCTTTTCCTTCAATTCATCTTGTCACTGAACTGAAATACTCAATTTGATCATTTATTCAATTTTCATGCTTTTACATTATTCACGATTTTATCATCAATACATATGAAATAACTCATCATGAAATTCATAAAATTAACAAATAATCACTAAAATTTAGCCATATAAACTCACAAGTTCAATTTTTATATTATAACGATAATCACAATTTCATAATAAATATTCCAAATAAAACATTATATCATTTCTAATCCAATACTCATCGATTATAACCGGGCATGTGATCAATTGATACACGAGTCATTCATATATATGTATATTTTTCCTCCTCCTCCTCTCCATCCACATCCTTAATATAAACAATACACTTGTAGGTAACATTATCTATAATTTTCACTATCTACTTATGTGAATATTCAAGCTGTCCATCTGTGTCATAGTCACTAAATTATTTTTATATTGAGCTACAGAACTTCAAATTAAGATTTGCTAATTTTCCCTAAAACTAGACTTATACACCTTCTTACCATAAAAATTTCATAATTTTTGGTTGGGCCAATTAATACAGTTTATTCATTGAAGTCTCCCCTATTCTGCTGTCTGACAGTTCCGACCCTTCTTCACTAAAAATTAATTATCTTCTCGTACAGGATTCGAATGATATCCTCGTTTGTTTTTCTTGAAAATAGACTCATTCAGGGTTCTAAACATATAAATTTAAGCCCCATAATTATTTTTATGCAATTTTTTATGATTTTAAAAATTCAGAACAGGGAAACCCGAAATCATTCTGACCTTATCTCACAAAAGTTATTGTATCTCATGATTTACAACTTCATTGCTTACATAATTTCTTTTATAAGAAACTAGACTCAATAAGCTTTAATTTCATATTTTATTCATCCTCTAATTCTATATCTACAATTTTTGGTGATTTTTCAAAGTTAGACTACTGCTGCTGTCCAAAACAGTTTTAGTGCAAAATATTAATTTCTATTTTGTCCCAAATTTTACAATTCATACAATTCAGTCCTTGCTCAATTAATCCCTCAATTAAGATAATTTTCTCAATTAATACTTTTTCTAGACATTATAAGTTATTTCATAACCATTGAAATTCAGAATTTTCACATAAAACTCTATCTTCAAACTCTTTTACAATTAGGTCCCAAACATTCACTTTCTATTCAATTCTTTCAATAAAATCAACATATAAATAATTTAAGGCTCTAATTCCATGTCAAATCATCATATACTCCCAGCACATATTCATAGCAACTTTCAATTTCTTTCATAGACTCAAAAACTAATGAATTCAACAAGTGAGCCTAGTTGTAAAAGTCACAAAAACATAAAAATTTCAAGGAGAAAGCAAGAATTAAACTTACATGAAGCTAGAGTATGAAAACCACCTTGAACCCTCCTCTATGGCTGTTTTTCAGCTGATGAATATGAAGAGAAATGAAGAGAATTCTAGATATTCCAATTTAGTCCAATTTTTTTTAGCCAATTTTGGCAATTTTCCAATTTTGCCCAAATTTCACCCATTTCCTGATTTTTCTTAACTATTGCCGCCCAAAATATCTCCTTTGAGCTTATTTTCACTTTAGGTCCTTCCTCATTTGACAATTGAGCTATTAATCATTTTTGTAACTTTTACACCTTTTTCAATTTAATCTTTTTTATTTAATTAACCACCCAAACGTCAAAATTTTCTGACTAAATTTTATCACTATCTCACCAACACTCCATAAATATTTCTAAAAATATTTATGACTCGGTTTATGAAGTCGAGGTCTCGATACCTCATTCACGACCCAATTTACCTAATTAATTCTTTTAAATCACCAAATTCACTAATTCAAAAATGCTTTTATATTCACATTTGACTCATAGGTATTAATTTATTAAATTTTCAACTCACCTGAAAAATTTAGTGATCTCAAATTTCTATTCTCGATACCACTGAAAATTAGGCTGTTACACAATTCCCTACTAAATTCCCAACATTTGCCATCAACATGATTTTAAAATACCATAGTCATACATAAATCACAAGCAAAACTCATTCTACCATAGTCTTATACAGTGTTGTCAACCGTGCAAGGTGCGCTGTAGACGTTAGAACCCTTATATTGCCTCGGGTGCAAGGCTCAAAAAGACTAGCCTGAGTGAAGTAAAGCGCAATATACATATGTGCATTTTTGGTGCCTGCACACACAAACATATATGTATATATATAGCTTAAGATATATAATAAACTCTACAGTGTGGTCTTTATCTACAACATAAGCATTTTATTTATTAGTCAATATACATGATTTCTTATGGTCTGCTGAACACTAATGATTGAGAAGTACAAAGTTTAATACTGTGCCTTTCTAACTAGCAAAGGTATATCAAATGAAAAAAGTGAAAAATAGAAGAAAGTAAAGAGAACTTCAATGAGGAGGTTTTTTCTTAATGCCTATAGTCTTACAAAAAAGTGCGCCTAGGCACACTGCGCATGCATCTGATTAAATGAGCCTCACCCGAAAGGGTCTGACACACTTCTATTATCTAATGCTCAGGCACAAGGCACAAGAGTGCCTAGGTGCACACCTTGACAACACTGATCTTCTAAATGCGTTGCATCCAGTTCAACATATGCAGATAAAAGTCCTTTTTTTGTGTAGCTAAAGCTCAAAGCATACTTCCCAAATATTTGTCATTCCCTCTTGACTCTGTTTTACAAACTCTACAGGTCACAGTCATATAATTCTAAGAGATAAAGCACAACAAAAAACAACCACCTAGATCAAGATAAGATCACAGATTATAACACAAACCAATCTCACACATGAGAAAATCACAAATTACAACAAAAAGCAATTTCACACATAAGCAGACTTTCAAATTAACATATAGATATAGGGAATAGTTGGATGGAATAAAAATCAGATATCAGGTGATCCGAATTAAAAACATATTCCCTAACTTTTAAAAGAAATATGAAACAGAAATCAATGGATGAAGATATCATTGAAGTAAAATGTAGTGAGTATTAGATACGAGATTATTAAATCTCGACTTACTGCCTATCGCATGAGCACCAATGCTGCAAACTGAAACAAATAGGCTGAATGAAGTCCACCACTGATCCTATGAATTAAAACCAATCAATATCGATACAAAACCATTATTGTAACTGTATAGAATTAAGCATGAATCTTAATATTTGAATTTTGGTACCCACCACATCCTCCAGCTGCCTTCAACTTGATAACAAACATATAATCACATAAAGATCACATTCTATCATAATCTTATAAATGCATCTAGTTCAACATAAGCAAAGCACGATGAAGCAAGCAGTGTGAATCACACAGTGTCTATCCTAATTTCCAAGTTCAATCGCCTATGATCATATTCAATAAAGCCAGAAAGAAAAAGAAACCATTCAATAATTAACTAACAAAAACTAAAAGATTAAACATAAAACGAACAGAAAATGTTAAAACTTAGATTTAATCTTCAAACAGAAGAAATTAGCACATAATAAACATCAACAAGTTGTTCTCAGATCACATTTTATTTGATCATTTTAATCCCAAACATTAAAAGCACAGACACGTTACCAGATCACAAATTATATACACAAATATCTATAAATATAAGCCATGATCATCATAACCTTCATCACCATCATCATTGCCTTAAAAAACCCATCAATATTCTGTGCGATGATAATCACCATAATCATCCCTTTCCTTTGAGGTCACTTCATGCTCAACCCTTTCACCAATCTTTTCTTCTTCGTATTTCAATCCTTCTTCTAACGCCATTCCACCTAAAGCCCCTGCAACCGCTCCAACAGCTAATCCAGTTCCTACCCCAATTTTAGAACCTCCCCGAGGCTTCTGATCGTACGGCGAGTAATCTACTGGCGCCGATGGGGTTCCATAGCTGGAAGCTCGTTCGAAGAAAGGACGTGGAGGCATGGGCGGTGGCGGAGAGGAATAGTAATGGCTGGAGTAGTAGGGAGGGTAACGATCGGGGATGGAGGAGTAAGGCGGATTTGCCGGAGGAGGAGAGGATGAAGGTGGAGGAGGCGGCGGGGGAAGAGAAACGTAAGGCGGAGCAGAGTATCTTGGTGGAGGAGGGGCATTTGTGTAATAATAGCTAGAAGGAGGGGCAAAATGGTAATCATGAGGTGGAGGAAGAGGACGTTCCCGGATCCCAAGTTTCAACCGGATCTTACCTTGGGGGCGACCCGAGGGTCGAAGCAAAGAAAAGGTTCGGATCTTGGAACCATCATCCGGGTCGGGTAATTCCTTGAGCTCAACCCGGAGAGTAGCCACCAAAGGCTTCGGAGTTTCAGAGGGTTTGGAATGAAAGATCTCGAGGGTCAAAACGGTTTCGTGTGGAGGAACAACAAGGGGAAGGGTGAAACGCTCATTCCAGACCGGTCTAGTTGAGCCAGAATCGTCCGACCGGGTTGATAAACGTCGGTCTGGATCAACCCAGAAGACTGCGTAGGGTTTTAGATCGCCGTTTTGCCAGTTGACGTTCTTTAGATGCTTGGCTGACACGATCGTCAAGTCGAGGTCAAGTAGTCTTGGTGGCGGAGGTCGAGAGTGAGTAGCCATGATGGTAGCTGCGACGGCAGTGGTGGTGGCGCTGGTCGTTGCTTTTGGTTGGTGGTGATGCTAACGTGCACCGGATAACTTCGGTGCGTAGGATAGCTGGAATATTTTTTGAAAGAATTTTGAGAGTGGACAGGACTTGACAAGGGGATATGGATTTGCTTAAGTTTTAGGAAGTGGAGAAAAGAAAAATAGCAGTAAAATGACGATTTTAACCTTAGTGGTTGGCGGGTTTTCATTAAATGAGATCACTCGTGCATTCGTTTTGGGAATCGTATACTTTTAGTTTTGGTAATATTTTGTAAAAGGTCCCTGTATGTTTTACGTTCTTTTTACTATAATCCAATCATTTTTAATTGTTCTACTTATCGAAATGCGTACTTTTAGCAAAATAAGGAGTTGTTTCTTGCATCGTTTTGGATTTATTGCTATTTTTTAAAAAATAATTTATATATGTAAGTAAAAAATATGTACAAATATTAAATAATAAAATTAAATAGATATTAAATAAAAAATACATATATAACATATTCTTTAATAAGCTTCACATATAATTACAAGTTATCATTAAATAATTTTAAAAAATATACAAAAAAATTCACATAAATTAAACAATAAGATTATCTTATATCTTACATATTACAATTATAATTCAAGAAATTCAACATAAATAATAAAAAGGATTAAATTTATTTTTTGTACCGATTGGTACGAATAAAATCAACTGATACGCATCGGTATGGTCGATATTGATTAGGATTTGTATTTGAATGGAGCCTAGAGTTTATTATTCCAGTTTACTACTTGAACGAAACTTTCGGATAATATAGACATTATTGGAATGGAATTGACTACTTTAATTTCTAGTTTTGAAATTATTTTTGTCATTAATTGTGATAAATAATGTAAAGTGGCTTATTTTTCAATATTAGGTGTAAAGATTAAATTATAAAATTTACTAAAGTAGAGGGACAATTAATTTTAACCTTTTAATTTATAATAAGAGTTAATTACACCAAATATTTCGAAACTATGATTTTTATTTTAAATTTGTCTTTAAAGTTTAAATCATTCTAATTACATCCTAAACTATTAATGTTATGTTAATTAGGTTCTTCAATTACTAAAATCGTTAGTTTAACTATTAAATAACATGACAAATCTTATGTTACATAATTTAAAATAAAATATTTTTAAAATATTAATTTTGAGATTTTCGAAGCTTTTGTAAAAGTTTTATCGTTCACTTTTTTCTTTTTTTTTAATTTTACTTTATTTTTAGATTTTACTTTAAAAAGTTACACGACAACGTTCTATTTAAAAAAAATTCATTTTAAATTCAGCTACATAACACTTGATGTTTCATTTAACTGTTTTAATAATGAAAGGACCTGATTGATATAATATTAATAGTTTAGAGATATAATTAAAATATTTTGTAATTTAAAAACCAATTTAGAGTAAGATCATAGTTTGATGATGTCTGA
Organism: Gossypium hirsutum; assembly: GCF_007990345.1. NCBI lineage: Eukaryota > Viridiplantae > Streptophyta > Magnoliopsida > Malvales > Malvaceae > Gossypium > Gossypium hirsutum. The sequence continues at coordinate 115,997,313 of NC_053433.1, read as the reverse complement.
TACAATTAACTCTAATAATAATGACCTCATAATTGTGTATAGTCCAATTAAATTCATAAATTTTTTAATATTTTGAAGAAAAAAAATCCAAAATCCCTTTCATTTGCTTTCTTAAAGGGAACGAAAACAAGCAAAATAAAAAAGAAAATTGCAATGTCTTGTACGCTTCTTCGCTAGTCGCTACATACAAAGTCACAGATACCCTCAGCTGTTTCTCTTTTTTTTTTTTTCCCTCTCTTTCTTTCATTTTCCCTCTCAAAAAATCCTTAGATCTCTTTAACACGTCTTCAAACACCAAATTTTCTCGAGAAAGTTTTTAGTTTTTTTCTCGGGGATCAAAAAACGATGTCGGACGCTTTAATTAATGGACTAGCTGGAGCCGGTGGAGGGATCATAGCTCAAATCATCACATATCCTCTTCAAACTGTACGATTCTCTTCTTCTTCTTTTTTTACTTCCGTTTTCAAATTCAAAATTTTCTAATTAAATTTATTTTACTCTTTTTTGCTTTGACCTGCAGGTAAATGCTCGTCAACAAACAGAGCGTGATCTCAAGAAAGAGAAACGGAAAGTCGGCACCATTGAACAAATGTGCCAGGTTTTTTTTTCCTCAAATAGTTGACGGCTTTACGTTATAGTTAGCGGAAAGTTCTGAATATTTAACGGAATATGCTTTTTGAGCTGTTTTAAGTTAGCCACTGTTTACTTGTTTGATTTTTCAACTTTCTTTTTTGAATATTAGTAATTAGATTATTACTGATGTTGTATCTTAACGATTTCCTTTATTATTATTATTATTATTATTATTATTATTATTATTATTATTATCAATTTTTGGTTTTGATTTTGCAGTAACAAGTGAAGAGTGTTAGTAATTTTGTGTTTAGTTTTGATTTTATTTTATTTTTTTGGCTTATTTTTGTTAATAGGTTGTAAAACAAGAAGGATGGGAACGGTTATATGGAGGCTTAACGCCTTCTTTAGTTGGTACAGCTGCTTCTCAGGTGATAACCTTTTAGATTTATATAGCATGATTGTTCTTGTTATTTTATTGGTTTAATTTCAGTAATGATAATGTTGCCAAGTGAAATAAATGAAATTGAATCTTCTATTAATAAGGATGGGAAGTGGGAAGTAATTTTTTCCCCTTTTACTTGTTTTACACTGTTTCATTGTTTGTTTGGTTGCTGAGAAAGTGATGGGAAAAGATAGAAGTGGATTTATGAACTTAAGAATTGTTAGAATGCACCCAGTTTAGTATTGGTAGTTCCCCCGAGGTGTTCGTGCTTTTTACCTTGAGAATCGTTCATTTTGGATGTATTCTATTTGGCAAATTGCTACTGTAAACCGGCTAAGAGAACTTACTGATAAATGCATTGCGAGTTTCAATGTAAATGATAAGTGGTCCCCTGTGGGAAAATTCTAGGGTGAGCTTCACTAAAAAAAAGCTTAGGAGAAGCTTTTTACCAAACTATCTAAGAATTTACTAAACCTCTTAGAAAAATTGGTCAATCCACAGAAATATCGGTAAATCCTTAGATATTTTGGTGGAAGGCTAATTTTAGTAAATTCTCAGAAACATTGATAAATCTTATTTATTTTGGTAAAAGCTTTTTCTAAGTTTTTTTTAGTGAAGATCACCCTAAAATTCCCCATTTGATGACAGATCTGTACCAGTGCTTTTTTTCTTTTCTAGATTTTTTTCTTTATTCTTTAGTTTTGTTAATATTTTTGAAAACCAATATCTTGAATACCATATTCCATGTAAAATTCAAACTGTAGCTGGAATATTTATGAAAAGAATATCAGAAATACCGTGTTCCCTAACCCAAAATGTAACTGGTATGAGATTAATTACCATACAAGTTAGGACTGACATGTTCTTATTGATGTTAAGTTGCTATTGAGCTAAATCAAATTCTTGATCACTATCTTATGAGCATGGAGCCATTTTTGTTTCTTAACTACACTCTTTATGCATGTTTTCAAACTGGATTTCTTATTGATCTATCGTTGAAATGGATTGCTTGTTTTTGGCTTTCATAAACTGTTTTTCTTTTCGTTGAGTGACTAAGTACTTGAATTCTGTTTGTTTATTTTCCTTCTGGATTCATAAGGCTTACACATTTCTATCATACAGGGTGTTTATTATTATTTCTATCAAATATTCAGGAACAAAGCTGAAACCGCAGCACTTCTAAGCCAGAAAAAAGGGATTGGTGATGGATCAGTTGGGATGCTTTCTTCACTTGTTGTAGCAGCTTTATCTGGGTAATCAAATTTTATGTGTTTCTAATGTTTGCCCCATATCAGCTTTTTAAAAGCTCTTACATGAAATTTAAAGCATATGTGCGAATTACTTTCACATAATATCCTCAATTGAGTAGTAATTTTCTCTTCTTTGTATGTCTGTGAGCTAATATATGCTTAACCATTTGTCTGTGTAGGTGCGTAAATGTTCTGTTGACAAATCCTATCTGGGTTGTTGTGACACGCATGCAGGTAAAAAAATTATGCCTTGAGAAAATATGGCCCCTTGAATGTGTTAAATGTGTTCTTAATCACTGTGCCCAGCATCATTTTATGCTTACCATCTGCTATTTTGTTCTAGTTTACACAAAGAGTTGCATTTCTTTCAAGTTCTAAATTACACATGCAATTTGAGAATCTCTATTTCTTGTTTAGTTTACATGTTTGTTCATGTTTAAATTAAACACATTGTAATGCAGACTCACACAAAAATCTCTAAGAAAGACCATTCTAATAGGTTGGCAACGACTTCTCCAGAGGAAACAGCTCTTCCGGTCATTGAGCCTCTTTCTTATGGAACGAACCATGTGGTATGCACAGTCACTTCATCTATATTGTTCTTTATGTAATTCACTTATTGAAACTCATACAAGTTATCTCAAGGCGGTGAAAACAGCAATGGTCATATTATATTATAAATATTTTCTTATTGTTTGGACATGGAGTTTCGTTTTATTATACTGGCCTGGTCAGTACTCATAAATAGCTTAAAATTTTGGATTTCTTACTTTGAATCTTTGTTCTTATTGATTTCAACTAAAATGTTAGATTTTCTTACATGCTTTTGCAAATGGAGTACTTGTAGATTCAAGAAGTCTATGATGAAGCTGGATTATTGGGTTTCTGGAAAGGTGTATTCCCAACACTGATAATGGTATGTAAGACGTGACCCTTCCATCTTTTATGCATGTTTCATTGATTGTTCTTGATGTTTCTCTCAGGTGAGCAATCCGTCTATACAATTTATGCTGTATGAAACGATGTTGAAGAAGTTGAAGAAAAGACGAGCTCTTAGTAAGCAGGGCAACAATGGAGTAACTGCTTTGGAGGTTGACTCTGAGTTAATCTCCCTTTACTAATAATCATGTCAGCATTCCTTGAGAATTTCGTCTTCTCTAGATTTTAATCTCAGCACGAACTGTCCTATTATTCTAGATATTTCTTCTTGGAGCTTTGGCCAAACTTGGAGCTACCGTTGTGACATATCCTCTTCTCGTTGTAAAGGTATGATTGTATGACATGTAGACATGCATTTTTCTGAAGAGAAAACTTGTTCTTGACCATTCTGAATAAATTTTATGAATCAATGTCTTAGAAGACTACGAAATAAAGAAAAAATGCGTTCTTTCCCATTTCCTTGTTGCTTTTTACAGTCAAGGCTTCAAGCTAAACAGGTTATAACCGGGGACAAACGGCATCATTACAAAGGTACAAATCATTATCTCAAGTTTACATTATACTAATATTTGAACAATTAGCGGTAAAAGTATCATAAAGGCCCCTGTATTAAGAGTCAGATTGTATTTTACACCATTTACTCAAAAAATGAGCAAATTAGTCATTGTATGTTAAATTGAAAAGTAAATTGGTTCTTTATGTTAAAAACTGGCTTGGCTTTGTTAATGGAATAACCATGCAGTTACACGTGGCATGCTTATGCAGATGTACAAGAACTAATTTTTAACAATAAAATTTTTAACAAAATGACTAGTTTGCTATTTGATCTAAGACTAATTTGCCTATTTTTTTAGTAGAGGGGCAAAATGCAATCCAATTTCTAATAGAATGGTCTAACAATTAGCTCAAAACTTCTGGGGTCTTTATGTACGAACACCTAACAGTGGCAACCTGATAATGTTACTGCATCAGAGTTGGTCTTTATAAAAAAAAAGCTGATGACGAAACCATATTTCCATGTCTCGATTTTCAGATTAATTTGTTATATTTTCCATCATTTGAATCAATATAGGGACTCTGGATGCTATTCTAAAGATGATCCGATACGAAGGCTTCGCCGGTTTTTACAAAGGCATGAACACGAAAATCATACAGAGCGTTCTCGCAGCTGCCGTGTTGTTCATGGTTAAAGAGGAACTCGTCAAGGGTGTTCGATTATTGCTTATTAAAGACTGCATTAATAACATGAAACCAAAGCCTCTTTAGAGAAAAACTAGTATGCTTCTTCCCCTACTCATCCTCCATTTATTTTCAACAATTTGTTGTTTGGTCAGAAAACTATAGCATATATTTAAAAAATATATATTATAAATATTATTACTCCTTGAAATAAACCTGTAATATTTGAATGGAATTTGGAAATCCCAACATTTAATTTGTGTTCAAATTTTGTACATCAATTTTAGGTAAATTGTTTTGTTTATGAAGAACAAAGAGGGAAAACAAGAAGTAAAAAAGAAAGGTTAGAGCAAAAACCATTTCCCCTCTTTGGTGAGAGTAAAAAAGTAAGTGCGAAAATAATTAAAACATAAAAAAACAATGTAATCCTTTTAAAATTTAGGGTTAAAATATCTTTGTAAATTTTAATTTTAATATATGTACTATTTTAAAGAATTTAATTACTCTAGTTTTAAAATTTCAAAATTAAAGTTCAATTGTTGATATTGATAAAATTATTTTGTTGAATTCAAACTCATTTAACATTTTTTATTACATGATTATTAAGTGAGTTTTTTATATTTCAAAATGTTACATTAACAAATTTAATGAAAACAATTTAATGGTGTTTAAATTTTGAAATTTAAAAAATTAAAAAATTAAATACTTAAAATAAAGTTACAGAGGTTAAATTTTAAATTTATAAAAATTACAATAATTTATAACATTTTAATCAAATTTAAATCTCTCTTTAAATTTGATTTCTAGACTATTAATTTTATGATAATTATTCATACACTTTTTTTAAAAAAAATGAAATAATATGGTACGTTAAATACCTCTTAAAGAATTTAAAGTACCAATCTAAAGGTGAATTTGTTAATAAAGTCAAAAGTAAATAGGCCAATCTTCATAATGTTAAATAAAATAGACAGGTGAAGATCATGTGCAGCAGTCCCTAGAGGAAATGAATTAAACAAAAATAAACCACACAATGAACATGGATGGGTTCAAAATAGGGGTGTGGTGCAAAATTTGTGTAAAATCGAAAAAATTCGGTTAACTGATTAAATTAAGTTAATTGGTCGGTTAACCGAATTAATTCGGTTAGGAGTCGACTAATAATTTTTTGAGTTTTTGGTTAACGGTTAATTCGGTTTAAAACTGTTCGGTTAACCGATAAAAATTAATAAATAAAATTATAATATACAAATAGCCCACTATTCACTCAAACTCAATCTAACATAAATTCAAATACCCAATTTAATATATATTAACCCAAATACCCAACCCAACCCAATCATAAAAGTTACAAATAATTTAATAAATAAAAATAAAAATCTAAAACTAAAAATAAAAATAAAAAACATATAATTTTATACAAATAATTCCGTTAATTCGATTAATTCGGTTAATTTGAGTAATTCGGGTAATTCAGTTAATTCGATTAATTCGGTTAATTTTATACTTATTTTAACCAAAAATTAAAAAAATATAATTTTCGGTTAATTCGGTTAACCGACCGAATTAACTGAAAAATTTTTGGTTCGGTTAATTTTTTTGAAAAAATTTTGGCTCGGTTAATGGTTAAAAATTTTAAAATGTCGGTTAATTCGGTTAATGTTAAGTTAACCGATTGAACACCCCTTGTAGCAGCCCAATTTCGCCCGGCCCAGGCAAACAAACCCACAAACCTAATCCCCCTAACCCTAGCCTAGCGCCGCACGCCCCTGGCCTCCTTACCTGCTCCGCCGTTCACCTGCTTTCTGCCATTGCCCACACGCCACCACCAACTCCTCTGGCGCCTGCAATCAAAAGAAAAAGAACAGAGCAGAAAAAAAGCAGCAAGCAACAGTAGCCACATTTACTTAATATTGTAATCGGCTATAAAGCCTAAGGGAGCAGTTTATGGAAGAGGGGGGATTTTTCATCTTTTTTGTTTCGGTATAAAGAAACCGATTGCAAACCATTGTAGGAAAAAACACTAGTGAATCAAAAGCAAAAGAAAAACAACATTTTGAGAAGTAAAAGAACCGAAATCGTGTCTTAAGGTGGTGGCCTTCTTTTTTTCTTTTTGTTCTTTTTCTTGCTATTTTATTATTTATATTCAAAATAAAAGAATAAAAGGAAAGACTTTTACCTTCGCCGGTGGTGCCGGAGCGCTCAGGAGGCCGAGGAGAGTCATCGGAGAGAAAGGGGGAGATTTTTTATCTCCCCGCCGCCGTACACGGCGGCGCCGGCGCCGGAGGGCGGCGGCCGGTGCGGTGGCTCTCGGCCGGACCCTGGGCCGGCGCTCAGAGAGAAAAGGGGAGGGAGAGAGAGCATTTCGGGTTTTTTTTTTGAAAAGGGGAGAAGAATGAAATTTTTGAAATTTTTTTTGAATATATAGGCGTGTGAAACGACGCCGTTTTGGCCCAGTTCCATAACGCCCAAAACGACGTCGTTTTGCTTTGGACCCGCGAACCGACCCGCTCCGACCCGAAGGATCCGCGTGTTTTGATAATTGGGTTATTTTCCCATTTGGTCCTTCCGCATTTTTGGGGTGTTTCAATCCGGTCCTATTGGCATTTTTTATTTTTTTATAAATTTCGCCCAAATTATTTTAATGTTTTTGATTTAGTCCCGAGTCCTATGAAGGGACACGTGTCCCAATAATTGGAATATTTTCTTATTCGGCCCTTCACCCTTTCGTACATTTCCAAATCGGTCCCCCGTAGTTATTTTATTTCAGTTTCAGCCTCTAACTTTTATTTTATCCCTGATTAGTCCATTTGTGTTTATTTTGTTATCATTAATTAATCTATTTATTGTCATACTTATATTTTCTTTTTATATTTATTTGCTCATTATTACATTATTATATTTTATTATTAGCTTATTATTATTATGGTTATTATTATTATTACTATTATTAATTATTATTAGTTTTATTTTCTTTTTATTTATTACTATTGTACTAATACATTAATTAGTAATATATTATTTTAGCTTTATTTATATATCTATATATATATACATTTTCATAATATATATATGTACACGTTTTTTATATTTAATATGTACATACATGCTTACATATATATATCTTTTTTTCTTTTTCCTCTCATTTTTATAATTTTACTCTTTTTCTTAATTCATTTATTTATTTATGTTTTATTATTATTATTGTTTTTTTAGAATGTTTTAATATTATTTGTTTATCTATTTGTTTTGTATATTATGGGTTTGACTTTTTTATTTTATTTTATTTTATTTTATCTTATTATAGTTACTGTTGCTCGCATCATCTTCACACCACCGTATTCATTAGGTTTGCTATGTACATTAATAATGTCATCCGTTTTTACATTTCTTTTATCACAACGCCGTGTTTCATTCTACTCGATATAACAAAATTTGTTTTGAAAATGGCACTTCGTGTTTAGATTCGAGAAGATCATACCCTAACTTATTGGGTTTCAATTTTCACGATAAATCTAAATATACGAATATTTTCAAACTCAAGTTTTTAAATGATCTCGGGAATTAAGAAAAGATCGTGTCCTAACTTACGGGGCATGATCCCTTTCCTAAACCCGAGATAATAAAATATCTTTTAAATAAATAAAATTTTGGCATTCATTAGCGTATCGAAAATTCGAGACATTGTGTCCTAACTTACTGGATATGATTTTTTTTCTCGAATAACGTGAAATATGCCATTTTCCTAAAAATTTTCAATGTTTTAATACAAGGATCGTATTTTTTTTTGAAATTCTTCAAAGTTCTCAATTTTCAACATTAAGACATTAAGTAATCAACTAGGTACCAATTTTGGGCGTATCGAGGGTGCTAATCCTTCCTCGTGCGTAACCGACTCCCGAACCCGTTTTTCTGAATTTCGTGAACCAAACTTGTTGTTTTAATAAAATCAAATTGTTTATTAAAAACAACCATTTTCGAGGTGATCCAATCACACCTATTAAAAAGGATTGGTGGCGACTCCTATTACTCCCGTTTTCATTTTCAAAATCCAAGTCGACCCCGTTTTCATCCGAAAAATGGTGTCAACAGCTTGGCGACTCCACTGGGGAGGAAACACGAGAGTCAAGCCATGAGTTGATTACTTTTTGTCCTTTTGTCAAAAAATCAAAAACTTAGTTTAAATATACGATCCTTTCATTGTATTTTTATTATGATCTTCGTCATTGTGATTCATAATTGCTGTGTTTAAGTTCAGATTTATTTTTGCACATTGCATTGCATGACCGTTGGTCACACCCTTTTTAAGTGGGAGTGAGAAGCTACGCCTTCGTGAGGTTTTCACCTCCGCATGGGATAGTGAATCGCTTTCGGGATATATCCGTACCTATGTCTTCGTGAGATTTTCATCTCCGCATGGCCATAGGGAAATGTATTCCCCTGAACTGAACTCAGTCCGTATGAGCCTATAATGGGTGAGGATCGAGGAATCTGCTGGTTCGGGTACCCTTACTTTAGAACCAACCCTCATATGGTAGACTTAGGAACTTAACCTAGGTAGAGCCACTCCAAACCCCTAGTATCTACCTGATTAGGTACTTTTTGTTTTCCTTGTTTGCTTCTTTTTTTTACTAACCGATCTTGTTTTGTTTTGATTATGATTGCATTGCATTTGCATTTTAGGAAAGAGATATGGATTCAAATCCAATTACTAAATTAGAAAGCTTGTCATGGAACACGAATTCCTTGATAAAGTGGAAAACAATACGACTTCCCAAACATATTCTGAGAAACACAAGAATGGCGATGGAAGAGTTCGTAACCTTGCTTGGTGGCCTGGGGATTCGAGACGATTGTCCAAAAGCCTTCAACAAGCTGACAAGCCTTATGAAGATGGGCAGATGATGGATCGCGACCAAGATCAAGAAAATGAGCTAGCAATGGCATCTTTTGGTGAGATTACCTCAAACATGCGGATGAAGAAAAAACCGATGTTGTTTCTTGGAATATGAGGGTGAGGTCGTACATGTATCCGTTTTATGTAAGGGAATTTGCTTTCTAGAAAAGTTTCCTAAATGTAATTGAATCAGAATCAACGTCTCTTTAGGCGTTTATTTCATGCATTTGCATTGCATTGCATCATATGCATTAGACTTTCACGAAGTGACCCTAATTATGTAAAATTATTTCAGCTAATCTGGAAAACCAATCAACCAAACATCCTTACGGTACTCGTCGCAAAGCCAAAGAAATGGATCAAAGATTAGAGAAACTGGAGCAAACGCAAAAAGAGATGCAAAACCAGTTACAGGTGCAAATGAAAGAACATATGGAAAAGATCCAGAAAGACATGGCACAAAAGATGAAGGAGTCTCAGGATGAACTAATGACTAAATTGACGCAATTAATAACCAAGGGAGTGGATAAAAGGAAAAATCCTGTGGTTTGCGATGAAGAAGGAAACAATGATGAGCCACTTTTTTCTCCAGGATACACGCCACCACAAGCGCAAATTCAGATTGAACCACATCCACGAAGATCTTCTGTCTCGATTAGACCTCAGCACTTTCAAGGTGACGCTTCAATACCGAAGAACCTTCAGGTCAGATCTGGTTCTAATCCTGACGATAATCTGGTTGTCCCGGACTTCGATGAAGTAGCGGAGAAAGACAAGATGAAGGAGGAATTACCAAAGCAGTTTGAGGAGAAATGGAAATGGATTGAAGAGAAGTTTAGGGCGATAGAAAGTATCGACGGCATTCTTGGAATAGATGCGAAAGATCTGAGTTTAGTTCCGGATTTGATACTTCCTTACAAATTTAAGATGCCGGAATTCGAGAAATATAATGGGACCAGCTGCCCAGAAGCTCATATTACTATGTTCTGTAGGCGTATGGCCGGATACGTCAACAACGACCAACTGCTCATACACTGCTTTCAAGATAGCCTCACAGGGGCAGCGTCTAAGTGGTACAATCAATTGACGCGTATCCAGATTAGCTCTTGGAAGGATTTAGCACAAGCCTTTATGAAACAATACAGTCATGTAGCTGATATGGTCCTTGACAGAATTACCCTTCAAAATATGGAGAAAAAGCCTAATGAAAGTTTTAGGCAATACGCACAAAGGTGGAGGGAGGTCGCTATTCAAGTTCAGCCGCCACTCCTTGAGAAAGAAATGACGATGCTCTTCATCAATACATTGAAGGCCCCGTTCATCACCCACATGTTAGGAAGTGCTTCGAAGAGTTTTTCAGACATAGTCATGAGCGGTGAAATGATTGAAAGTGCCGTGAGAAGTGGAAAGATTGATGCTGGGGAGAATAATAGAAGGTCAGACTTGAAGAAGAAGGAAAATGATGTGAGCAATGTGAACACCTACAACAAATCGATTACACAGCCAAGAAAGGTGATTACTAGTCAGCAAGGTTCATCTAGACAAGAATCGTATGTGAAGCAAGGCACTGAGAACCTTCAATTCACGCCAATTCCGATGGCATATAAGGAGTTGTATCAAAGCTTATTCAACGCACGTATTGTCGCCCCTCTCTACACGAAACCTCCACAGCCACCGTACCCCAAATGGCACGATGCGAATGCACATTGCGAATATCATGCGGGAAATACGGGGCATTCCATAGAGAACTGTATAGCCTTCAAGAAACTGGTTGAAAAGCTCATCAACATGGGTGTCGTCAAGTTTGGTGATTCATCTAGTGCAGAAAATTCGCCACCCAATCATGATTAACAATGGGGTGAACGCAATATATGAGAAAGTGTGGGGAAGTTTTCACATATATGAAGGCATAATTGAAAAGGGATCTTATTAGGTGTTCGCCCTTATAAACCTGGGAGTGTTCTAAAGAAACCTTTGTAGTATTTAGAGCTTACTCAGAGTAATATTCAAAACACACTTGTTGCTTTCAGCCTAGAGCAACAAGAAGTCTTTTGTGAAAAGGCTTATGTTTGAACGTCATTATTTTAATGGAATGCATCTTTGCGATCTTTTGAACTAATATTTTTTTCATCGATCATTCTTTTATTCTTCCATCCAAATCATTCTTTCGTTCATTCATAATCATACTGTGCAGATAATTATTCTTAAATTCACACATTCTTTATATATTATTTTGTACCTACAATAGGTCCCTGGATATCAACGACATGAATAACACTGCTACAGACTTAGAACCTCCTTTTGAGCGAGATATGTGTTTAAAGAGATCTCACGACTTTGAAAGATGACACAGATCGTAGCTTGTTGAGGATGGTAGAACAAAAGGATAAACAGATCCTACCTCTTAGTGAATCATTAGAAATTGTGAGCTTGATGAAGACTAGAATTGACCTGCCTATAGAGACGAAAAAGTCAAAGATGACTTTGTATGATCATACCAGGGTATGCCTCGATTCTTATAATAAAACCTGCACAACAGCACGATGTCAGAAATTTACAGTGCGAACGATGCAATTCTTTGCCGGGGCAATACCGTTCTCGTCAATTCAGCATAGCTTTGCCCGTTTGAAGTCGAGTGTCTATTCCTTCAAGATGTTGCTGGATTTTATCCCGATAGAAGAAGAAGATCAAAAGTTTCCAGTTGTAGTTTTGCCCTAAAAGGCTCTATAAAGGAAATTCGATATCAGAGAAGATCCTTTGAAGGGGATAACAAGGACTTGCCTAATCCCAGGAGTTTAGATCCGATTCAAAAAACAAGGGAAAAGAAAAAAATAAAATCAAAATCAAAATAAAAAATAAAAAGAAAAAGAGAAATTAATCAAAGTCAAAATAAAAATATGAAAAGCAAAGAAAAGAAAAGAAGAGGCCAAGGCGAAAAACCAAAAGGGCGCTTTGTGACCAAAAGTGGCTTTGAGTTGAAAACCCAAAAATGGTGACTCAAATTTTGAGCAAAATGGGGCATGGACATCACCATTATCGAAGGTTTCTAATGGGCATTGCTTCACTATTGAGATCATTAATTACTTCATCAAATGGAGAAAGGCTACAGCATGCGTCAATGTCATCATATGCCAATATAGAATTCCAAAGATGATGGTATGGGAAAATGTATTGAACTGGAATGACAACATGATAGTTGAGGGCTGTAATCGGTTCAAAATCAGACATCACAGTTTGTCACTGTATTGTAAGACAATGAAGTTCAAAAAAAAAAAAAAAAAAAAAAAAAGAAAGAAAAAGATGAAGAATGAAAATGGAAAATGAAAAGAGTAAAAATGGAGAGGCTAAGGGGAAAACCCGCAAAGGGCGCCTTAGGCCAAAGGGGATCTGAGCTGAAAACCCGAAAAGGGCGGCTCAAATACTGATCAAAATGAGGCATGAGGTGATATAAGCTGCTCAAGTTTTGTTCATATTGAGGCATGTGTTGATCTTACCATGCCTGAATCAACAGGAAAGGATATGCAACATCTTGGAACATTGACAGAGTATTGTAGATCTCCTAAACACATGTCCAACTCAAAAGGGTCTTCAGAAAGTTTGTATAGAGAAGTTCAAGCTGTGATATCTGGGGCACCCAATTCTCATGTTACTCTTGGAATACTTTTTCTTTCTTTCCAAGATATACATTCCCAATTAATTCTTTTGTTGTCCTTCTTCACTATTTTCGATAATTTATTCTTTCGAGCTATGCTCAGAACCAACTTTATTCTTATCCATTGTTATGACCTTTTTGCAAGCATTAGAATAATGATTAATGGACTAATAATACTTTCACAAAGGAAGTTTTGCATATTACTCTGAAAAGTTTCTAAATAATACAGGAACCTGAAACAGGACTATTGTTTAGAACATGCCAAATTTGAAGGTTGGAAATTTGAGAAGGAAGAGTCTAGGTTTGGACTTTCTCTTTGGATTTTGTTGACAAATGCATTGATTGAACAAAAGGACAAGATGTCGTGTCAATGAAAAATCTTAAATAAACAAGCAAGCAATGATCACTAGGCAATAGGAAGAGGTTACCTCGGAGAAGAGAGCCTTCATTTGTGCATGAGTCTTTGAAGCGACACCCTGGAAATGGTGTAAGGGGGACCAGAAAGATTAAGATCCTATATCCTTGAATTGTGATAAAAGAGGATTGAGGAAAAACCATATTTCTACCCTTGGATTGTAGAGGGAGAATGATCGTACAAATTTTGTGCCCTAGTGGATTAAACTTTAAGGTTTACCGTGAGGGCAATCGGATTAAGTGATTCTTTGGATATGCTAGCCGAGCAAGAAGGTGGTATAGCACGTCAGTTATAAAGCCTTAATATGCTTTTGTGTGATGATAACCTAAGCATTAAGGAATCATTTTCATGACATTTTGCATGTCATTCATACACATCTAGTTAGGAGCATTTGATTCGTTCTGATCATGTCATCCTAATCTCTAGGCACAATTAGGTTCATAAAATAGAACATACAGGTCATGTTCCCTAGAGAACAAATCAGTGAACATCGAAAACAAAGCCTCGCCTTCATTGGTTGCAGTGGAGCTGGTTAAAGAAGCAGATCTTGCCTTCCAGCGTTAACAACGAAGCAGATCGAAAACAAACCTTGCCTCTCTCGGGTGTAGCAGAGCTGGTTGAAAACAGCAGATCTTGCCTTCCTGTATTAACAGCGAAGCAGATCGAAGACACAAACCTTGCCTCTCTCGGGTGTAGCAGAGCTGGTTGAAAACATCAGATCTTGCCCTCCTGCATTAACAGCGAAGCAGATCGAAGACACAAACCTTGCCTCTCTCGGGTGTAGTAGAGCTGGTTGAAAACAGCAGATCTTGCCTTCCTGCATTAACAACGAAGCAGATCGAAGACACAAACCTTGCCTCTCTCGGTTGTGGTGGAGCTGGTTGAAGACAACAGATCTTGCCTTCCTGTATCGACAGCGAAGCAGATCGAAGACACAAACCTTGCCTCTTTCGGTTGTGATAGAGCTGGTTGAAGACAAAAGATCTTGCCTTCCTACATTGACAGCGAAGCAGATCGAAGACACAAACCTTGCCTCTTTCGGTTGTGATAGAGCTGGTTGAAGACAAAGATCTTGCCTTCCTGCATTAACAGCGAAGCAGATCAAAGACAAAGCCTCGCCTCCATCGGTTGCATTGGAGCTGGTTAAAGGTTACAGATTTTGTCTCCCTAAGCCGTAGCGGAGCAGATTAAAGACACTATCCTATCTCCCTAAAGTTACAGTGGAGTGGATTAAAATAAAAGATCTTATCTCTCTGAAGTTACAGCAGAGTAGATCGCATCAGGTCTTATCTCCTTGAGGTTACCGTGGAGTAGACCGAAGAATTTCAGATCTTATCTCCCTGAGGTTACAGTGAAGCAGATTGAAGCCAGAGATCTTATCTCCCTGAGATTGCAGCGGAGCAGATCAAAGATGCTATCCTATCTCCCTGAAGTTACAGTGGAGCGGATTGAAATAAAAGATCTTATCTCTCTGAAGTTACAGTAGAGTAGATCGCATCAAATTAAAATAAAGGATCTCATCTCTCTGAAGTTACAGTAGAGTAGATTACATCAGATTGAAGCCAGAGATCTTCTCTCTGAGATTACAGCGGAGCAGATCGAAGACACTATCCTATCTCCCTGAAGTTACAGTGGAGTGGATTAAAATAAAGGATCTTATCTCTCTGAGGTTACAGCAGAGTAGGTCGCATCAAGTCTTATTTCCCTGAAGATGCAGTGGAATAGATTGAAAACAACGAATCTTATCCCCCTGAAGTTGTAGTGGGACAAGTTGAAGATATGAGTCCGATCTCCCTGAAGTTGCAGTGAAGCGGGTCAGAATGATGGACCTTACCCCCTGAAGTTACAACAGAATGGATTGAAGTTACAAGTCATATCTCTCTGAAGTTGCAGTGGAATGGATTGAAGCAACAAGACACAGTGGACTGGAGTGAAGCTACTTGAAGAAAAGCACCACGACAAGTCCAAAACAGGCGAGACCGGGCAAAATTGGCCTTTCTTGGTCTTTGCTCTATTCTCGTTACACAACAACGAGCAAAGAGGGGCAGCTGTAGCAGCCCAATTTCGCCCGGCCCAGGCAAACAAACCCACAAACCTAATCCCCCTAACCCTAGCCTAGCGCCGCACGCCCCTGGCCTCCTTACCTGCTCCGCCGTTCACCTGCTTTCTGCCATTGCCCACACGCCACCACCAACTCCTCTGGCGCCTGCAATCAAAAGAAAAAGAACAGAGCAGAAAAAAAGCAGCAAGCAACAGTAGCCACATTTACTTAATATTGTAATCGGCTATAAAGCCTAAGGGAGCAGTTTATGGAAGAGGGGGGATTTTTCATCTTTTTTGTTTCGGTATAAAGAAACCGATTGCAAACCATTGTAGGAAAAAACACTAGTGAATCAAAAGCAAAAGAAAAACAACATTTTGAGAAGTAAAAGAACCGAAATCGTGTCTTAAGGTGGTGGCCTTCTTTTTTTCTTTTTGTTCTTTTTCTTGCTATTTTATTATTTATATTCAAAATAAAAGAATAAAAAGGAAAGACTTTTACCTTCGCCGGTGGTGCCGGAGCGCTCAGGAGGCCGAGGAGAGTCATCGGAGAGAAAGGGGGAGATTTTTGATCTCCCCGCCGCCGTACACGGCGGCGCCGGCGCCGGAGGGCGGCGGCCGGTGCGGTGGCTCTCGGCCGGACCCTGGGCCGGCGCTCAGAGAGAAAAGGGGAGGGAGAGAGAGCATTTCGGGTTTTTTTTTTGAAAAGGGGAGAAGAATGAAATTTTTGAAATTTTTTTTGAATATATAGGCGTGTGAAACGACGCCGTTTTGGCCCAGTTCCATAACGCCCAAAACGACGTCGTTTTGCTTTGGACCCGCGAACCGACCCGCTCCGACCCGAAGGATCCGCGTGTTTTGATAATTGGGTTATTTTCCCATTTGGTCCTTCCGCATTTTTGGGGTGTTTCAATCCGGTCCTATTGGCATTTTTTATTTTTTATAAATTTCGCCCAAATTATTTTAATGTTTTTGATTTAGTCCCGAGTCCTATGAAGGGACACGTGTCCCAATAATTGGAATATTTTCTTATTCGGCCCTTCACCCTTTCGTACATTTCCAAATCGGTCCCCCGTAGTTATTTTATTTCAGTTTCAGCCTCTAACTTTTATTTTATCCCTGATTAGTCCATTTGTGTTTATTTTGTTATCATTAATTAATCTATTTATTGTCATACTTATATTTTCTTTTTATATTTATTTGCTCATTATTACATTATTATATTTTATTATTAGCTTATTATTATTATGGTTATTATTATTATTACTATTATTAATTATTATTAGTTTTATTTTCTTTTTATTTATTACTATTGTACTAATACATTAATTAGTAATATATTATTTTAGCTTTATTTATATATCTATATATATATACATTTTCATAATATATATATGTACACGTTTTTTATATTTAATATGTACATACATGCTTACATATATATATCTTTTTTTCTTTTTCCTCTCATTTTTATAATTTTACTCTTTTTCTTAATTCATTTATTTATTTATGTTTTATTATTATTATTGTTTTTTAGAATGTTTTAATATTATTTGTTTATCTATTTGTTTTGTATATTATGGGTTTGACTTTTTTATTTTATTTTATTTTATTTTATCTTATTATAGTTACTGTTGCTCGCATCATCTTCACACCACCGTATTCATTAGGTTTGCTATGTACATTAATAATGTCATCCGTTTTTACATTTCTTTTATCACAACGCCGTGTTTCATTCTACTCGATATAACAAAATTTGTTTTGAAAATGGCACTTCGTGTTTAGATTCGAGAAGATCATACCCTAACTTATTGGGTTTCAATTTTCACGATAAATCTAAATATACGAATATTTTCAAACTCAAGTTTTTAAATGATCTCGGGAATTAAGAAAAGATCGTGTCCTAACTTACGGGGCATGATCCCTTTCCTAAACCCGAGATAATAAAATATCTTTTAAATAAATAAAATTTTGGCATTCATTAGCGTATCGAAAATTCGAGACATTGTGTCCTAACTTACTGGATATGATTTTTTTTTCTCGAATAACGTGAAATATGCCATTTTCCTAAAAATTTTTAATGTTTTAATACAAGGATCGTATTTTTTTTTGAAATTCTTCAAAGTTCTCAATTTTCAACATTAAGACATTAAGTAATCAACTAGGTACCAATTTTGGGCGTATCGAGGGTGCTAATCCTTCCTCGTGCGTAACCGACTCCCGAACCCGTTTTTCTGAATTTCGTGAACCAAACTTGTTGTTTTAATAAAATCAAATTGTTTATTAAAAACAACCATTTTCGAGGTGATCCAATCACACCTATTAAAAAGGATTGGTGGCGACTCCTATTACTCCCGTTTTCATTTTCAAAATCCAAGTCGACCCCGTTTTCATCCGAAAAATGGTGTCAACACCCCTAATTCAAAACATATCAAATAATTCAAATTTTATTATTTCTAAATTTATTAAATATATTATATAAAAGTACAATAATAATTTCAAAATATCAAAACAGATGAATGCGAATAAATATTAAAATTATATTGTAGCCTCTTTATAAACAAATAAACAAAAAATCACGCCTCGTAATCTCTCTCCCACCATTAAAAAATTAACATATACATTCAAAGTAAATTAATTTAAAATTTAGAATGATTCGAAGTTTTATCATCCCAATTTTGCCTTATTTATACCCAAAATTATTTTGATGATGATGATGATGTAAGAGATTAGAACAAGGCCATACCTCCTCAACGTTTATTGGAAGTAGAGCTTTATCAATAGCCTGTGGTGTCCATATCTTGATGCCCTCATCTCCACGGCTAACCAAAGCTGTGGCATGTGGATGAGACTCCATACATTTAACCCCACGCTTATTTGCTTTTATTACTTGAATAAGCTATCCTCCTTTCTTCTTCCAAATAAATATCTGGCCAAACCAGTCAGATTCACTAACCTCGTACTCCGATTTAGGTCCAAAGAAGCTCACATTCTCCACAACTCAGAAGCTCCATGTCGCTTGTAAACTTGAGGAGTAGCTTTTTCAACAGCTTCAGTTCCACTGTGTCCCAACCCCATATTCCTGGTAAAGAGATAAATGGATTTATCACGGTATGATACGAGAAGCTCAGTATCATCTGAAATGGCCAAGCCTTCTACTCCAAATTGACGATCATCAATCGACTGAGGGATGGAAATAATCTACAGATTGACCAAAATCAGTTGAGCTATCACACTTATATTTGCGGATATCATAAAGGCGAGTATACCCATCCGATCCCGCAACTACAAAGAGATTTGGGTTCCTTGGATCAACATCAATAGCTTTGAGATAAGCCCTGTGATCATCACTTTGATAGCACGTAAAAAGTTCTTTCTAAGATCAATCTGAAAAGGCAATAGTATAAAAGGACTCTGCAAGTCAATTGTGCTAAAGTACAGACAAACACTTATGGGTTTGATTCACCAGAATTTAGTTTTTGTACTTTTTTTTTTTTATTTAATGAACGAAATTTAAATAACAATACCTTAAAAGAACTTACACGATCGATTTTAAATCACATAAAATCTATATACAGCAAATAAAAAGTGTCGACTTTCACAATGCCTCTATAAAATAATTTTGAAAAACCTTACAACTCTGAGGTCTAACATATTTATTTATTTCAACATTCATGTGAATAATACTTTATATCAAAGATGCCATATAACCAATTTATTGATATTATTTTGATGGTAATATCAATAAGACTTCAAATACTAAATCAAAAGAGTAAAAGGTTAAACCTTAGGATTAAAAGTATAAATATTAAATTTTAAACTTGTAAAGAGTATAGGTACTACAAGAATGATTAGACCAAAATCAAGTTATAATAGCTAGATCATCATAGAACAAAACAACAAGAAGAATAACATGAGAATGGAGATTATATTCTCCTATACAAGACAACTTTTTTATGTCCAATAGTCATTTGATAAGAGAAAACAAGTAAAACATCACAAAAGAAGAAAAGAAAAAGAACCAATTCCACTTGGAGTATAATCAACCCGAGTGAGTGTGAATATTTTCAAGTTCAAGTTCAACTTGAAATTGAAATTAAAAATTCAATATTTAACTCAAACTTAATTAAACATAAAATAAAAAATAAAATATTACAAAACTAGAAACGAGTTTAGTTTAAAATTTCAACGTGCTTAAATCTAACCCATATTTTAAACACTTAATATTTTGCTTGAATCTATTTTTTAAACTAAATATTTTATTTAAAACTTTCCAAATTTTGTATAAATTTACGAATTTAGACAAGTAGTTGAACCCTTGAACAGATTTATGAAAATCATACTATTTAAAAAAAAATGGCCCAAAAAGCAAACGACGTCGTCCAAACACTCCATAAGCCCCTATATAAACCTTGACTTCTCTACTTTTGTTCCAGTCTCCTCCAGTCTCAGAATACCAGCAACGCTTATTTTCCTCCATAAAGATGCAAGAAAAGAAAGCAGAAACCGCAAATAAAAATGCGAAGAAGGCGAATCTATTGGATCACGGCTCCATCAAACACATCCTCGATGAATCCGTCACTGAGGTAAAAAGAAATTGAGTGAAAAAAAAAAAAGGAATCAAAACAACCCTAGATCCATTAATTTTCAAAATCACAGTTTAATTTTTGAATAATTATATCTCCTTTATTTTTTGGAATAGATTGTTAAGAGTCGCGGATATGTAGAAGATGTGAGGATGAGCAATATCAGATTATTGCTTGGAACTATTATTATTGTAATCGCTCTTGTTGCTCAATTTTACAAAAAGTTCCCCGAAAACCGTGATTTCCTCATCGGTTGCATCGTATTATATCCTTTTTTTTCGAATTAACCTTTTTTATACATAATTGTTGTTTTGGTTTATTGTAATTGCTAGATGAATTGTGTTTAAGCATGGTAATTTTGGATTGAATTGCTACATATATATATAATTTGAAACTGCGATGATAAACTGGATAGAATCTAAATTAGGTTCTGTGTTGCTTTTAATTTTGGTATTTGATAGAAACAAGTAGTATTATTATCAAGTGTTATAAATATAATACAGATCTGAACATAATTATCCATGTGAAAGTAAAATTAGGGTCATAAAAAAGTTCAATTTTGAACTTTAATTGTGTGAAATTACATTAGCTTTTGTAACCAAATGGACCTTATGTTTTTACATTCTAGATATGTACCGAGTAGCAAAAGCAGCAACTAGACTGATTTTTAGATTGCTAAATATATTTAATTTTGTCTGTCATCTGATCATATATGAACTAAATTCTGTTGAAATTCCCATCTGTTCTTCTTTGTTTCTTGTGACGAGATGCGAAAACAATGACAATCTTTTTGTCTTAATACTTGAAACTCAAACCAATTACTTAAGTGTACCTGCTACTAAGAAAAGATGGTGCTAACCTAGTTTCCCTTTTTCCACTTGCTTTTATTGGCAACTAAAGAATGTAATCATTATGTTACTTTCATGTTTCTTTGATCCTTGACTCTGGCAAATATATAGTTTTCAATGGAGTACTCCAGCTGGTCATATACACTAAGGAAAAGAATGCAATTCTCTTTACTTATCCTCCTGCTGTAAGTTCCTTCACTTTGTAATTAAACGTTTCCTTAAATCATATCTTGTGCTATGCATTGATCTCTTTTTCTTTAAGCTGAGATTATATTCATGTATACATGTTTAAGCCTGTGATGTTGAACTTTTCTGCATGGTTACTAATTCATGAGATTACCATCTAGCTCTTATTGACATGGCAGCATTTTTAATGCAAATTAATTGTCATCTAGCACTTTGTCTTAGTTTCTATTAGAAAGTTGAAAAAAATATTTGCATCATAAATGAAGTTGAAGAAAAAGAAGATTTATGATTTCATCTACTTTTCTTGTGTTTTCTTTATGGTTAGACTATTGCATTTCATCCTTATCACAATGTTGCGTTTTTAGTCAATGCTTTATGCTCATAGTGATGATGTGGAATAATGCCTAGCATCCCATAGACTTCTTTATTCTTGAATATTGCCCAATCTAATGATGTTCTTCTGCCAACTCAATACAAACAAACCCCTATTCTTTCCAAACATCTATGATCTTTCAAAAAAGTTTTACGTTATTGTTGGTGCTTCTTGTGTGCCTTTGGATGGAAGGAGCTTACCAAACTGGAAAGAGGTAAAAGTACCATTATGGCCTTTATACTAGGAGCCAGATCGTATTTTGCCCCCTCTATTCAAAAAATGGGCCAATTAGATCCTATACGTTGGATCAAAGAGTAAATTGGTCCTTCTATTATAAATTTCATCCATTCCTATCGTTAAAAAATTGGTCTCTGTATGTCGGCATGAGGTACATGTGGCATGCCACATGTTACTGTTTGGTTACTATGTTAGTCATGTTAATTTTTAACAGTTGAAATTGATGAAATTTTTACAGAAATGACTGGTTTGCTCTTTAATTTAATGACAGAGAATAATTTGCCCATTTTTTAGTAGAGGGGCCAAAATGCAATATGACACCAAGTACTAGGGCCTTCATGATATTTTTACGCTAGAAAGATTAAAAGTAAATCCACTATACCAATGGATCTAGCTGTCGAGGTTTCTAAGATGCCCTTCATGTGTGCTTCCATACAAAGCTAAGTGTATGTTGTTTTCCCCATCTAAGTACTGATTTCATGTTTTCAGGGATCCGTCACCAGCACTGGTTTGGTGGTCTCGTCAAAGTTACCAAGATTCTCTGATCTTTATACACTTACGATAGCAAGTGCAGATCCCAAGTCGATATCTGCAGGGAAACCGGTTGAGTTGACCAAAAGTGTTACTCAATGGTATCTCCCTTATTTCACTTCTCCCATCCCATTCACATGCCTGCAATCCCTTTTACGTTTCTAACCTGTCGAAATATTGCAGGTTCACTAAGGACGGAGTATTGGTTGAGGGCCTATTCTGGAAAGATGTTGAAACACTAATAAATGATTATGCGACAGAACCAAAGAAAAAGAAGTGATTGTAGATAGTAAGCCTTACCTTGTTAGGTTATTGGTTAGACCGTGAAATCTGTCCGTTGCTGCAACCTTGGTTTAGAGTATGTTCACCACAATCATTGGTTTGA
Organism: Gossypium hirsutum; assembly: GCF_007990345.1. Lineage (NCBI taxonomy): Eukaryota > Viridiplantae > Streptophyta > Magnoliopsida > Malvales > Malvaceae > Gossypium > Gossypium hirsutum. Next base: position 115,974,777 of record NC_053433.1, on the reverse strand, counting down.
AGATTTTAAACTAAAAACAGAAAATGAACTTTGCCCAAGGATTAGAAGACAATTTTCATCACTTATCAGACAACGATTTCTTGCTAATGAAAAAGATTTGGTTTCTTTAGTTTTATTGAATGTCGTCGTATTGTTCAAGATGGCTTTTACTTAATATACTGATGATAATTTTCGAGTAACTTTTATCCATCTTAATTGCTGTTAGGACCAGCTTTGGATGTCAAACTGCAGGTTTCACATGCCTTTGGTTGCCAGCTTTTTGATGGGGTTAGCTCTTTACCATTTAATTGATTTGTTTACCTTATAGGTTGTGCTACTTATATTTCTTGGATCAATTTATGGTTTTGGTTTCTCTGCATTTTAATTTGGCTGATTTGGTCTCTTTTATCTTTATAATATCATCAGTTAGTTTAAATAAGTCGTACCATCTCTATTACTATTAAAATGTTGATATAGATTTTGCTTAAAAACATCCTTTTTATCATAAAAAGTATTCATACCAACATGATGAGTAGGAAAGGATGTTTTTAAGAAAACAAATCATGTTAGCATTTTAATCGGAATATTTAGTTATTTTGGATTAGTTAATAATATTATAATAGTATAAAGACCAAATAAAAATATAGAGATTAAAGCAAACTTGAGCATGGTAGAAGAATTAAAATTAAAATTTGATATTTTTTTTTCAATAATCATAATTGATATTTTTAATGCTTTAAAATTTATGTGGTTTATATTGTGACTGATTGACTTGATATCATAAATCAATTCAATACTATTTCGGGTAATAAAAATATTTAAAAATCATTTTCAAGAAAGAAATAAATATTAACTAGGATATCGGTTTTTTGTTTTTTATTATTTTTATGTAACATATTTAAATAAAGCAACTAAAAACTAAATGTTTAAAGATTGAATTTTTTTAAATAATTTTATTATAAATTCTGATTGCATTTAGTTTTTTTGACATAATATTTAAAATTATATAGAATTTTTTAATAATTCATAAATAAGAGAATAATGTATATTTTTTACCTTAATATTTAAAAAAAATACGTTGATTCGAAGCTAAACTGAATGGCCAGAAGGGAATCTGACCCCAATCTTTTTTTAGAAACCTTTATCGATAACATTTTTAAGTGTTGTACTTAAAAGGAACTTCTGAACTGGATCTCATTATTAAATTGTGTGAAGTAATCCCATGGAACATTGTCATATGGCACCAGTGACCCAGTTTGCTCAAACTCTGCACAAAGATCCATACATTTAATGCTCTGTTTGTCGTTTTGTATGAATTCTCTATAATATAACCCGACCGAGTCTCTAAGTCATTTGTCATAAATTTAATATGTTCACCAATAAATGGTATTTTGGACCTACATGGCACATTCCACTTTGCACAACACTTGTGCAGATCAAATGGATGATTTTGGGTTACCTTAATTTGATTTATAAATTTACAAATTATTTTTGGGCTTGGGTATTTTAGATTTAGGTTAATATTTTATTCATGTTATTTTAAATTTTAGTTCAGGCTTTTTAAATTATTTATTTAGGTTAGAGTGGTTTTGAATTTGACTCAATTTCGAATTTATATTAAATAATTTTAAGTTATTACTAAATTTAGTCTATTTTGTATTTAAGTTTGGTATAATTTGAATTTAATTATTTTGAAATTCAAATTATAATTGATTTATTCATGTAATAATATTTTTAGAGTTTATGAATATAAAAATAATATAATTAGAAATACAAATTATAAAGTAGAATGAAATCAATACTAAGTACATTCGGGTTAAGAATCAACATGACGACAACAACACATGATAGAATTGTTGACTCATATATGGTAATTGTGCATGACAATCGACGTATTGGGCCAAAATTAAGCATAAAAACAACATACGGTGAAATTAAAGACTCACATAAAATAATTATTTATAGTGAAAATCAAACTTAAACATATTTTTTTAAATATAAATTTATTAATTTATTCAAGAAATGAAGCCATACAATTTAGGAAAAAAAAGTAAACACTCTTGTAGACGATAAATGACAAGTTCTATCAACATAGTAAATATTTTAGCCTCAGCATCAATAGAACATTATGACTCATTGACAATTAGTTTTGTCACAAATCAAACACAACATATTTGGACTAATTGTAAGCGATTAACATGATAAGGAAATTAACCCCAAATGGTCCAAAGCGTCGAGTAAAAATCGACAAAACAATTAAGCATTCACCAAACCACAGAGGACGACAATAAAACCATCCCTAAAATCACTTGTAAAATTAAAACTACATGCATAAACACAACTAAAAAACGCACTACAACAACATACAAAACGAACTTAAATATTTTAAAAACCTAATATACTTGTTTAAAATTTATAAATTTTTCTCACATTCTAGTCTTTATCGAAAAAATCCAACATTTTCAAATAAATTTTCTAATAGTATTAAGTAATCAATTAGATCCACTAACATCAATAATTTATATATAAAAATTTGTTTCCATTTGCCCCTTCAACCATCAATTAAGTCACCTTAATGACCCCACTAATAACCTTTTGTCTGTCCCTAGATTTGAATCTTTTAACTCTTTAAAGCCACGAATATTCCCCCCAACTACTCAATAAAATCCATATTTACTTCTAAACTATTTTAATCAGTCCTTTTCCATTTGCTGATTATCACTCATTGCTTTTTCTGTTTCTTTTTTTTTCTTATATTTTCTTTCCTTTTCTCACTTCCCAAACAAACAAATTAATACTTCATTATCATCGCCCCTCCCTCCCTACTGACGTGGCTTTTTCTATTTTAGTGGGGTCCGCACGACTAAAACAAAATAAAAGGTGACGTGGTCTTTTTACCAAATAATAAAGGTTTAATTTTGGTTTTAGTCCCTCTATTATGTTCTAATTCATGGTATGATCTTTCTAATTTTATAATATTGTTAAGAAGTACAATTTGATTACACTGTTTGTTGTTGTTGTTAAAGTGATGATATGAATTTTTATTTATTTATCGTTATTCAATCTCATAGAGTTTGAGAATTTTCAGCTAACCTTGCTAAACCAATGCTTTATTTATTATCTGATTCTTGAATTATATTCTTTAAAAAAAATCTCCTAAATTATACTCGTTTCTCATATTAGTACCTAATTTTTTGTCCCGTTTTAATATTTGAACTATTATACTTGTCTCATTTTATCTAAAAAATTATTATCATCCAATAAGAATGTGTCGCATGTAATGTTTTTATAGGTAATTTCCTTTTTGGACAAGTTGAAATGGAAATGATAGTTTAAGTATTAATATACGATAAAAAAAAGTTTGATATCAAAATTAGAAAATGAGTATTGTTCAAAGGCAATGGCGGAGAAAAGGGGGATGCAGGGGTTAGACCCCCTAAAATGACATTTTTTTCATTTATGACCTTTATAATTTATAAAAAAATTAGCAAATGGTAAAATTACATTTTGACCTCCAAAAATAATATAAATTTGATTTAATCATTTAAAAGTTATAAAGATATAAACTATTAAAATGGTAAAATTGTATTTTTACTATCGTAAGAATATACAATTTAATTCTGACCTCTAAAAAAATTTTTCTAGCTTCGCCACAGTTCAAATGCTAAATCATAAATTAAGTTTTAAATCGATAATAAATTTATATATCAGACTATGAATCGAATACTCAAGGTTATTTAAAAAAATAAAAGATATCATGATTTTAACCACAAGAACTAATAGTGTAGATCAAATTATGTAAAATTAAACGGATTAAATTTTATATTTTAACATAGTAAGTGGACTAAAATGATAATTAAACAAAAAGAAACTAATCAATACAGATCTTAAATGAAAACAATTATTAAAATAAGAGTTAGATTTTATATTTTAACATAGTAAAGGGACTAAAATATGAATTAAACCAATAAAAAAAACCTAATCAATCAAAACACGGATCTCAAATGACAACAATTAATCAATTCTAACGCCAGCTTGACGTCCGCCAGATATTTTTTTATAGTTTTTGTTCCTTCTTTATATAGCCAAATCCAAGCTCTCCCCCTAATCTTTAATATCACCATTTTTGTGAAGGAGATATATTTCTCTCATTCTCTCTCTAAAAATCTTCCTTTTCTCTCTCTAGAATCGCTTTGGTCGAAGTTTTCTCCATTTGATCTCTACGCTTGTGATTATATATTTTTTCTCGTAATCGAATCTATAGTTTCTTAATAAATCGAAGAATTTGATTTTTTTTTTTGAGTTTTTATAGATTTTGTTTGATTTCGAGATGGTTAATTCTAGAAACGGGGAATTTGTTGACGACCGCGTGGATCGGGACGACGGCGAATTAATCGGTTCGTCGGACGCATCTTCGTCCATCAACGGCGTCGTTGGTACCTTTAGCGTTGGATCTGGAACAACTTCGGGACAGAGCGGTGAGGTGAGGAACGAAATCGGACTTACGGAACGGTTAACGGATATATTCGTAGAGGAAAACGATGGAGATTTGTTGCTTCAACAGAGCGATCGAGAAGATAGGGTTCTGCAATGGTTACAAGCTTTGGATATGCAAGTAATCGGCGCTTGTCGAACCGATGAAAGGTTAAAGCCTTTGTTGAAAGTCAATGTTTCGAACGGCGTAGCCGAGGATCGATTGTTAGCTCACTTGAGTCAGGTATTTTGGTAGTTTGGAATTTCAATTGATAAAATTTTCCATTTATATCGAATTCTATGATGAAATTTAGCTCATATTTTTATTTTCTTCTTAAAATTTTCAAGTTGGATGTGTTGTGTGTGTAATTTCATTTGTTTTGGATAAATTTTCAGCATTTTGAGCCATCGGAAGTTGGTATGCTGGCGAGGTGCTTTTGTATACCTTTGGTTTCAATTCGAGTGGGGAAGATTAACAAACAAGGAACCTGTTTTCAGCCTACTGCTGCAAGGTAATTGAACTTTTGATGATATCGGAGTCTTGGATTTATCATAGATTATCCTGCTCTGAATGTCATGCACGGTCCATGGATGCATGTTAGCCTTTTTGTTGCAAATCATTAGCCTTTACCTATAGCATATATCACAGAGCCGTATGCTTAATTGTTAACAATTTCCGTTGAGTATTTACACTCTGCTCTCTCTAGAAACTAACCTTTCGTGGTAGCCCCCCCCCCCCGAGGTTTAGTTTAAATGATTTAGGGAAATTGTCTTTAGTAGGTGATATGCTAATTAAGATATTAAATTAAATAAACTAATTATAAATTATCATAACATATATAAATATTGATGAAACTAGAAATCAAAGGTGACAATTAAAATAGATAGCCTTGCTTGTTAGCTAGCTAACTAGAAAGAAAGAAGAATCTCCACATTAGTCCAATCAAAGCCAATTGCTTGGTAGCTAATAGTGCTTTACAGTTACAAGTTAGCTTCTTTTCCTCTATTTAGGAACCTTAAATTATCAAATTAGTTAGCTAATGCTTAGTTTGAAATATTGGAGACCAATTATAGATATTAGCTTATTTTCCTTAGATTTTTATCCATAATTCATATTCATCAATGATACCATTTTGATGGTCTCATTCCTTTGATCTTTCATAGCCTTTAAGCATGTAGCATTTTGTCAATTTACCTTGGATCACTGCAACAACTCTTTTAGGCCCTTAATGTCTCTGTTTTGGGTTAAGATGGTATTTAATTGACTGCATTATGTTATATGGTAATGCTTTCAGTACTCCATGCAGGCAGCTAGTCTAAAATATACATGATTTAGAATGTTCTGGTTGTCACAGTATGTTACACTTGTTTACTACCTATAAGTTTTCATGTCATGTATTATCAAGTGATTATATGTGCTGACATTTGCAAGTAACTTATTTCGGTGTTTTTTTCTTATATCAACTCTGCTAAATTGGGGATACCAACGCTTTTCTTAATCTTTGAACCGGTCATATCATCCAAGTATCATTCTACTCTATGTTATATTATTTCATAATTGTAGTGACTGTCTCTTTTTATAATGATTGAGGTATACTAAAGGCATTATTTTTTTGATTTAACCTAGTGTTGACTGTTGAGTCCATATTGGATTGGTTTTCATGATTTATTTAGATTCCTTCATCTTTTCTGGTTGCATTCAGCATGGTTACACATTTAGAAGTTAGTCTTTTTATCATGTTTTGGTAACTGTCGTCTGCAAAAATCCTATATCTAAATCATATACTCATTTTTGTCAATACCTTTTGATTTATTAACTAATTTAATTGATTTCACGTGTTGAAATTTGTCCTGTAGTTCCACATTGATCCCACTGCATAATTTGAATGGAAGGTGTATATTTAGTGGTTAATAATCAATAGAAATTGCAGGGTTCTATTTTAGTTTGTTGTTGGTCATCATGTTAATGCTTCCAAATAAATATATCTTTTGACTTGTAGGTAAAGTGGGCGTATTCTATAATGATCTCTGAATAATGAGGAAATAAAGGTAGTTTCATCTCCTATATTATATAGTTTGCTGCTGCTGTTTTGTGGATATACAAGGTTCACATTCAATGAATCAATAATAAGTAAGATTGGGTGCTAGTGACTTGTAGGAATTAAACTTATGTTGCTTTGTCAGTGTCAGTAGTCTTAATTTTGTTGCAATTTTGTTTTTTGAACTGTATGTTTACCCTGCCATTCTCTATTATCTCTAAGTATTTTTGTTGTAGTTTTGTTTTTGAACTGTATGTTTACCCTGCCATTCTTTATTATGTACAGTTTTGTTGCAATTTTGTTTTTGAACTTGTATGTCTACCTTGCCATTCATTTTCTTATTGATTGTTTTGTTTTGTAGTCGTCAACTTGATCAAATTCTTTATAGGGAAACCCCTTATAAGTTTTCATATTTGTTCATGCCTTTGCAAAGGAAGCTTGTAAGATGTGTCATGATATCCTCCTGCTTGTTTCAGTCCATTAAATACTTGGGTTGAGTAGTGGCTTCTTATTGTTTGTTTGAGCAAAACCAAATATTAAGTTCTATAGGACTAATGTCATAGCAGATGGTACTTTTAGTTTCGTGTGTGATATGCCTGAGATAGAACAAACTGAATTTCTCTAGGGTTTTGTTATATTGAATTTTTAACTTAGAGCCGATCCATTTAAAATTCCCGCTAGGATTTTTTGGGATGATTTAAACTGTTAAATCTTACAGCTTGGTGCATACCAGTTGTAATGTTAGAGATTTGATATTATGCTTTTCTCATATTGCTTTTTATATTTTACTTGTAAATGCGTTCTTACTAAATAAAAATGTTTCCTAAATCTTGTTGAATTTCACAGGGGAAATTTGAGTCTCACGCTCTTGCCAACATCGGACTTGCGCCTTTCATTTGTTGGGGATGATGGTCAAACTGAGAGATTGTTTACCTTAAGTGACGAACCTGAGTGTGCTGATGTTTCCATCAACGAGATCCCAACAGACAGTTCTGGACGATCTTTCCTTGTGAAATTGCCTGATGGCAAATTTTTTTACTATTGGTGCTCGGAAAGATCAAAGCTCTTGGGGGTTGAATTGCTCTCAAAGGTAACCAATTTTTAACTCTTTAATACTCTCACTACCAGTACTGTACAAATTGCTTTGTTTGTCGAGTGATTGCCGTCTAATATTTGTATTTTTTTGCCTTCAATAGATGAAGGATCTAATCAAAAGTAAACCATCTATAGCTGAATTAACTGGAATCAGCGAGTCACGATTAGGCTGTTTTGCAACTCAGCTTCGTGCCTATCTCCTAGGATCATCTGTGAATCCGGAAGCAAGTTGTGCTAGTTCACCTTCACCCAGTACCACACACGATGCTATTGTTGTGCACAATGGGCAATCTTCATCAGCTACATCAAAATCTTTGCGATCCCGACATTCTAGCAGTCAAGCATCCAAGGTGAATGCACTTTATCAAGGTAGCTTAAGTCCAAAATCAAGCTCTTTCAAAGAGGGTTTGATCCGAAACTCATCTTTCCCGAGAAGCACCACCAGGGATAAGCTGCGAAGGCGTGGAGATAATCTTCCGTTAGCCGAGAGCCTTAAAGTTGCTTCGCCTATTATAAATGATTCTTCTAATTGCAATCAAGCTGGAACCGACAATCTTCTGGACAGCAAGAGTTGCTCGCTCACTCCTAACTTCCTTGAATCACTTGGAAAACTTGCTGCTCCACCAACTCCAAGTGGTGTTTCTCAGGTTTCCTCCGTAGGACCTCCTCTATTTTCTCCTTACTATTGTTGGTGTCCCCTAGGATCATCGACACTACAATGCTCAGCTACTTCCGAACTCCCTGCCTCTTCCATCTCATCTTTTAAGCTTCCACCGCTTTCATCAATGTTGCCAACAAATGGTTCTTCCAGCTCGTTGAAACCGACTCTACCTCTTGGTCTTACTGATGTACCATCACTGGATTTTCCAGCTTTCCTCCCGGAACCATTGGTCCGATTACCGTTGGCGAGTTCACAGCAAATTCCAACCTTCACACCTTTGATTTGTGATCCAATTGTTCATATTCCAGTCATTGATGTTTGCTCTTCAGGACAAGGTTATTTGGTTAGTGCAGGTGCTACTATTTCAACCTCAATCCCTCCGTTACATCCAAACCTCGTAAACCCATTATTACCGGATACAACTGATTCTGTAGTGGAAAAAGGTGCAAGAGAAACCCTCCGGCTACTCATTAGTGGTTCGACACAGAGCAACCCTCCATTAATTGATGTATTACCGGCAGTTGACAAAAAAGGTATCCTTGTTACCGGAAGCAGAGGGCTATACAGCGGAACTAGGGACATAAGTGCCATTGCCGGTGGCATTGCCACTGTGAGTTTCGCTACACTTTCATCCACCTCCATGTCAGATAGCTTTATAAAACATCCCGATTCAAAGCAGGTCAGATCTAATGGCTCGGAAGGATCTTGTTCAGGCAGTGATGCTAAACTTTCGGACTCGGAAAGAAGTTAAATAGTGAATAAATAAATAAATAAATGTAGGCAATGGTATTGTTCCCTCTGTAAGTCTTTTTCTTTTGTAGGTTAGAAAATGCAAAATGTAGATCAATGTATCTGCAATTTTGTCATATTTTAAAATGTAATTAGTCCCAATCTGTTATCCCATTTGGGGATTTGTTGTCTTCCTTTCTAGTATTTTCTATTGTTAGTAGTGAGCTCCGTTTTCCTTTTGGTTAGAAAAAAATTGGGTTTTTCTTCATTTTGCACTATATTTATTTATTTATTTTAAAATATATATATTTAAGTGAACGTATTAATTTTGAGTGACGTTTATTTAAAAATTTAAATTAACGTTGAAATAAAAAAGAAAAAAGGGAACATTAATTTATTGATTATGCCAAGATTGATGATCATGTCAAATATGATTTACAATTTACAAACACTAAAGAGATTGGTTTTTAAAGAAAGTGACGTATGCAATAACTGATTTGAGATCATTTGTACAAATTTTTTAGAAAATTTGTTTGATGATATAGTTACAGTATTTTAATTTTTTTATCTTTTAATTACAATCATTAATTTGAAAAGAATGTAACAATATATCATTATATTAAGACCTTACATTATTGGTGGATTTTTTTTTACCAATTAAAAAAATTAATAGAGTGAATTCAAGCGACATATTCATTAATTAAGATGAGTTTATTTATACTTAATTTTAAGTTTCGATCCTACATAATAATGTCAGTAATCTTGAACTTTATAAAATAAATAATACTAGGATAATTTAAAAAAATAAAAAAGACAATTGCATCGTAGAAACATGTTTTCATGAGCATTAAAAGAAGTATAGTTGGTAATGTTAATAGGCTTTGGCACCAAAAAAGGGACCAAAAGTTCGAAATTTATTATGTGTAATAGCGTACGTTTGTCTTATATAAAATTCTGTCCAATTAATTTAATTAATTACTTTAGTACAAATTCTTAATTTATTTGAATCCTCGATTCCCATCAACCAACCATTGCAGCTCTATTAAAAATATTTTTTTATTATATTATTAAATTAACTGTTTTTTAAAATTAATTTAAAAATATTCAAATGCAACATTCTTTAAAATAATAAGCACACGGAGTTGAAAGATGCAGCAACGATCTTTAAAACAAAAGGTCCACACTCATTCTAGTAAACACTGTAGTAAGTGGGCTTAAGCTCTTTCCATTTTTCACTATATTTATTTATTTTTACCTTTTTTTTAAAAAAAATTAAGTGAACGTATTAATCTTGAGTGGCCTTTATTTAAAATTTTAAATTAAAATTGAAAAAAAAGGGGAACATCAGTTTATTGATTATGTCAAGATTGATGATCATTTACATTGAAAATTTTGCTATTCAATTAGTTTTAACATTAAATTTATTGATTTTTAAAGCAATAACTGATTTTCAGGTCATTTGTAAAAAAGAAACATAGTTTAATGGTACAGTTAAGAGTAATTTTTTTTTGTCTTTTAATCATAATCATTAATTTGAAAAGAATTTTATGATCTCTCGTTATAATAAAATCTTATATTATTGATATACTTTTTACCAACTGAAAAATTAATGGGATGAACTCAAACGATAAACTCATTAGTTGAAGTGAGTTCATTCATATTTAATTTTAGATTTCAATCAACAAATACACCTATATAATAGTGTTAATAAGCTTCAACTTTATAAAATAAATAACAATAGGATAATTTATTGCATCGGAGATCCATGTTTTCATGAGCATTAAAAAAAGTATAGGTAGTAATGTTAAAGGCTTTGGCACTAGAAAGGCAGACCAAGTTCAAGATTTTTATAGGTAGTGATGTTAATAGGCTTTGGCACTAGAAAGGTAGACAAAGTTCGAGATTTTACTATGTGTAATAACGTATATTTATTATATGTAAATTTTTGTTTAATTAGTTTAGTTAGTTGACTTTAATATAAATTCTTAACCCATTTGTATTGTAATAATTTATTTTATTTAGTGATTTTTCGGACAATTCATTTATACCGTAACAATTTAAATATTAGAAATAATAATTAAATTAGATTCATAGATTTCGAGAGTTGTGATTGATTCTTTATTAGTTTAATTTGAATAAGAGTAATTTTGAATTAATTCTAATTTGAATTTGAATTATTCCAAATTTATTTGATTTTGGGTTTGATTATTTCGAATTTTGGGATTAAGTTAATTATGGGACAGATACACACTCTTGTTTGTTCCTCGATTCCCATCAACCAAACATTGCAGCTCTATTAAAAATATTTTTGAGCTGATAAATTTTTATTTTATTATATTATTAAATTAATTTTTTTGAAAAAATAAATTTAAAATTATTCAAATGCAACTTTCTTTAAAAAAATAAGCACGCGGAGTTGAAAGATTCATTTTTCTGCTTTCTCTATAAACAAAGCAGCAACGATCTTTAAAACAGTACGTCCTCGCTCATTCTAGTAAACACTCTAAGTGGGCTTAAGCTCTTTCCATACTTCTTTTGTCATGGATGAAAGGTTGAGAACAGCAGCTCGTACAGGAAATGTTAGTGATCTATACAGTTTAATTGAAATAGATGGAAATGCTTTGAAGCAATTTGACGAGGAGGAGTTTGTCGAAACTCCCTTACACATTGCTGCAGAAGAAGGATGCCTTAGGTTTGCAATGGAAATGATGAGCTTAAAGCCATCATTTGCTAGCAAGCTAAACAAACAAGGCTTGGCCCCACTTCACCTTGCAGTTACAAATCCGGATACAAGTATGGCTCTACGTTTCTTGGAAATTAATAAAGATCTAGCTCGTGTCAAAGGAAAGAATGGGAAGACACCTTTGCACATCATAACTGAAGCTGGGAACCATAATGGTCTGTTGGATAGATATCTAGAGATTTGTCCTCAATCGATTCGGGACGTTACAGTTGAGAATCGTAATGCTTTGCATATTGCCGTGGAAAACAACGAACTGGATGTTCTTCAAGTCCTAATTCGAACACTTAAGAAGACAGACTACTATTGTGAAGTGGTGAACCAAAAAGATGAAGGTGGAAACACTGCACTGCACTTAGCTGCTTTTCATGATCGACCCCAGGTTTGACTCATCTAGTTCAATACAGCTTCTTTTTAATCTTTATAGACATAGATTGTAGTTCTTTTATATCTCAAACTATCAATGAAACATATGCTTAAACTATTATTGAACTGCAACGCCGATGAGCACGCTACCAATCAAGCTGGTTTGATGGCATTGGATATTGCAGACCAACATCATAATGAAGACAGTATTACTGTTCTACGTGGTTGCTTTATTCCAGGAGTTTCAAACTTTAAACGTAAGTACGAGAAACAAATGACAAAAGTATCATCTCTAATCTCTCACGAGATAGATAATATGTCAGGCGAGGACCGCAATGCCTTACTAGTAATTTTAGGGTTGCTTCTAACTGCAACCTTCCAAGCTAGTCTTAGCCCACCTGGTGGTGTTTGGCAGGGAGATAACACTTCAAAGTCCGAAGGGTCATATGATGAGATGGTATTGGGTAAATCAATCTTAGCTGAAATTAATTTTTTTATTTTCTATATTCCAACTTATCTTGTCTTCATCGTAACCTTTTTCTTAACATTAGCCTTGCTTAAACCTTATCCCCATTGTTTCAGAACAGCACTTCAAGCCTTACTTGCTTTCTTCGCAATATGCTTCGACCAATCAATAGGTTACATAGCGCCAACCGAGTTCACAGTTAGAGTTATGATTACATTTTCGGTTTTGGTTTTTATTTTAACAGTGCTCATGGTTTCCACTTCTCGAGTGTCGAAACTTAGTGTTGCAATTCTGGGATGTTGGTTATCCCCTTCATTTGTGTTGCAATATTATGGTACAAGTTTAGTTTTACAAAATATAATTCAGGGAGTTTGGTTATTCCTTTTCCTATATGATGAATTCTGGAAAGGAACCATTGTAGTTGTAGCATACTGTTTATCCTTCAGTATGCTTACATGGGGTTTTACGTATTGTATTGTCTTTGGGTGCTGGTTATCCCTTTTTCTATGTAAATTCTGTCTAAACTGGTTTCTCAGAGTGTAGCAATCTTTGTACCAAAGAGAATAATCACAACAATGTTCATCTCAATCCCTTTTGTCTCCTTTGATTCATCAATGTCATTTTGATTGAATTTTAGGTGTGGGATTTACGTATCATAGGCAGAGTCGGGTTAATATAAAATTTTAGAATTATTTTTTGGGTTCGTCTTGTCCAAAAAATAGTTTAAAATTTTGCTCAACCTCGATCTAGATAAAAAAAATATTAAACTTGATATTAGCTCAACCCACCCGTATTAAAAAATATTATTTTTTATATAAAAATAATTTTAAAAAATAAAAATATTTCTCAATTATTTGAAAATACTAAGATAGTTGGAACTCGCAAGCATATGTCTTTAATATGATAGCAAAATTGATAATAAAACATTAATTATATAATATCCACACAATAACAATAAAATAGTAGTAATATAATAGAAAAATGACAGCAAACAACAACAAAACAATGAAATTTCTTTTAGGAAAATTTGAGTGGGCCCAGGCCAAAAAATATTGCTCAGGCCCAACCCATTTAGAAAAATGACTTCATTTTTTGGCCAAGCATATTTTTCTGGCCTATATTTTTGCTCAAACCCTCCTACTTTTTGGGCAGTACTTTAGGCTTGAGTGAGTGCCCAACCCATGATCAGTTCTAGTTATATACTATAAGAGTGATTTCTTGTGGATTCAACTTCACCTCGATTTATTTTTTTATCCTTTAAAAGAATTTCCATTCAATTGATTTTGTTAATTTTCAGTCTTAGGAGATTTCCCAAATTTTTTTTATAATAAAAAGGTTAATTTACTATTGAGGTTAGAAAGTAAAGTGAAAAAAAGGTTTTAAAAAGTGTTTTTGAAAAGTTTAATAGTGTTTATTATTACTATCAAAAAGTGTTTTTCCAAATTCTGGCATAACTTGATCAGATAGTTGCAATATTATTCTTTCTATCTTTTAACCACCACGGTTGATTTAAAAGAGATCTCATGCGATCCCACTATGATAAGGTTTTATTTTAAACTCTATTGTTAAGTACTCTTTACCAACTAAAAAAATCAATGGGGTGAATTCAAGCGGTAGGTCCATTAGTTGAAATGAGTTCATTCATACCCGATATCATGGTTCAATCCACAAGTTCACCTATGTAGTAGTGTGTGCGTATGTAGCAACGTAAAAATTTAGGTTTCGGTCGCTAATTGTGGTGATTTATTGAAAATTTGAAAACTTGAAGTTTGATTTTAAAATAAAGAAGGAGTCGCCACCGATCCTTTTTCCTAGGTGTGATCGGACACCTATTAGATTTATTTTTTTAAAACAAAAGGAAGGCTGAATTTAGGTCTACGTTAAAAGCCAGAGGAAAATTAGGGTTCGGGAGTCGGTTACGCGCGAGGAGGTATTAGCACCCTCGCGACGCCCAAAAATTGGTATCTCATAAACACATGTTGTCTTAATTTTCAAAAATACGAATTCAATGTAAAGTTTAGTTGTGATCCGATTAAAAAGACGAGAAATTTTAGTTTATTACGGTTTTTGAGAAGGGTATATCGCTTTAACACGAGTCAATTGACGTTCACCCAACGTAGCGATGAACTCGATGACTTAATGTTAAATCGATATGTTGCCTTGATTATTGAAATTAATTAGCAAAACAAGAATACGATTTTTGAAATAATGCAAAGTAAAATAATATGAAATAAAAATCAATAAATGAAAGAGCTAGGGATATATTGAAACAAATAATCGAGGTGACAATAATATTAGAAAAGATGAAGGTATAATGTAATAATAGAATTGAACACGAAATTAAAATAATGAATGTATACACATAATAATAATATTAAGAATGCGTGTGTAAGATGAAGTATATATTTAGCGATATTAAAAATCCATACAACATACATAGAACATATATAGTATATGCATACCTTAGAAATGATAAGAATAATAATAAACTATTTTGTACACTACACAAATACATACACATATATATATATAGATATATAAACAATAGTATTAGGAATATACAACATAATATTAGAAACATGTATATAATAGAGTAAAAGAAAAATATGACAAATAAGATTAAAATATATATAATAATAAAACTGTTCACATATTACATAAGTATGTACATAAATATATATATATAATAATGGTACTAGAAATATACCTATAATAGCATAAAAGATAATATTAAAATATATATATGGGGCAATATGCAAATAATTATAAAATGCATGGCCTTAAACACACATATAACGTATGCATATATAATAACATAAACACAAACATTATAAAAATAAAATAAGATAATGATAATATTAAAATGAAGTAATAAAAAAAACTATATAAAGGCTATATGTACATAAAAATATATATGTATATATAAGTAAAGATAAACCATAGTAATAAAAATAATATAATAATAATAATATAAAAAGTGGATAAAATATAATGATATAAAAATAAAATAAGAATAAAGTAATAGGTAATAATAAATACAATAACATTAAAAATGAGAAAAGGTCAGAAAAAGGACTAAAATTAAAATAAAATCGAAGTTATGGGGTCAATTTAAAATAAAAACAAAGAAAAGGGACTTAATTGTAACACGCGTGCAACTTGGAGGGTCAAAAGCGCAATAAACCCAGGTATTAAAACGCTGCGCAGCGTGGAGGCCAGAATGAATTCGGGGCAAAACCATGTGGGCCAAATTAAAAATAAAAAAAAAAACATTGATTGTAAACTCCCAGAAAAGCGGAAGGGCTAGAAGTGCAATTAGCCCTTCCAAAGAAAAACACGCGGATCCTCCCTGGTGCGGGCCGGGTCGACCCGACCCTAGGCCTAAACGGTGCCGTTTTAAGGGTTAAGGGGGGGACCAAAACGGTGCGTTTTGGCCCCCTATATAAGACAAAAATCTTTTAAAAAAAATCATTTGGGCATAGCAGAGAAGAAAAAAAAAGAAAGAGAAGGGAGAAAAGAGAGAAGGGAAGAAGGAGAGGGGGGAAAGGAGGGAGCTCCGGCAGGGGGCCGGTCACCGGACGGCCACCGGAGCCTCGCCGGCGCCGGCGCCGGCCACCGTACACGGTGGCCAGAGAGGTAAAAAACTCCAATTTTTTATTTTTTTTATTTCTTATATTTTTATATTATATTTCCGTATATTTTTCGTATTTTTTTATATATATATTTGTGAGAAAATAAATAAAATGACAATAAATATAAAATCACCTTCTATTTTCGATTTGCGATTTTGTGTTTGGTGCGCTGATTTGGTGTTTTTTTTTGTGTGTTGATATCTGTTTCGGATGATATTCCTGCTCTGTCTATTGGCTTTTGTTTCTCTTTTGAAATATATGTCTGTATTGATAAAAATCTCAAAAAAAGAACCCCCACAGTGTTTCATTCGGCTTTTTATAGCCTGTTTTGTTACATACTTTGTTATTATTTTTTGCTATTCTTGCTTCTGCTTTGCTTGTCTGTTGTTTTTGCAGGTACAGAGGCTGTTGTCATGCGTACAGGGTGTGGGCGTGGCGTAAGAGGACTGTGGAGGTATGGGACTGTTGTAGTGGGGGTATGGGGCGTGGCAGACGTCGGTGGTGACAGAGGCAAGTGGGCGCCGAATGCCAGGAGGGCTAGGGTTTGGGATTAGGTATTTTTGTTTCTGATTTTGTGTAATGGGCTATTAGTTTAGTGGGCTGGTAGGTTAGGTTATTGGGCTTCGGGTATATGGGTTCAGGGATATTGGGTTCTGGTTGTAAATGGGGTTTGAATTTTGGGTTGGCTGATGTATTAGTTAGGCTTAATGGGTATTGGGCTGTTTAGGTTAGGGTAGGCTAGTTGGGTTTTGGGGTTTAATGGGTTAGTGATTTAATGGGGTTTGAAATTGGGTTGAGGGATTACAAAATTGTAAATGGGTTCTCTGTAATAGTAGTTAAAATTGGCCTGTACAGCGTATGTAGGTGTGCAAGTTTAAACTTGTATTATATAAAAATAACAATGGGATAATTTTAAGGGAAAGCCAATTGCATCTAATATACAAGTTTTCATGAGCATTAAAAAAGTATGGATAGTTATTAGAGGTGCTCATGGGTCAGGCCTATGCAAAGTAATTAGATCACTTTTTCAAGCCGGTGCCTAACCCAAAAAACGGGCTTACTTTTTTGCTTAATATTGACCCGATTTATGAAAAGTAAACTGAGTCTGGCCTTACCTATCCATATTTGATTTGTTTAGAATAATATTTATTTAAATTTAATTTTTTTTTAAAAATATATAATACTCTAAATGCACTAAAAAAAGGCTAAAAATTAAAGTTTTCTAACACATTAAAAATACATTAAAAATATTTATGTTAAAAACACTACTATAAATCTAATAAATATTTTATTATATTAAAAAATAATTATAATAACTATTTTATGGTATTAAATATAAATGTTAAAATTTTATATTTTGAGTTAGTTATGTCAAGATTATTGTTGATCATGTGATTTGCATTGAAAATTTTGAGTTTAATTTTTAATCAATTCAATCGGTTTTAATACTTAAAAGATTAATTTTTAAATTTTTAATCAATTCAGTTGGTTTTCAACACTAAAATGATTATTTTTTAAAGAAAAGTGACATATTGAGTAACTGATTTAACAAGATTGAAGTCATCGGTACAAATTTAGTGTTTTTGACGTGGTTTGATTAGATAGTTACATATCTTTATTTCTATCTTTTAACCACCTTGCTTATTTAAAAAGGATTTCATAAGATCCCACCATAGTAAGATTTTATTTTAACTATTGATAAATTCTTTACCAACAGAAAAATCAATGGGGTGAACCCAAGTCGTAAGTCCATTGATTGAAGTGAGTTCATTCATGTTCGATATCAAAGCTCAATCCACAAATTCACATATTAGTAACGTGTGTGTACATAGTGTGAAAGTTTAAACTTGTAATATATAAAAATAATAATGGAATAATTCTGAATGAAAAACAATTGCATCTGAGATGCATGTTTTCATGAGCATTAAAAGAATTAAAAAAGTATAGTTAATCATGTTTTCATGACCAACTTCAAAACCTATTATACATAATTATATGTATAGGTATTAAGTCCTATAGCATGTTTGTCATATGTAAGTTTTTGTCCAATTAATTTAATTAGTTCCCTTTTAGTATAAAAAATTTAGAACAATGCAACTTTCTTTAAATTAATTAGCACGCGGAGTTGAAAGATTCCTTTTCTGCTTTCTTTATAAACAAAAGCAGCAGCGATCTTTAAAAATAATAGTAGACACTGTAGGTGGGCTTCAGCTCTTTCAAATTTTCTTTTGTCAATTGGTTCTTCCACCTGATATGGATGAAAGGTTGAGAACAGCAGCTGGTACAGGAAATGTTAGTGATCTATACAGTTTAATCCAAAGAGATGGAAATGTTTTGAGGCACTTTGATGAGGTGGAGTTTGTTGAAACTCCCTTACACATTGCTGCAGAAGAAGGATGCATTAGGTTTGCAATGGAAATGATGAGCTTAAAGCCATCATTTGCTAGTAAGCTAAACCAACAAGGCTTAACCCCACTTCACCTTGCAGTTACAAAAGGGCATACAAGTATGGTTCTACGTTTCTTGGAAATTGATAAAGATCTAGTTCGTGTCAAAGGAAAGAATGGTAAGACACCTTTGCACATCATAACTGAAGTTGGGAACCATAATGGTCTGTTGGAGAGATTTCTAGAGATTTGTCCTCAATCGATTCGAGACGTTACAATTGAGAATCGTAATGCTTTGCATATTGCCGTGGAACGACAGACTGGATGTTCTTCGAGTCCTACTTCGAACACTTAGGAAGACGGACTACTATCGTGAAGTGGTGAACCAAAAAGATGAAGATGGGAACACTGCACTGCACTTAGCTGCTTTTCATAATCAACCCGAGGTTTGACTCATCTAGTTCAATACAGCTTCTTTTTAATCTTTATAGACATAGATTGTAGTTCTTTTATATCTCAAACTATCAATTAAACAGATGCTTAAACTATTATTGAACTGCAACGCCGATAAGCACGCCACCAATCAAGCTGGTTTGATGGCATTGGATATTGCAGACCAGCATCATAATGAAGACAGTATTACTGTTCTACGTGGTTGCTTTATTCCAGGAGTTTCAAACTTTAAACATAAGTTGGAGAAACAAGTGAAAAAAGCATCAACTCTAATCTCTCACGAGATAGATAATATATCAGGCGAGGACCGTAATGCCTTACTAGTAATTTTAGGGTTGCTTCTAACTGCAACCTTCCAAGCTAGTCTTAGCCCACCTGGTGGTGTTTGGCAGGGAGATAACACTTCAAAGTCCAAAGGGTCATATGATGATCTGGCATTGGGTAAATCAATCTTAAGTGAACTTAGTTTTTCGATTTTCTATATTCCAATTTATCTTGTCTTCATCGTAACCTTTTTCTTAACATTAGCCTTGCTTAAACCATATCCCCATCGTTTCAGAACAGCACTTCAAGTCTTACTTGCTTTCTTCGCAATATGCTTCGACCAATCAGTAAGTTTCATAGCGCCAACCTTATTCACAACTAGAGTTATGCATATATTTTCGGTTTTGGTTTTTATTTTAACGTTGCTCATGGTTTTCACTTCTCGAGAGTCGAAACTTAGTGTTGCAATTCTGGGAAGTTGGTTATCCCCTTCATTTGTGTTGGAATATTATGATTCAGGATCACTTTTACCAAATGTAATTCATGCAGTTTGGTTATTCCTTTTCCTATATGATGAATTCTGGACAGGAACCATTTTAGTTGGAGCATACTGTATACCCTTGATCATCCTTTCATCGGGTTTTACGTATTGTATTGTCTTTGGGTGCTGGTTATCCCTTTGTCTATGTAGATTCTGTCTAAACTGGTTTCTTACTCATAGAGTGTAGCTATCTTTGTACCAAAGAGAATAATCAAAACAATGTTCATCTAAATCCCTTTTGTCTCCTTTGATTTATCGATGTTCTTTTGATTGAACGTATGATAGTCCGGTTCGTGTAAATATAAAATTTTAGAATTATTTTTTAGTTTGTTGAGTCCAAAAAATATCCTAAAATTTTGTCAAGATGGGCCTAGATAAAAATTGTTAAACTTGAGTTTAGTTCAACCTACTCATATTATTTTTTTTTACGTAAAAACAAATTTAAAACTATAAATGTTTCTCAATAATTTAAAAATACATTAAAAAAATATTTATATTTAAATAATACTAAGATAGTTGTAATATAATAGCAAAACTACATAAAAATGACAACAAACAGCAACAAAGTAATGAAATTTTTTTTTAGGAAAATTCGAGTCGGCCCAGGCCAAAAAATATTTCTCGAGGCCCAATTCTTTTAGAAAAATGAACTTATTTTTTGTCCAAGTACATTTTTCTGCCCTATATATTTGCTTAAACCCTATTACTTTTTGGGCAAAATTTTGGGCTTAGGTAAATGGCTCAACCCATTATCAGGTCTAGTTATAGACTATAAAAGTTATTTTTTGTGGATTCAAGTTTGCCTCGATTTATTTATTTATCCTTTAAAAGAATTTCCGTTCAGTTTTTTTTTGTTAATTTTCAGTTTTGGAGATTTCTCAATTTTTTTAGTAATAAAAATATTAATTTACTATTGAGGTTGGAAAGTGCAATGAAAAAGGGGTTTGAAAAAGTGTTTTTGAAAAGTCTAATATTGTTTATTATTATTATCAAAAAGCGCTTTCCTGAATTCTGGCATGACTTGATTAGATAGTTACAATATCCTTATTTCTATCTTTCAACCACAACTATTGATTTAAAAATGATCTCATAAGATCTCATTGTAATAAGATCTTATTTTAAACTCTATTGGGAAACTCTTTACCAACTAAAAAGGGAAAAAATCAATGGGGTGAACTCAAGCAGTAGGTCCATTGGTTGAAATGAGTTCATTTATACCCAATATCACGATTCGATCCACAAGTTCACCTATTTTAAACTCTATTGATTTAAAATAATATCATATTTCTGTCTTTCAACCACAACTATTGATTTAAAAAGGATCTTATAAGATCTCACTATAATAAGAACTTATTTTAAACTCTATTGGTAAACTCTTTACCAACTAAAAAGAAAAAAATCAATAGGGTGAACTCAAACAGTAGTAGTGTGTGCGTACGTAGGTGTGTAAGTTCTAACTTGCATTATATAAAAATAATAATGGGATAAGTTTAGAGGAAAGACAATTGCATTTAAGATACATGTTTTAATGAAAGAGTATAAGTAGTCACTAGAGCTGTTCATGGATCAAACTTATGTAAGGTATTTAGATAACTTTTTCAAGCCCAAGCCCATAGGTTTGCTTTTTTTGCCTAACCTTGACTTGATTTATGAAAAATAAACCTATGCTCAGCCTCACCCATCTATATTTGATTTGTTTATATTAATATTTATTTAAAATTAATTTTTTTTAAAAATATAATGCACTAAATACACTAAAAAAGGCTAAAAATTAACGTTTTCTAATACATTAAAAAGCATTTATATTAAAAAAACACTACTATAAATATAATAAATATTTTATTCTATTAAATATAAATGTTAAAATTTTATATTTTGAGTTGGGTAAGTTTTTTTAGGTCTTGGGCAATAGGTTTAATTGTTATTGTATTAGGGATTTAATATAAATATAAATATAAATAAATAAAATTATTATTTAACATATATAATTAATATAATATTGTTTTATAACATAATATTCGGGTTGGCCGGGCTCAGACAAAAAAAGTCTTGCCCAAGGCTCGACATTATAGAAAATGGGCCTTAAGTTTTACTCAATACAATTTTCTAGGCCTCGTATTTTGTCCAAATCCTTCCATTTTTCGGGAGAGTCTTAGGGCCTGAGCGGGTGACATGTCCCATAAGCAAATTTAATAGTCAGGCTTTAGCACTAGAAAGGTAGAGCAA
Organism: Gossypium hirsutum; assembly: GCF_007990345.1. Lineage (NCBI taxonomy): Eukaryota > Viridiplantae > Streptophyta > Magnoliopsida > Malvales > Malvaceae > Gossypium > Gossypium hirsutum. The sequence goes on along the minus strand of NC_053433.1, from coordinate 115,952,726 downwards.
GTTCTAGACTCGCTATACATAAATATATGCGTGGATCTTCGAGCCCTATTTTGTATGTTTATCATATGTAAGTTTTTGTCCAATTAGCACAAATTCTTAATTCATTTGTGTACTATTTATAGCGTAAAAAAATTGATATTTATCATGACTTAAACATATATTTATATTTGTATTTTGAATTAGTTGTTAATTTGGTAATAATGAAAAGCATGGAGCTGTAATTAAGAGAGGGGTTCGTTGCATGTGGACAGATAGACATTATTGTTTGTCGCATTTCACACTTATAATTAATAACCCAAAACACAATGAATCCTCGATTCCCATCAACCGACCTTTGCAGCTCTGTTAAAATTTTCTCTCTATTATATATATATATATATAAATCATAAATTAAAAATTATTTTAATTATGATGAAATAATATAATATTATAATATTATTTTTTAAATTTTTCATTGAGCTTATACTGTGTGAAACAAGCATTTTTAAAATTAATTTTTGTCTGATATTTGTTTGATGAAGTTGAAAAATATTTTGTGGGGTTGTCTTAAAAAGAAAGTCAAATTGCAACAATTATTTTTTTAATCACTAATATTAAATATACTTATTAATTTTATTTAAATATTTTTTATTATAATTATTGCATGTTGTTTTACTTTTTCTTTTTTATGTTTTTCATTTAACAGTATAGTTTACTTTCTTATATATTTTTAAATTTTTATATTATTTAAAAATAAAAGAAATTATGATTACTGATTATAAATAACTGCAATAAAAAATAAATTAGTTAAAAGCTAATTAAAAATTTAACACATAAAATTACGTATAATGCATATAATATTAAAAACTAATATGTACAGAAATTCCTAACTTAAAAATAAATATATATTGTAATTGAAATCCAAAATATATCAAATATAATTTTATAAAGATAACTTATTAAGCCTCAAATATTTTTAAAAAATATTGTACAAGTAATTGACAAAATGTTACTGTTGAGGGGGAGATTAGTCTCGAATCTTCAATGGAAAGTATTGTCCCATTCATGGGTTTTGTCTCCCTTAGAGAGCGCTTCGGTTGATGTAGATACGACCCACAAGCTCACGAGAGAGGTGTCAATATTGTTAGAAATTAATTATGGAAAGCGCACCTATGGAGGAATATCGAACTATCAACTAAGGCATTATATGCCATACATTAGCATACTTGGTTCCACTTGATTAGACTAATGTTCTTACCCTTTAAGACCCGTTAAGGACTTGGGTTCAAACCCCACCAATACCGAAATGATAAAATGTTTATTTGGTGGACCTTAGGCGCTCCCAATAAATTCTATGAACCATTTGAGCTCTCCTTGAAGTTGAGAGATAAAATTTCAGACATTAAACTAAGCATAAACACCTCGAGAACAATACCAACTATTTGAGGTCCAAATCAATTACTCAAAAAATGATATTTCAAAAACTTCTACCAATAAAAAAATTGGTTCCAATGTAATATTTTATATTATTTACCAGTTATAAAAGTATTTAATACCATTGCTATGTCCACTTTTTCTTAATTACCTCACTTGGCACCCTTTCCAAAGTTATATAAAGATTTAATACATTACGAGGTCCTAGGTCCACACTCATGCAAATACTTCAATCTTGAGTATTTTTCTTTTATAAAAGAGAAAAATTTTATTATTTAATATTTATCATTTATGTCAATTTGACCTTCATAGTAAATTCATCATAAACATTTTATGTTTTAAGTCCACAAATTCTATTATAATTAATGATTATTAGAAATTACAATTATTTAATATATTTACTTTTTAAATTTCAAAAATTAAATTAAATTGTTAATAATATTAATTATTTTTTTAATTTATCAGCATGATATTTTGGAAAAAAAATTCGCTTAATAACTATGTAACTAAAAAATAATATTATAGTAAATCTAAATTTAATAAAATAATCTGAACAATATTAATAAGTACACTTAAATTATGAAATTAAACCTTTGAAAGAATGTTATACAAACTTGCTAACGAAATTCATATAAAATCCTAACATCTCTTAACTTCTAAGCCTATATCTCCATATTTAATTCAATGATTGATTGATTGATTGATTTTTTTTGTCGGAGAATTCAAAATCGAATTCCCTTTCTCAAAAAAAGAAAAAAAAGGCTGACCTGGAGGATTGACTTCATTTGGATCTCGATTAAAAAAGGCTCTTTTTTTTTTTTAATCTCAAGTCTCCATTTTATGATTGAATCTTTTTTAATAATCAAACGTAAGCAGATTTTGTATTTTCTTATTAAATTGAGACTAAAACAGGTTAGGAAAGTTGAAATAGCTTTCGGATCGAATGTTCAAGTGTGCAAATAGGGGTGATTTACCTAAAAAGGCCCATTATGGAGATGGGCCGATTTTTAAAATATTTATCGAAAAGGGTCGGTTTTGGCAAAACGCATCCACGTAGGAGCGTTTTAGAGGAAAAATGTCATGTCAGCAAAAATGAACTTATGTAGACGTACTTTGCTGACGTGACAAAAAGCTCCCTCAGGGACGCGTTTTGCTCTGTGTTTTTTTCTAGGTTAGGAACTTTTGCATGTTTAGTCCCTAAGGTTTTTTAGGGTTTTTATGATTAGGGTTTTGTTAAAATAATTTAGATTTAGGGTTTAGGTTGTTAAAATAATTTAGGGTTTAAGATTTTAGTGGATTTTAGGATTGAATTAGGATTTAATGTTATTTTATAAAAATTAATTAAATTAGGGTTTAGTTATTTTAAAATAATATTGTGTTTTTTTTAAACAAAATTGACTATTTTTACCCTGCAAAAATAATTTTTAGAAGACGTTTCTGAACAGATAGTGTCAAAAACGCTTCAAGCATAATGCACTGTCAGCAAAATTACTGAAAAAAGCTCCCACGTGGATGCTCTTTTTCTACAGTAATTCCTGAAAAAATAATTTTCAGAAGACGTTTTTGAACAAATAGTGTCAAAAACGCTTCAAGCATGATGCAATGCTAGTAAAATTTCTGAAAAAAGCTCCCACGTGGACGCTCTTTTTCTACAATAGTGAAATAATATGAGGGGGTTTATACTTTTTTTACCGTTAAAGCCCCCCAACAGTAAAAAAAAAATAGCCGTTGGGGTCAAAAACACGGAGCAACACGCGCCCCTAGGGGAGCGTTTTGCTGACATTTTCTCCCTAAAACACTCCTATGTTGACATGTTTTGCCAAAACCGACCTTTCCAGTAAATAATTTAAAAATCGGCCAATTTCCGTAAATATACTTGAAAATGAGCCTTTTTAGATAAACCGCCTGCAAATAGGGTTATTTTATGCGCATATATAATAATAATTATCGATTTTCTTCAAACAAAATTTCTAAATGTTATCCATCAAGCAGTTAATTTAATTCCTAACTATCAAAAGTATTATCATTTGAGATAAGACTTTATCTCTCGTTCTTTACTAACTCAAGTGGTATTATATACCCCAATAAGTGACCTACATACTATAGATTAGTAGCTAAAATTTTATCAGAGATAAGACAGTACAGTCAAGATATTCCCGACTCTGAAAACCAAGCTTTCAAGACACAGTTACTCAAATTTTCCCAAAGACAATTTTGAACTTCATTTTATTTTTTTATAACTTTTTAATATGAGGGTTTCAATATAAATTCTATTTATTACATGCACGTTTAGTATAATCTAATATATACATATTGAATTTGGTGATAGATTCGGCAGCCAGCTTTGCATTGATTATTTAAATGGAAAATTGAATGGAGAAAGCATCTTATTATCATTTTAACCTAAGCATATATTTACCCTAAACCCCAATTTCATTAAATTAAATTAAACAGAGGCAGGGGCACTAACCCCAAAATGAAAATAATATAAATATATTTTTTAAAATCTATTTTATTGTATATTAAGTATTTAATTTAGTTACTGTTAGTGGCGAAGTTCGCAACTGGTTTCGCTCCAGGTTAATGTCAATGAGTTAAGTGAATATTAATTAGGTTAAGTAATGATGAAAATATCTTCATATTATAAAGTAGGTTGTATTATTTTGAGGGGGTTTTTATCATATTAAATTTTTTATATAGAAAAATATACACATGATAGGATTTGAACTTAAGCCTTTATAGTTAGGGATGACAAGTCCGAACTGTCTGATGAATTTTGAATCAATCCACTCTGAATGGAGTAGATTTTTTTTATTTGAAAAGTAGATGCGAGACATGGTAGGATGGATCTTTTCTTTTGGGGTATAGAGCGATTATGGTAATTACATGTCTTATCTCGCCCTACTTCGCTATATAAAATTATCATTTTATTATTGCATATATGAACTATTAAAAGGATAAAAATGTAATAACATATTATAAAAAAATTATATATTTAAAATTAAAATATTAAAGATATTAAAGATAAATAACAAAGTTAAATTGAAGTGAAGTGGGATGAGATAGGGATGATTAGTGATTTAAAACATGATTATGATTAGAGAAAAGTCAAAAATATTTTTTAGGCTGAAAATTAAGTTATATATTTTATTGAGAGTAAAAATATAGTTTCGGCATTGTATTAGCTTATACCTTTATAGTTTTTAGAATAACAAAATCATAATTTTATCATTTTTAGGATCAAATTACAATTTTTTTTATTATTAACTTACAACTTCATAAGATTTAAAAAAAAATTAAGATGTAATTTTTCATTTTAAGAAACCAGAGTCTTTTCCTACATCTGTGACACAATCTAAGAGCATAGCTAAGGAGGTTAGTAGGGACCTGACCCCCTCTTAAAATGAAAAAAATTTCATTTAGGCCCCTTTAAAATTTATAAAATTTTAAACTAGTAAATATAAAATTACACTTTGATCCCAAAAATGATAAAAAATGATTTAATCTTTAAAAAATTATAAAGATATAGATTTCTAGATTCGCCCTAACATCATCCCTAATTATGGTAGGGTAAAATACATAAACATGACCTAAATTTATGACTTTGTAAAAGCCTATGGAATTGATGAAACTTGAAAGAGATGACAATATCTAAACTAAGTTACATAGAATCCTTTTTCTTCCGAACAATATACTATCTAGAAATAGAATAAGAGAAAGTTTTAGAAAAAAAGTAATAATTATAAGTCGATATATTTCGATATAATTGTCTACTTTCGCTATTAAAGGCATAGGTTAGTAGTTTGAATGCATCTAATATAGACTAGAAGTTTAAATGTTGTAGGTTGAATTAATGATTAAATCTGGGTTTAAATCTTTAATGCCAAAAGGACACAAATTTGAAGTGAAAAAAAAAATTGAAATTTGGATTTTTTAAATAAATTAGTATAGTTGTTGACAGGTAAAATCAACAAGGAGGAGGAGATGAATGTGACCGTAGCAATTTACCCTTTGCTAGAGTAGAGAGTCACTGTTGTTGTGGATTGGACGGCTGTTTGGCGGGATTGATCTAGACGGAGTTAAGTGTCTCGATTCTTCTCTCTTACTCAGCCTTCTTTGGTATCTTGGTTAGGCTTATATATGTGGAACAAAGGAGTTCCACACGTCCTAGGTTCACTAATAGTAAAGTTATATTTTATTTACTTGTTTTCTTGTAGCGGCAATGATGTGACATTTTAGATTAAGAATCTGACATATTAAGATAGTCGGATAATTAATAAATCTAAAAATTTATGTTCACTAAGTAAAGGTGATTTAGCAAAAGTGATCTAGCGAGGGTTTGTCGTAGTATCGACGTTGTCCAAGGTTCACTCATTGTAAGATTCACACTACTATGCTATGTTGAAGCATGTCCCTATACTTATTTTGTAGTTAAATAACCCATTAGTCTATTAACTTTACTTATTAAAGCCCTTAATTTTAATTTAGGTCATAATTTTATTATGGGATTAAAATAATATTTGAATTTCCACACCGGTACTCGATAATAATATTTGTTTTTGATATTCTTCATGTCCATTTTATATTTCATATTCGGGGTTAGTGACTATCATTCCCAATAATGCTGTCTTTAAGATTCGAACATGGACCCTCTCCTTAAGAGTGGAATATGTCTTACTATTGCACCCAACCAATTATTGATACCGATACTAATATTTTAATTACTTTTTGAACAAAGTATTTTAATTATTAATTATTAGTTTTAGAGACATTTTGTCAGCCAACAATCATATAGAAGCAAGTTAATTTTAAATATTATTGATTGGTAATATATAAAGAGATCACACCTTTATTGTTTTAAGCTTGTTTGTTTAATTAATATAGGCAAACAAGGTTGAATGGAATGTGGAATGTTAAAAACTTATTTGTTTTTTGTTTGGTAAAAAACAATTATTGAGTGTGAAAGAAATTGAATGAAGGGAGCTAACCTTTCTAAATTGTCTTCAAACAAACGTGAAAAGAGAGAGAGTTAGGGGATGCATAAGCTAGGACTTTTTTGATACATTTTAAAAGTTTAAGTACTCAATTGAATATAAAAAATAGGTAGGGGTTTAATGGCTTTTCTTGAAAAAGTTTGAGAGCTTTTTTTACATATTTTAAAAGTTCAAATACCCAATTAAGTAAAAAAACGGAGTTTAAATTTTTTTTAATTTAAGGGTTTTTTTATACCCTTAAACCTTTTTTTTGGTTAATTTTTTCGAATTTGTGCTTAGGGTTTGAACCTAAATTCTATCTTTAAAAATATAATATGTCTTACCACTATATTTAACACTTATTGATTTTTTATTTTTAAATCGCAACCTTCGTTGTAATATTTATACTTATAAATATGAAAAAATTGAGGGGTAAGACTAATAATTATTTCATTGAGATTAAATTACAATTAAATTACAACATAATAAAAATTATGTTTGAAAAATCCACTTTTATTAGGTTGATTGGTGAGAATTGTTGGTACTTGTAGTGAACTTAGGGACCTTAAACTTTATGCCTTAAAAAGGATGATATTCTTATTGGAACATCCCCCCTCCCTTTTTTACTTTTTTGGGTTGGGGTTAAAAAAAGTTTGCTTAGTAGTTAAAATTGATGACTTAATTCAAAGGTGAAAATTATGTTATACCATTAAACCTTGGATGCTCATACTAAACAAGGGTAAAGATTTTCTTTCACATCATATTAACTTGCGATTTCTAGTAGTTACCATTTCTAGAGTTAATTAATTTGATTTTTCTCCTAAGCAACCTTTTTATTTTTTCATATTCCTTAATTAACTAAGAAACATTATATATATATAGAGGAGTATATCTCATATTTTTTTGTCAAACCAGAATCAAAGTAGAATTGATATTGTGATGATGTGACATAGGACATCACCATGACGACTTCTTGACGAGGAGACATACGACATCCCAACGACGCAACGTGTTCCTCACATAAATGGGTTTATTCTTTTAGTTAAATTCTACTACATTATCCTAGTTGAACTCTAATTACTCCAAAGATACTTTAGTCAGATTAATCTTATAATTTTAGTCTATAAATAGGCCATAACAACCCTAAAATAGGTGATCATAACACAACATTAGAGAGGAAATCAAGAGAAAGTTTTGAGAGAGCTTTGGGGGAATTTTATGTTTTAGTTAAAAAGTTTTGTCTTCGGGATTAGTGTTTGTTTTAGAATTTTTTTCATCTTGTGGAATAAAAAAATATATTATTAGTGTGCTAAATAATCATCCATATATATAAATTTATTTAATACATTGCCGGTGGAGATTTTTAGACTCCACAAGTTAGTCGAGGTTAAAATTTATATAAATTTATTTTTGTTAGTATTAATTTTTATAATTAATATAAATCTATTACTTCAAATGAATGAAAGCTTTAAATTACTTAACATCAATATGCATGCTTCTTTTTTTTATTAATTGTTTAAATTTCTTCAATTTTTTTTTATAATTAAAGAAGCTAAATACAATTAGCCATGATTAATTTTGTAATAGTTGCCAACACTTTCTTGTAACACTCCATAGCAATTTGTTGTTAGGATACTCATAAATTTTCAAACCAAAGAATTGTTCCTGCTTAAAGTTGCCATAGGGTCTGTAATCGTATTCATTAAGCGTGGAGTATATGACACCTTTATATGTCAATTCCTTAGCAGTTGTTCTCTTATGATTCGCACCATAGTCGACCCCACCTCCTCGGATTGATCACTAATTTTATTCACTGCAACTAAGCTGTCACTCTCCACCATTAGTTGCTTTATACCTCTCCTCCATGCTATATCCAAACCATCCATAATAGCTCAAAGTTCTGCATCAACTATAGAACATATACCAAATATTTCTATTATACCCAGTAATCCATTTACCTTTGTGGTCTCGGAACAACCCACCAACTGAGGTTCTACCTGTCAATAAGTGCTTAGCCTCATCCGTATTCAGCTTACACCACTCTTTAGGCGGTGATTGCCTACAAATCCGATTACTTTCCTAAGCATTCCTCTGACGCCTTCTTCTATTGGCCATAGTAATCGATTTCGTATAAGCTAGAATACCAGCAACCTCAGACGTAACCTCCCGTGTTCCACCATTAAAGATCACATTGTTCCTACAGTTCCACACACTCCATGCAATAATTCCAAACAATAATTTCTTCAATTTTCTTAATACCAATATTGTGAACACACTAATTAAAATATTGTTAGATTTAGCATCCAATTGTTTAAACATTGCTTAATTTTTTAATAAACCAATCAATTTATAATTTTCAAAACATTGTTTTAGAAAAAATAATAAAAATATACAATTTGAATCTTAAATAATAATGTTTTAAATTTTAAACTGATTTCAATTAGGGTTAAAATTTAATTTAAAATATTGTTTTAAACATAAAATTTTTATTAAAGTGGTTGAAATACAACGTATTATTGCTTGAAAATTTATTATACCATGAAATAAAACATAGAAATAATTTTTAAAACATATTTTTAAAACACATTTATAATAATTAAATGATTTTTAAAAATTTTTCTACAAAACCCATTACTGATGTTTAAAGAAATGAATTTTTTTTAATTATTGGTTAATAACAAATAATAATTACAACAAATTTTTTTTAAAAAAACTTCTAAAATAATAAATTAAATAAACAGTTTTAAATATATTAATAATTTAGCATATTATTAGAAAAAAATTAATAAAAAATATATTATCATAAAATAATTATCGTTTAATAGTTATCATTATGTATGATTTATATAATAAAATATAAATCTATATAATTATTTTTTATAAAAAAATACTAATATCTTTTATATTACAAATTCAAACATATGTTTTACAGTTAGTCCAATAATACAATTTATTAAATTATTTCTCATATAATTAATAAAATTTATAAAAAAAATTACAATACAATTTAATACAATATTAATTAATAGACACAATTAACCCGTGCGAAGAGGGTAATAAAAACTAATATAATATAACATAGGCTTAATGGTATTAAACATAGTACTTTCCTATTTTAAGCGAGATTTTGAGGCATCGGCTTTTGTTATACCCCAGCTCCACAAATAGTATGACTCATATTTATTCGAGAAATTAAGATTAAAATTGATCAATTAATAATTAATATTTTGTATTATCTATGTTTATTATTTTTTTGTTGATAAAATGTTTTTCATAATTTTTAAATTTATGAAATCAATAATATAATATAATAATTATTTTATTAATAATATTTTCATTATCAATGTGTTATTTATTATCACTTAATTAGACTTTAGATCCATATTAAATTACGTCTATTATTTTAAATTAATGAATCCGAAACTGGGTCCATTAAAAACTTAAATACAAAGGCGGCACAAAGAGGACACACAAGAGCCTTAGCCCCTAGTATTAATAAAACGATAATTCTATTTTTGACATACCTTCTAAAATTTTACAATTTAATTTTGATCCGCAACAATAACATCCCTAACTTTACCCTACCTAAATACCCAGATGAGTTTGGGCCTGATTCTATTGAACTCGTAGCCTATCTTGCGAAGTTACATGTTTATGGAACCGTATAAACACGTGTTAGGTCTAGAGTAAGATACATATATGTATGTATGAAACCTACCTAGTATGTCATATCAATGAACATACTCATATCATATAAATATACAAACACCAGCATTTTAGAGAGATTAAAAAAAAAAAACTCAAACTATATATATATAATGCTAATGAATATGTTAAAAATAATAAACATTAAGGTAGGGCGTTTGAAATTTATTCGAATTTTTTGTTTAACATATTTTTATTTGAAACTTGTATCTATAAATGCAAATTATGTATATTAGAAATTAACAAACTCACTTTATGTGTGAAAAAATTAAAATAAAAATTAAGAATGCAAGTGAAAAATAACAAAAATTATTAAAATAAATTTATTTTTAGTTTTTTAAAAATAGTAGATAAAAAGTAATTTCGGTGGTTAAAAATATAAACTTAATTTTTTAAAATAAATTTATATTTTAAATTTCAATTAATTTTTTTAAAAAAAACCTAAATATCCTTATTACTTTATACGTTTTTTATTTTATAATTTTTTTATACCTCTCTAATTGAGTTAATATTATATTAACTCGCAATACTAATTCAATAAAAAATTATAATTTTTTTTTAATATAATAATAAAGAATGAAGAAAAAATAAAAGTTTCCCCTATATAAAGATATTGTTGTTTTATTTATTTATTTATTGTTGAGAAGGTATTCTTAAAACAATAAACGATAAAGCAATACCGAGTCTTTGAATTTGATAATATTTTTCAATTTGATCCTTAATTTCTTTTTGGTCCACATTAGTCTTTGCATTTGACAAATTTCTCCTATTTAGTCCTAAATTTAAATTCCATTAAATTATAATGACATGACAATTTGAGATTATGTCACATTATCACCTAAAAATTTTAAATATATAAAAAAAACTTCAAATGATTACACATCATAATCGTAAACGTTCACATCATCATACTTTAGTAAAATTGAAGATTGAAGATCAGGAAAAAAAAATTTAAGTTCTAGAACTAATGTAAATCCAAAAACATTTTTTAAAATTAAAACGAAAAAATTATGAAGTTCAAGAATTAAATATTAATAATAAAGGTGTTAGAAAAAGGCAAGGACCAAAAAAAAGTTGAATGCTTAATTTGATTAAAGGACAAGATGTTTGAAGTGAAATCTAAGGTAAACAAAAGAAGTTAAAATGTCTTAATCTTTCCATTGAAAAAAGTGCCATTGTTAATTGTTAAATGTTAAATGCTTATTTTATATTATATAAAAGGCAAGTAGGGGGAGAGGGACCATATTGTTGGTAAATTTAAGGACCATGAAGTCCATATTTAACTTAATTCCTGTCCATTTGGGGCCCTTAATCCTTTGGTCCTCCCATCATTTTATGTACCATTCTTTTCATTTTTCCACTATTTTTTTTTGTACATTTTCGTGAGCAAAACATGTTTATTGAATTCAAACTCAATTCGTTTTTGTTTTAATTTGATTGAATCTGAAATGTTTTTAATAAATAATTTAATATAAAAAAATTTGATTAATAAATCTAAATGATCTGAACCTGATCTTGAACCCGAAATGACTTGAAAATTTTAAAATTCAAATTAACTCGATACAAAGCAACTCAAATGCAAAAACTAATTTGAACCCAAAATGGCCCAAACTTAAATGATCTAAATCCAAAATGAGTAAAAAAATTAAAATCCTAATTAAGTCGATCTAAAACAATTCGACCCACTCTGTCAACATTTAGAGCTCATCTGGTCGAAAGGTCTATCCAAGGATCAAGTTACTCCTTCGGTTTAACAAATTCAATAGATATGGATTGGATTTTGGATAAATATTTTCTTTTAAGAGGTTACAAGTACAATTGCAATCAAATAACTACGACCTGAATAAATTGTTACTGGAATTGCACACTAGTTTGTAAATCTTGCATTTTTTTTGAAAGAAGTGTTGCAACACCTTTTTTTTTAATAATATCATTATAGGTCCTGATCATATCTACTCTTTTTAACACAATGTCTATAACTACCCAGAGGCGAATCTAGGGGGGCTACCCCTAAAATGGAAAATTACTATTTAGACCCTCTAAAATTTTTAAAAATTTTAAATTAGTAAAGGTAAAATTGCACTTTGGCTCTCCCTAAAATTGTAAAAAAATTAATTTAATCCTTTAAAAATTATAAAGATATAGACTATAAAAAATTAAAATTTCATTCAACCTCTAAAAAATTGTACTAGCTTCGCCCCTAGAACTACCCATAGGCCCTCCACAACCCATCAATAAGAGGATAATGCGCTTTAACGCAGTTGAACACACATTCTCCTGTATTAGCAACAATGCACATGTCAATCGAGTTAAGACTCAACCGACAAGATAGGACACAGAATATATATACAGTTTGAATAATTATTCTACCTATACAAAGCCTATATTAGAGAATAGATTCATTAAATAATTATTGTACAAGCCCAATTATGCCTGGCCCAAACTAAATTACCCAAGCCCAATTTACATCAAACCCTAGCCCAAATAATAAGCCCATTTGCTTAAGATTTTTCAGCAACCCTAGCCTCCTTCAGCCTCAGCCGCCGCATGCCTTTTCGTCTGCCACGCCGTTGCCCATACCCTGCTCCACTATAGCGGCGCACTACCCCCTTACCCCCACGCGTCTGACACTCCACCGTGCCCTCCATACCCTGCAAACACAAAACAACAAAGAACAGAGAGCAAATAAGGCTATAAAAGCCGAAACAAGCATGTAAAAAGGGAGGATTTTTTTTCTTTTTCATTTTTCAGTTGTAACACTACTTAAAATACAAAAAAAAGCAGATTGAAGCGAAAAAAGATCCGAAACAGAAAGGCAGAGATCTAAGGTTTCTTTTATTTTTATTCGAAAATTCATCTATTATATATATCTATACATAGCATAAACTTATAAAAAAGAATAACAAAAAAAAAATAAAAAATTTTACCTTTCCGGCCACCGCGTGCGGTGGCCGGCGCCGGCGCCGGCGAGCCTCCGGTGGCCGTCCGGTGACCCCCCCCTTCGCCGGAAATCGCTCCGGGCTCCCCTCTCCTCTCTCCCTTTTCTTTTTTTTTCTCCCTCAGCCTTACAAATGATTTTTTTTGAAATTTTTGACTTTTATAGGGGGCCAAAACGCACCGTTTTGGACCCCCAGTTTAAACAAATAAAACGACGTCGTTTTGATCGCGGGTCGGGTCGACCCGACCCGCACCAGGGAGGATCCGCGTGTTTTTCTTTGGAAGGGCTAATTGCACTTTTAGCCCTTCCGCTTTTTCGGGAGTTTACAATCAAGCTTTTCTTTATTTTTAATCTAGCTCCATGGTTTCGCCCCGAATTCATTCTGGTCCCCCATGCTGCGCAGCGTTTTAATACTTGGGTTTATTGCGCTTTTAACCCTCCAAGTTGCACGCGCGTTACAATCAAGTCCCTTTTCTTTGTTTTCATTTTTAATTGGCCCTACAACTGCGTTTTTAATTCGATTTTAATCCTTTTTACCCTGTTTTTTTGTATTTTTATCAAATATCCTTGTTATTTTTTATATTATTAGTATTATTAGTATTACTATTTTTATAACTATGTACTAGTAAATATTTCATTACGTATGTGTATACACATATATTTTTGTATTTAACATTTTTCATTTCACTTTATTTTAATATTTTATTAATTTTATGTACGTTTCTTTTATATTCCAATGTTATTATTATTATTATTATTATTATTATTAGTTTATGCTTTTGTTATATATCTATATATTTATAATATATATATATATACGTACTTATACATACTTAAATATATCTTTTCACATTTCATAATTCTTATATACTTACATATATTTATGCACATTTTACATCATATACATACTTATATATTTTATACTCTTAAAAATGCTTTTCGTATATTTCACATATTTTATAATTCACATACATATATTTTATATAATCACGATTTGTAAATATATAAATACACATTTACATTTTTTTAATATTTACCGATTTTACATATATGTACATACTTATCTATGTTTTCATATTCTGTAATTTATATATTTCTTATTTTATGGCTTTAAATTATACATGCATATATATATATATATTTTACATAATTGTATTTATTGTCATCATTGTTACTTGGTGTATGTTTATTTATCCATGTACACTAGTGCTTTTTCTAAAATGTTAGTTCTATTTATTTAGTTGCATGCTTTGTTTATGTAATCTCCTCGTCAGTTCATTTTGCCTATTGCATTGTTGTTACTCATTTTACTTTGCTCACCTTGTTGTATTCGTTATTGTTTTGTCAAGCATCGACACTAAACACCAAAAGGAAAATTTTTCTAAATAAGGCAATATTTCGCGTTTGGAAACTCGAGAAAACGTGCCCTAACGTGCTGGGTTTCGATTTCTCGTTTGACTAAATAGCCAAATATCCTCTTAAAGCTTCAAAGTATGGTTTCATTAAACTATAAGGTGATCTTGGTTTCGATGGTTTAGAGTATCGTGTCCTAACGTGCTGGATGTGATATTCCTTCGGAACAAGAGAACCTTATGTTTCAATTCATGATATCAGATTTTCTTTTAAGGATCGTATTTTTTAAAAACTCTTCAAATTTTCAATTTTCGACACCAAGACACTAATTAATCAACTAGGTACCAATTTTGGGCGTATCGAGGGTGCTAATCCTTCCTCGTGCGTAACCGGCTCCCGAACTCATTTTTTTGAATTTCGTAGACCAAAATCGTTGTTTTAATAAAATTAAATCATTTATTAAAAACAACCACTTTTTGAGGTGACCCGATCACACCTCGTCAAAAAAGGATTGGTGGCGACTCCCGTTTTCATTCTTTTTTAAATCCAAGTCGACCCCGTTTTATCCAAAAAAAATGGTGTCAACAGCTTGGCGACTCCACTGGGGAAAGACAAGAGAGTCAAGCCACGTGTTGATTATTTCTTGTCTTTTGTCGAAAGTTGAAAATTCGATTTAAATTTACGATCCTCTCATCTTTTGTTTTGAGTTACATTTTTATCGTGTTCTGTATTTTATTTTATACCTCCGCACATTCCATTGCATGACCGTTGGTCACACCTTTTAAGTGGGAGTGAGAAACTACGCCCTCGTGAGGTTTTCACCTCCGCATGGGATAGTGAATCGCTTCCGGGATACATCCGTACCTATGTCTTCGTGAGATTTTCATCTCCGCATGGCCATAGGGAAATGTATTCCCCTGAACTGAACTCGGTCCATATGAGCCTATAATGGGTGAGGATCGAGGAATCTGCTGGTTCAGGTACCCTCACTTTAGAACCAAACCACACATAGCGAGCCATAAGAACCCACCAAGATAGAGCTATTCTAGACCCTAGTGCTTACCGAATAGATGCTTTATTTATTATTGTTTACTTTAAATCCTAGATCTAATTTGCTCTGTTTGTGATTGCATGGCATTTTCATTTCAAAAGAGGTGTCGATTCACGTTCAATATAGATAGAAAGCTTATCATGGAAAAGAGGTTTCTTGATAAAATAGAAGACAATGCAGCTGTACGATTATGGGCTGAGACGATGTGGAGAGAGAAGGGCGATAGTCTTGCAGAAGGGTACGTATCAGAGTTATGGGACTTCACCCGTATCAGCGTAGTCCAAAATGATCTGCGAGAAATGAAGGAAATATGGGATCAATGGGACGACGGGACCAAGCAAATGTTTTACTGTGATTACGGGGACTTGCCTCACCTACTTGGTGTCAAAGTGGACAAGCATTTATTCCGAGCCCTAGCCCAGTTTTGGAATCCTGCTTACAGTTGTTTCACTTTTGGAAAAGTGGACTTGGTGCCCACCGTGGAAGAATATACGACCTTGCTTCGGTGTCCAAAGATTCAAATTGACAAAGCCTATTCTAGAGCTGCTAGTGTCCCAACATTATTAAAAAAATTGATGAGCATTACAGGGATGAGCGAACAGTGGGTCGCTGCCCGGATCCAACAGAAGGGAGACAGTAAATGCGTTCCTTGGAAAAGCTTGCGAGATTTAGTATTAGCACACCCCGATGTGAAGAAAAGAGTGGATGTCTTCGCTCTAGGTATCTATGGTTTGGTAATTTTCCCTAGAGCTTTAGGGCACGTAGATGAGGCCGTCTCTGATTTGTTCGACCGGCTTAGTAAGGGAGTCACGCCCATCCCGGCAATCTTAGCAGAAACCTTCAGATCTCTAAGTGCATGTCGAAGAGCAGGGGAGGGAAGGTTCATCGGATGCGCACAGCTACTATTGGTGTGGTTCCATAGTCACTTTTGGAAGATGGAGAATGTCTCTTATCGAGTCTTCTCAGAAGGTTATTCCCCGTTGAAGGAACAAGTTGCTACACCAAGACGAGACGACATCACGGAAGAGAAGTGGATGACGATTCTCCAAAATCTTCAGGAGGATGACGTTGAATGGAAAGCTCCTTGGATGGTACCCGACGAGATCCTGTATCGATGTGGTGATTTCGACTGGGTCCCTTTACTTGGAATTTGGGGAGCTGTCGGTTATGCCCCTTTACTCGTATTAAGACAATATAGATCGAGACAGTTCATACCAGCAACACAAGGGTTGGCTCAATGTGAGTTTTCTTATAAGGATGAAAACTACAAGAGAAAAACTCGAGAAATATCTAACGCTTGGAAACAGGTTCACCGAATGAAAATATTTACCATAGGAGCGATGGCAACTTCAGAATATTATGGGTGGTGGAGTAAAAGAGTCAATGACAACATCCCTAAACCGAGGGAAGATTGCGTTCAGTCTATAGAAGAGCATCTACAAGTAGTTCCGTCAGAATTAGAGATCATCAAACGAGACTTTGAGAAAAGGAATTCTGAGTTGGGAAAAAGGATAGAACAGTTAGAAGAAGAAAAAGTGCATTTGGGATTAGACATCGATATCCACAAGCTAGAAGCCGAGAAATTAAGGAAGGGAAAGAACAAAGCTGAAGAGGATTTGGATAGTCTAAAAATAGATTACAAGAAGCTGCGATTGTCGATGAGAACTGTCGGTCTGGGCAAAACGTCAGAGCAGTGGCGACAAGAGATCAATGAGGAAAAGAATAGGGCCAATCAGTGGGAAAAGAAATTTCAGGATGCTCGAGCTCGAGAAAACGCTTTGGAAAGGAGTTTGTTAGAGTGCCGAAATGAGAAGGCAGGATTAAAGGCCAAGGTGGCAGAGCTAGAAAAGTCACTTCACTCGTACCGTAGTCGCAACTCCATGATCGAATTAAGAGCAAGCTTAAATAAGATCGAAGAACTGAAGGAAAAGGTAGAGGAGCTTGAGGACGCATTACACAATTCTGAGCTACGAATGGAGCTTCTTGAGAGGAGTAATGATCAATGGCAAGAGCAATTCCACCATTCTCAAAGGCAGATTAGAGACAGAGATTACGTTATGGGCGAAGCTGTGACTCAAGTGCGGGAAGTGGCTGATCATCTGCAAACATTAGCAGTTCAGGCCGATGTATTGAGTTTAAAATATGAGTCAGAATCAAGCCGAGGTCGAGATTTAGCTTGGCTTCTTAGGAAGGTTAAGGCCTTGGGTATAAAGGCGAAGTCGTATATGTAATTTATTTTATGTAAAGAAATTTGCTTTCTAGTTGAGTTTTCTAATGAAATTGAATTCGAATCAATGCCTCTTTTTGCATTCATTTCATACATTTGCATTACATCATATGCAGTAAGTTTCATAAAATGACCCTAATAAAATTAAATTATGACAGTTACCCTGGAAACCAACAAAAATCTAATCAAATATCACTACGGTACTCGTCGCCAAACAAAAGTAATGGATCAAAGGATGGAAAGATTGGAACAGTTGCAACGAGAGATGCAAGATCAGATGCATGAACGACTGGAAAAAATCCAGCAGGACATGTTAGAATCCCAGAACACTGTGATGAACCAATTAAAGCAGTTATTGGCTGGAGGGAATAACAAAGGAAAAGACCCCGTAGTTGATGCTGGGGAGGATCACGATGACCCTGTTTATCCTCCAGGTTTTACCCCAACTAACATCCAAGCACAACCAGAGGTGTACCCACAAAGGATACCGGTTACCATTAGACCTCAATGTCTGGCTAGTGCCTCGGTACCAGTGCATTTTCAAATGGGCTCGGGTTCTAATCCCGGGGATAATCCCACTAATCCTGTGGTCCCGGACCTCGATGATGTGGCAGAAACAGAAAAAACAAGAATGAACCTGCCAAAACAGCTGGAGGACCGATGTAGATGGTTAGAGGAAAAATTTAGAGTCATGGAAAACATCGACTATCATCGCGGGGTTGACGCCAAGGATCTGAGTTTGGTCCCTGATTTAGTACTCCCACCTAAGTTCAAAATGCCGGAATTCGAAAAATATAATGGGACTAGTTGTCCTGAAGCTCATATAACTATGTTCTGTCGAAGAATGACCGGATACGTCAACAATGATCAGCTGTTAATCCACTGCTTCCAGGACAGTTTGATCGGATCTGCAGCCAAATGGTACAACCAACTGAGTCGTGCTAAAGTTAGTTCATGGAGAGACTTGGCGCAAGCTTTTATGAAGCAATACAGTCATGTAACGGATATAACACCCGATCGAATTACGTTACAAAACATGGAGAAAAAGCCTAGCGAGAATTTCAGGCAGTACGCCCAACGATGGAGAGAAGTGGCAACACAAGTCCAGCCACCCCTTTTGGAAAAAGAGGTCACCATGTTGTTTATCAACACTTTGAAAGCCCCGTTCATCAACCACATGTTGGGGAGTGCTACCAAGAGCTTCTCGGATATGGTAATGTCCGGTGAAATGATTGAGAACGCGGTAAGGAGCGGTAAAATCGACACGGGAGAAAGCTTCAAAAGACCAGCCCCAAGGAAAAAGGAGGGTGAAGTAAACAACGTAAGCACATATAGCAAGAGCCATTCAAAACCGATTACTGTTGGCCCTCCAAAAATGATAACCACTAGTCACCAAGCCCCCTCGAGGCAGGAACCCAACACAAGGCCCAACGCAAGGACTAACACAGAGAGACTTCAGTTCACGCCCATTCCAATAACATACGGGGAACTGTATCAGAAGTTATTTGATGCACACATAGTATCTCCATTTTATCTCGAGCCCATGCAACCTCCATATCCCAAATGGTATGACACGAATGCCCAATGTGAATACCATGCAGGGATACCAGGACACTCGATTGAGAACTGTACTGGGTTTAAAAAGGCGGTGGAAAGGTTCATTAAGATGGGGATTGTGAAGTTTGACGACCCATTAGGACCCAACGTAGCAGCAAATCCGTTACCCAACCATGCTGATAAAGGGGTAAACGCAATAATCGAAGGTGAGAAAAAGAGAATCAAAACCGACATTGCAGAGATAAAAACCCCATTGAGTTGGGTCTGGAGACAAATGATAGAAGGAGGTCTCATCAAACAAGGTTCAAAAGAAAGGCCCGAAGGAACGAAGACGTACTGCGAGTTTCATGCTGAAGAAGACCATGACATTCAAAACTGCACTGAATTCAAGGCCATGGTGCAAAATCTGATGAACAACAAAGAGCTAGAATTTTATGAAGAGATCAAAGGACTTGAAAATGGAGAAGTTTACGCCTCGGAGGAGGGGCCTACGGGAAAGGCCCCAAATCACCCAGTGGTGATTATTTCAAGGCCAACGAGTACAGGATCTGGAATACAACTGGCGCCAAGGGTCATAATCCAAAAACCTGTAGCCTTTCCTTACAAGGATAGCAAAAAGGTTCCTTGGAATTACGACTGCAATGTGATGATCACGGGAGAGGAGAACCCGATAAATGCTTCAGAAGAGGCTAATGACGCAGGTTTCTATACGCGTAGTGGAAAACGTTACGACCTGGGAAATACAAAAAGGGAACCTATAAAAGGAAAAGCCTTGGCGGTTGAACAAAATAAAACGAAGACGACCGGAATTGAACCGCAAATTAACACACCGGTGACCGAAAATGAGGCTAGAGAATTCCTAAAATTCTTGAAGCATAGCGAGTATAGCGTGGTGGAACAATTGCATAAGCAACCCGCTCGCATCTCAGTGCTCGAGTTACTTCTAAGTTCAGAGATACATCGTAATGCGTTGGTAAAAGTGCTAAATGAGACCTATGTCGCTAAAGATATCTCAGTGAACAAATTGGATCGCCTGGTTAACAATATAAATGCCGATAATTTCATCTTCTTCAACGATGATGAGATCCCGCCAGGTGGTATGGGATCTACCAAGGCCTTGCACATCACTGCCCGTTGCAAGGGGTGTATACTACCGGCAGTACTCGTGGACAATGGATCGGCCCTGAATGTTTTACCCCTGTCCACATTAAACAGGTTACCTGTGGATAGTTCTCACATGAAATCATGTCAAAATATAGTAAGAGCATTTGATGGCACTGAGAGAAAAGTGATGGGGAGAATCGAGATACCTCTATTGATTGGTCCAAATACATACGAGGTAGACTTTTTGGTAATGGATATTAAACCATCTTACAATTGCCTATTGGGGAGGCCTTGGATCCATTCTGCAGGAGCTGTACCATCGTCACTTCACCAAAAGTTAAAATTGGTGATGGAGGGTCGATTGGTGACTATAGGTGCAGAAGAAGACATCATTGCGTCAGTCACCGACGATATGCCATACATAGAGGCTGATAGTGAAGCGATAGAATGCTCATTCCGGTCATTGGAATTCGTAAATGCCACATTTGTCATCGAGATGAGCAAAATCCCAGAGCCTAAGATATCCAAAGCTACGTCAATGAGCTTACAGCTAACGATGGGAAAGGGAGCATTGCCTGGAAGAGGATTGGGAAAATACCTCCAGGGAAGGGTCGGAGTACCGATCCTGGTTAACAAACAGGACCGTTATGGTTTGGGATATAAGCCTAATGTGATGGAAAGGAGGAAAGAGATGGAGAGAAAGCAAGAAAAGAGAAGAGCACATTTGGGCGGGATAGAAGTCAAGTGGGGACCGATGACCTTTCCTCATATATCTAAGACTTTTGTTTCAAGGGGAATTGTCTACCCTGAAGAGAAGAATGAGGTTACAGAAGGAAGGATTGAGAGGTTGGACATCAATGCCATATCCGCGGAAGAAAGGGTGGAAAGGAATTTATCAGGCATTCGTCCTTGCGAACCTGGAAGTGTTTTGAATAACTGGACTGCAGAAGAGATCCCTGTAACATTTAGAACTAATTCAGAGTAATATTCAGAACACTTGTCGCCCTAAGCCTGGGGGCGATAAGAATCTTTTGTAAAAGGCACATGTCCAAAATCTAATTTCAGTGAAAACTTATCATTCAGTTTCATCTTGAGCAAATATTCTTTCATTCTTTTCATTCCCTTTATAATCATAGTGTGCATACAAGTATTCTTAGATTCTTTTATTTGGACCTCCATTTGTTCCAATAACAGGTCTTCAGATATCAACGAGATGAGCGACTCTGTTACTAATTCAGAGTCTCTATTTGAGCAAGACATGAGTATAGATAATCCTCAAGATTTTGAAGGTGACCAAGACAGCGTTTTATCTCCGGATTTGTTAAGAATGATGGAAGAAGAGGAAAAACAAATTCTACCCTATAAGGAATCAGTAGAAGTCGTGATCTTAGAGGAGGGCAGAGAGGTAAAAGTTGGCGCTTGCATTGCCAAGGAAACAAGGCGAGACCTTGTTGAGTTGCTTCAAGAGTTTAAAGATGTCTTCGCATGGTCCTACCAAGATATGCCAGGTTTAAGTACTGATATTGTGGTACACCGATTGCCTATAAAGGAGGAATGCAAACCAGTCCAACAAAAGCTTCGAAGGATGAGGCCTGATGTCTTGCTAAAAATAAAGGAAGAAGTCAAGAAGCAATTCGATGCTGGTTTCTTACAGGTGGTCAAGTACTCAGAATGGGTAGCCAATATAGTCCCTGTTCCTAAGAAAGATGGGAAGGTGCGAATGTGTGTGGACTACAGAGACTTGAACAAAGCCAGCCCAAAAGATAATTTCCCACTGCCTCATATCGATACCTTGGTAGACAACACGGCCGGATACTCACTGTTCTCTTTCATGGATGGTTTCTCCGGGTACAACCAAATTAAGATGCTTTCTGAAGACAAGGAAAAGACCACATTCATAACGATGTGGGGGACGTTTTGTTATAAAGTGATGCCTTTTGGATTGAAAAATGCGGGAGCAACGTATCAGAGAGCCATGGTAGCATTATTCCATGATATGATGCATAAAGAGATAGAAGTTTATGTTGATGACATGATCGCAAAATCCAAAACAGAAAGGGAACACGTGCAAGTTCTGAGAAAACTGTTTCTGAGGTTAAGGAAGTTCCAGCTAAAACTTAACCCAGCCAAGTGTACTTTCGGGGCTAGATCAGGAAAACTGCTAGGATTCTTAGTCAGCGAAAAGGGAATTGAAATTGACCCAGACAAAGTTAAGGCCATACAAGAATTACCTCCGCCAAGTACTCAAAAAGAAGTTCGGGGTTTCCTAGGAAGACTGAATTACATCGCTCGATTCATTTCACAATTAACTGAGAAATGTGACCCCATATTCCGCCTTCTTAGGAAACACAATCCAGGTGTATGGGATGAGGAGTGCCAGGAAACTTTCGAAAGAGTTAAACATTACTTGTCCAACGCCCCAGTACTGATGCCACCTTGCCCTGACAAACCGTTGATACTATACTTGGCAGTATTTGAGAATTCCATGGGGTGCGTGCTCGGCCAACATGATAAGTCAGGACGAAAAGAAAGAGCGATCTATTATCTCAGTAAGAAGTTCACCGAATGCGAAACGAGATATTCGCCAATTGAAAAATTATGTTGCGCATTGGTTTGGACTACTCGGAGATTGAGACAATACATGTTGTACCATACGACTTGGTTAATCTCAAAGTTAGACCCTCTGAAATACATGATGGAGTCAACTGCTCTAAACGGAAGGATGGCCCGATGGCAAATTCTACTATCTGAATTTGACATAACCTATGTGAATCAAAAGGCTGTAAAAGGGAGCGCGATAGCAGATTTTCTAGCAAGTAGAGCCCTGGACGATTATGAGCCTTTGAACTTTGACTTCCCAAACGAGGATCTGATGTATGTGGCAACTACTGAAGCGAGCACACAAGAAGGCAATACTTGGAAATTAAATTTTGACGGAGCCTCAAATGCCATGGGCAACGGGATTGGGGCAGTCTTGGTATCTCCAAACGGTGATCATTATCCTTTCACCAGTAAACTAGATTTTGATTGCACAAATAACATGGCGGAATATGAAGCATGTATCATGGGAATCCGCGCGGCTATGGAACGCAAAATCAAGGTACTTGAGGTATATGGGGATTCGGCATTGGTAATTTATCAGCTCAAAGGCGAATGGGAAACAAGAGACCCTAAGTTGATTAGTTACCGAAGGATAGTCCTAGAATTGATTGAGGAGTTTGACGACATCACTTTTTGTTATCTCCCACGAGACGAGAATCAGATGGCCGACGCTTTAGCTACATTGGCTTCCATGATCAAAGTAAATAGACCAGAGGATGTGAAGCCTATCCAAATGAGCATTTATGATGCTCCAGCCCACTGTTGTAATATTGACGAGGAAGAAGAAAAGGACGACAACCCTTGGTATCAGGACATATTGCGATACGTGAAAAATTGTGAATACCCGAACCAAGCAACTGAGAATGACAAGAGAATGTTGAGGAGGCTGGCCAGTGGTTACGTCTTAGATGGAGAAATCCTGTACAAAAGAGGAAAAGATCAGGTGCTGTTAAGATGTGTAGACGCTGTGGAGGCCAAGCAGATCTTGGAAGAAGTCCATGATGGTATTTGTGGAACACACGCTAACGGTTTCACAATGGCCAGACAGATCATGAGATTTGGATATTATTGGTCTACCATGGAAGGAGACTGCATCAAGTATGCTAAGAAGTGCCATAAATGCCAGATTTACGGAGACAAAATTCATGTGCCTCCATCACCTCTTCACGTCATGACTTCCCCATGGCCTTTCTCCATGTGGGGCATGGACGTCATTGGGCCAATATCGCCAAAGGCTTCAAACGGACATCGTTTCATTTTTGTAGTGATTGACTACTTTACTAAGTGGGTAGAGGCTACTTCTTACGCCAACGTCACAAAGACAGCGGTCAGCAAGTTTCTAAAGAAGGAAATCATATGTCGGTATGGAATGCCTGAAAGGATCATATCAGACAATGCATTAAATTTGAATAATAGCACGATAGCAGAGGTTTGTAATCAATTCAAGATCAAGCACCACAACTCATCGCCATATCGTCCGAAGATGAATGGTGCGGTGGAGGCAGCCAATAAAAATATCAAAAAAATTGTAGGGAAAATGACTGAGACCTATAGAGATTGGCACGAGAAGTTGCCATTCGCCCTCTATGCTTATCGAACATCCGTCAGGACTTCTACCGGGGCAACACCATTCTCTTTGGTTTATGGAATGGAGGCAGTGCTACCAATTGAGGTTGAAATTCCCTCTCTCCGAGTTTTTTCAGAATTAAAGTTAGACGAAGCAGAATGGGTCCAAGCCCGATATGATCAGCTGAACTTGATTGAAGAAAGGAGGTTAAGAGCTATCCGTCATGGTCAAATGTACCAGAAACGAATGATGCGAGCTTACAATAAGAAAGTTCGTCCTAGAAACTTCCATGAAGGGGATTTGGTACTGAAGAAGATCCTTCCCATACAAAAGGACTTCAGAGGAAAGTGGATGCCAAACTGGGAGGGACCTTATGTAGTAAAAAAGGCCTTTTCAGGAGGGGCATTAATTTTAACTGGGATGGATGGCAAAAGCTTGCCCAATCCTGTGAATTCGGATTCAGTGAAGAGGTACTTTGCCTAAAAAAAAAAAAAAAAAAAAAAAAAAAAAAAAAAAAAAAAAAAAAAAAAAAAGGGAGAGGCCAAGGCGAAAACCCGCAAAGGGCACCTTGAGACCAAAGGGGCTTTGAATTGAAAACCAGGAATGGGCAATTCAAATTTTCGATCAAAGATGAGGCATAGAGTAGTTTTGTCTTCTCCGAATTAACAAGAAGGAGAGATGCTGCATCTTGGGGCATCAACAAAGTCTTTTAGGACTTCTAAACACAGAGTTTGTGCAGAGAAGCTCATGCTGCGATATCTGGGGCATCTTTTTATCTTATTTACATCTTAGCAAAATTTGCTATTTGTTCATTTAAAGCTCTGCTCTCAATAAAATTCTATCTTATTCATTGTGATAATCTTTTTCATCTTATTCATCCCGTATCTCAGCAAAATTTGCTATCTTGATCTGTTTGTTTAGAGATTTGCTCTCAACAAAATTTCATTTTGTCCATTTTGATAATATTTTTCAAGCATTTTTCATTGAGATAACGATTAATGGACTGACAATACACATACAGAAGGAGTTCTGCATATTACTCTGAAAGTTTCTAAATAATACGAGGACCTGAAACAGGACTATTGTTTAGAACTAACCAAACCTAAGGGTTGGAAACATTGGAGGAAGAATAGTTCAAATTGCATCTATTCCTTTAGGTCTTCTGTCAAAGGTACTGGCTGAACAAGAAGACATCAGTGATAGAACCTTGATGAACAATGAGGAATGACAACCTAAGCATTAAAAATGGATCATTCTCATGACGTTCTACAAATATAATACATACACATCTAGTTAGGAGCATTTGATTCATTCTGATCATGTCATCCTAAACACTAGGCATAAATAGGTCCATGAAATGGATTTTGCAGGTCATGTTCCCCAGAGAACAGATCAAAGAGACTAATCCTATACCCCTGAAGTTACAGTGGGATAGATTGAAGTCAAGAAAGCAGATCTTGTCTTCATGTATTGGCGTGAAGTAGATCGAAGGTAGCAGATCCTATCTTCCTATATTGGTAGGAAGTGGATCGAAGATACAGATCTTGTCTTCCCATATTGGTGGCGAAGTAGATCGAAGATTGCAGATCTTGCCTTCCTGTATTTGGCAGCAAAGCAGGTTGAAGATGGCGGATTTTACCTCCCTGATTACAGTGGAGTACATTGAAGCTGATAGTTCTATCTCCCGGGGCAAGAAGTAGATCAAAGAGAGCAGATCTTGTCTTCATGTATTGGCGTGAAGTAGATCGAAGATAGCTGATCCTATCTTCCTATATTGGTAGGAAATGGATCGAAGATGCAGATCTTGTCTTCCCATATTGGTGGCGAAGTAGATCGAAGAAAGCAGATCTTGTCTTCATGTATTGGCGTGAAATAGATCGAAGATAGCTGATCCTATCTTCCTATATTGGTAGGAAATGGATCGAAGATGCAGATCTTGTCTTCCCATATTGGTGGCGAAGTAGATCGAAGAAAGCAGATCTTGTCTTCATGTATTGGCGTGAAATAGATCGAAGATAGCTGATCCTATCTTCCTATATTGGTAGGAAATGGATCGAAGATGCAGATCTTGTCTTCCCATATTGGTGGCGAAGTAGATCAAGAGAGCAGATCTTGTCTTCATGTATTGGCGTGAAGTAGATCGAAGATAGCTGATCCTATCTTCCTATATTGGTAGGAAATGGATCGAAGATGCAGATCTTGTCTTCCCATATTGGTGGCGAAGTAGATCGAAGAAAGCAGATCTTGTCTTCATGTATTGGCGTGAAATAGATCGAAGATAGCTGATCCTATCTTCCTATATTGGTAGGAAATGGATCGAAGATGCAGATCTTGTCTTCCCATATTGGTGGCGAAGTAGATCAAAGAGAGCAGATCTTGTCTTCATGTATTGGCGTGAAGTAGATCGAAGATAGCTGATCCTATCTTCCTATATTGGTAGGAAATGGATCGAAGATACAAATCTTGTCTTCCCATACTGGTGGTAAAGTAGATCGAAGAAAGCAGATCTTATCCCTGTATTTGACAGTGGAATAGATTGAGGATTGCAGATCTTGCCTTCCCGTATTTGGCAACGAAGCAGATCGAAGATGGCAGATTTTACCTCCCTGTGACTACAGTGGAGTACATTGAAGCTGATAACTCTATCTCCCTGTATTAAATAGTGGAATAGATCGAAGATTACAATCTTATCTCCCTAAGTAGTAGGGAAACAGATCGAAGGCGAAGGGCCTTAACCCCCTAAGCAGTAGGGTAACAGGCTGAATTTACAGATCTTAACCCCCTAAGTAGTAGGGTAACAAGCTGGAAATCAAATATCTTCTCCCTGAAATGGCGTTGGAGCGGCTAAAAGCCACAACAGATCTCCTTGAAGTCTCAGTAGATTGAAAATCACAGACTTATCTCCCCGAAGTTGCAGTAGAGCAGATCCAAACAAACCTTATCTTCCTAAAGTTACAACGGAGCGGGTTAAAATAGCAAGACTTATCTCCCCGAGGTTGCAGTAGAGCATAATAAAGCTACCTGAAGAATAATGAGCACCAAAGAAGTCAGACTCGGCGACCAGGCAAATTGGTCTTTCCTGAAAGTCTTTGCTCTATTCTCGTTACACGACAATGAGCAAAGAGGGGCAGCTGTACAAGCCCAATTATGCCTGGCCCAAACTAAATTACCCAAGCCCAATTTACATCAAACCCTAGCCCAAATAATAAGCCCATTTGCTTAAGATTTTTCAGCAACCCTAGCCTCCTTCAGCCTCAGCCGCCGCATGCCTTTTCGTCTGCCACGCCGTTGCCCATACCCTGCTCCACTATAGCGGCGCACTACCCCCTTACCCCCACGCGTCTGACACTCCACCGTGCCCTCCATACCCTGCAAACACAAAACAACAAAGAACAGAGAGCAAATAAGGCTATAAAAGCCGAAACAAGCATGTAAAAAGGGAGGATTTTTTTTCTTTTTCATTTTTCAGTTGTAACACTACTTAAAATACAAAAAAAAGCAGATTGAAGCGAAAAAAGATCCGAAACAGAAAGGCAGAGATCTAAGGTTTCTTTTATTTTTATTCGAAAATTCATCTATTATATATATCTATACATAGCATAAACTTATAAAAAAGAATAACAAAAAAAAATAAAAAATTTTACCTTTCCGGCCACCGCGTGCGGTGGCCGGCGCCGGCGCCGGCGAGCCTCCGGTGGCCGTCCGGTGACCCCCCCCTTCGCCGGAAATCGCTCCGGGCTCCCCTCTCCTCTCTCCCTTTTCTTTTTTTTTTCTCCCTCAGCCTTACAAATGATTTTTTTTGAAATTTTTTGACTTTTATAGGGGGCCAAAACGCACCGTTTTGGACCCCCAGTTTAAACAAATAAAACGACGTCGTTTTGATCGCGGGTCGGGTCGACCCGACCCGCACCAGGGAGGATCCGCGTGTTTTTCTTTGGAAGGGCTAATTGCACTTTTAGCCCTTCCGCTTTTTCGGGAGTTTACAATCAAGCTTTTCTTTATTTTTAATCTAGCTCCATGGTTTCGCCCCGAATTCATTCTGGTCCCCCATGCTGCGCAGCGTTTTAATACTTGGGTTTATTGCGCTTTTAACCCTCCAAGTTGCACGCGCGTTACAATCAAGTCCCTTTTCTTTGTTTTCATTTTTAATTGGCCCTACAACTGCGTTTTTAATTCGATTTTAATCCTTTTTACCCCGTTTTTTTGTATTTTTATCAAATATCCTTGTTATTTTTTATATTATTAGTATTATTAGTATTACTATTTTATAACTATGTACTAGTAAATATTTCATTACGTATGTGTATACACATATATTTTTGTATTTAACATTTTTCATTTCACTTTATTTTAATATTTTATTAATTTTATGTACGTTTCTTTTATATTCCAATGTTATTATTATTATTATTATTATTATTAGTTTATGCTTTGTTATATATCTATATATTTATAATATATATATATACGTACTTATACATACTTAAATATATCTTTTCACATTTCATAATTCTTATATACTTACATATATTTATGCACATTTTACATCATATACATACTTATATATTTTATACTCTTAAAAATGCTTTTCGTATATTTCACATATTTTATAATTCACATACATATATTTTATATAATCACGATTTGTAAATATATAAATACACATTTACATTTTTTTAATATTTACCGATTTTACATATATGTACATACTTATCTATGTTTTCATATTCTGTAATTTATATATTTCTTATTTTATGGCTTTAAATTATACATGCATATATATATATATTTTTACATAATTGTATTTATTGTCATCATTGTTACTTGGTGTATGTTTATTTATCCATGTACACTAGTGCTTTTTCTAAAATGTTAGTTCTATTTATTTAGTTGCATGCTTTGTTTATGTAATCTCCTCGTCAGTTCATTTTGCCTATTGCATTGTTGTTACTCATTTTACTTTGCTCACCTTGTTGTATTCGTTATTGTTTTGTCAAGCATCGACACTAAACACCAAAAGGAAAATTTTTCTAAATAAGGCAATATTTCGCGTTTGGAAACTCGAGAAAACGTGCCCTAACGTGCTGGGTTTCGATTTCTCGTTTGACTAAATAGCCAAATATCCTCTTAAAGCTTCAAAGTATGGTTTCATTAAACTATAAGGTGATCTTGGTTTCGATGGTTTAGAGTATCGTGTCCTAACGTGCTGGATGTGATATTCCTTCGGAACAAGAGAACCTTATGTTTCAATTCATGATATCAGATTTTCTTTTAAGGATCGTATTTTTTAAAAACTCTTCAAATTTTCAATTTTCGACACCAAGACACTAATTAATCAACTAGGTACCAATTTTGGGCGTATCGAGGGTGCTAATCCTTCCTCGTGCGTAACCGGCTCCCGAACTCATTTTTTGAATTTCGTAGACCAAAATCGTTGTTTTAATAAAATTAAATCATTTATTAAAAACAACCACTTTTTGAGGTGACCCGATCACACCTCGTCAAAAAAGGATTGGTGGCGACTCCCGTTTTCATTCTTTTTTAAATCCAAGTCGACCCCGTTTTATCCAAAAAAAATGGTGTCAACAATTATCACATACACTTAATGATTAAAACCCTAAATTACCCAAAAGCTCATGGTAAAAGCAATCTCACGGTGTACAATTGTTTGCACTCCCTTTCCAACAAATCCTATGAACCAAGAGATAACTCTACCGACAAATATTCCCAACGTGAATTCCATAGAAACACTCAAAACTCATGCTTAGCAAACTTATTCGACAACTTTCATATATGCAGACAATTACTTGTTCTTTTCTTAAAGAAACTTATTCAATCGGTTTGAATTTTTGAACGTTGAATTGTCTTCAATCAATTAGATTACCCTTGATTTAAAAACGAGACCAGGCTTTTGAATCCTCCATTGCTTGCCGACTGATCTCCTTGGAATAAAACAATCTTTTATGACTCAAACTATCCAAATTCTTTTAAATTTCGAGTGAATTTGGATGGACAGTGCGTTTATCTGCAGTTAGTGTAAAAATAACGGCGGCAGTGAGATTAGATATTATAACGATACTGTAGCATGAGACTTGAATATAAAATATCAAAGATCACATTATCATAACCTTATCATTCACCCAATGCTTCATCGGTTAAATTTTTTTTTTCAAATTCAAGTTTGTTTACCTCGATTTACTATTTCATGAAGAAATTATTTTTATTTAAAATTTTAATTTAGATTCAAGTTTTAAAAAAATACATTAAATTTAGATTCAATCACTTTTTAAGAAATAAATACAATAGCAAAACAAGAGAATCTGTAGGGCGAAAGGTCGAGGGCCGTACAACATAAATTGAATCGGTATAGAACTGTTCTTCTTCTATTTGGCTTTGATTAGAATAGAGTTTTCTAACGATGTAGTCAAAACTCTTCTTGTATCATTCGTTTTTCAACATGGGTGAATTTCTTCTCCCCTCCCCATGATTTTCCTCGAAAAGGTTCCAACATAAATATACATGTTCTTTTTTATTATTGTTGTTTTATGATTATTTTACCGCTGTTATCAACATTTATTATCACGGACATCTACATAGATAGTGTTAACGAGTTATTTAATTTTTGAAAATAGAATCTTTTATGTACGTTTTACTAGAATATTCATATGCCATATATTATTATTTTATTAAAATTTTTAAATAATGGTTTTATATATTTTTGTTGACAATTTTACCAAATAAAATATCAATGGGATGATTTTTAAATAATGACAAATAGCTAATGCTAAAAAAGTCAAAAGTAATTAGGATAATTATTAGTTGGTTGATTGTTTATTGTTAATGAAAGGTTGATGACGATGTTCATAATTACATACCTATCAATGGAATTCATTTTTCACAATTAAATACTTACACCTATTCTTAACTTCTTAAATTAAAATTTTTCATTTTGACAAAAAAAACTCAAACTATTGTTA
Source organism: Gossypium hirsutum (assembly GCF_007990345.1). Taxonomy (NCBI): domain Eukaryota; kingdom Viridiplantae; phylum Streptophyta; class Magnoliopsida; order Malvales; family Malvaceae; genus Gossypium; species Gossypium hirsutum. Next base: position 115,921,260 of record NC_053433.1, on the reverse strand, counting down.
ACACGCAATTTTGGTAATATTTTATCCTAAACCCTAAAACCCTCAACTTAGAACTTTGAACTCTGCTTTTGAATCTTAAACTCTGAACCCAATGTTATTAAATAATTAGAAATAAACCGTAGATGATGTGGTGGGAAAAATTCATAAAATAATTTCTCGTGAATTATATACAGACCATCATTTCTAGATTTATTATATATTTCGGTTATTAATTTAATCGGGTTTTGATTTTATTAAAAACAACTATAAGAATTTAAAAAAAATCATAGGTTTATTTATTAGATAGAGTAGACATTTGGGTGATTATTTTTTTTTTGATAAATTAAAATCCCAAGTAGGCTAGGATTCATAATCTACTTATATTCTTTGATAAATCCTAGCTAGTGCCTCCAAATTATAGTATTTACATAATAAAATTAGTCAAGTAAATGAATATTTTAATGTGTATTGTTATTAATAAAATATATTTCACTGATGTCAACAACAGTAGTATAATGAAAAATATAATATTTATTTTTATATGAGTATTTAGTTATATTTTTAAAAATAATATTTACTTTAATTTGTTTATGTAAAATATATTTATGTGTAATTTAAGAAAAAAATTGTATAATATAAATGAAGTACTTTTTTCTTCTTCTTTTTTTTGGGCAATTTACCTAATTTTATTGACAATTTGACATTTCTTATTTAATACTGTTGCAGACATTTTCAGGTGATTTTTGATCCTAATCAAAATAGACAAAAATAAACATCCAATTGATGGCTGCCACGTACAAACTTACCCTCTACGTACGTAATTTAACATGGTCTTAACTTTGGATTTAGTCCCTGTATTATGTTAAACTTTGAGATTTAATCATCTGTTTTAATTTTGACATAATTTGATCATGTACGTTTATAAAGTTAGTTGTTGCCGTTAAAGCGATGACATTAATGTTTTTTTATATATTTTCATTAGATCGTACAATCAATTATAAATCAAACTGTTAACATTGTTAAATTTTTTTGTTAAATTCTTACAACGTCATTTTTTAAATTACAAGGCTACCGAGTGGCTATTTTTTCCTATTTTCAGACGTCACACCAATAAATTTAACAAAAGAAAATTAATAGTGTTAATAATTTGACTCAAATTTTGAAATATGAAAAATATAGGGACTATAACATATTTTAACCTAGATTATATGTCAATTCAATACTTAATATTTTTTTAATGGTTTCAATTGACGTAATTATTGATTTAGACTTAAAATATTATAAAAGTATAGATGCCAAATCAAGTCAAATTAAAATTGAGGGACTAAAATCAGAATTAGGCCTTTTAACATTAAGTCGTCAGATGATTGTCACATGACCTCACAAGCAGCTGCCACGTCATACAGTGTTTAATATTGACTTACATATAGCCCTCAACCACTATTTACATTACAGCTGTCACATGATCTTGCCAACTGCCATCAGTTAACTTTTGTCACACTGCTCTTGTTTTTTATGAATAATTATTCCTTTTTTTAAATATATATTATAATATTATAAATTAAAATAGAAAGTAAATTATGTAGAAATTTGTATGTTCCATAATAAATTATGATAAGATTGAAATAAAAATTCGAATTTCACTTTATAATTTTAGTTTATTTAAATTTATAATAGTTAATTTTGATAAAATATTAATAGATGGATAGAAGAAATAGAGTTGACTTTTTTTTCTCGGGTATATAGATTGGGCTCAATTTTTAAAGTCTTCAGTTCGATTGTAAACTGGAGGAGAACACTTAAGGTTATACTAAAGAATTTAAATTTGTAAATTTCTATTTACAATTGCATTTGTATTTATAACTTCAAAAAAAAATTCGTGTTAATTTTTTATAAAATTTGAATAACAATTTATATTTATTGTAATTTCAGTATAGTACGTCGTATGAATAAGAATGATAATGAAGCAAAGTGAGTGGTTTTTTTTTTTTGCACTTCTTGACCCGACTTGATTTTTATGCCTCATTCCCTAATCCAACACCAAACTTGATTCTATTTAAATTTTTAATACTCGACTTTGACCTTGAAAGAAGAAAAATTCCCAGCTCTAATCTGACTTGCCTCGAAATATTATACATATTATATAT